>NC_041747.1:22916565-23220315 GCF_004115215.2 Ornithorhynchus anatinus | reverse complement strand
AGCCTTCCTAAGAACCTACGTTCTCCAGGAAGCCTTCCCTGACTAATTCACAGCATCGCTGTTTGCATAAACCCAATAACCACCCCTTTGCACTTTTGTATTTAGTTTCAAGCCTCAAGACTTACATGTGTACATATAAATATTCATTCAATAGTATTTATTGAGCGCTTACTATGTGCAGAGCACTGTACTAAGTGCTTGGGATGAACAAGTCGGCAACAGATAGAGACAGTCCCTGCCGTTTGACGGGCTTACAGTCTAATCGGGGGAGACGGATAGACAAGAACAATGGCACTAAACAGCGTCAAGGGGAAGAACATCTCGTAAAAACAATGGCAACTAAATAGAATCAAGGCGATGTACATTCATTAACAAAATAAATAGGGTAACGAAATATATACAGTTGAGCGGACGAGTACAGTGCTGTGGGGATGGGAAGGGAGAGTGGAGGAGCAGAGGGAAAAGGGGAAAATGAGGCTTTAGCCGCGGAGAGGTAAAGGGGGGATGGCAGAGGGAGTAGAGGGGGAAGAGGAGCTCAGTCTGGGAACGCCTCTTGGAGGAGGTGATTTTTAAGTAAGGTTTTGAAGAGGGAAAGAGAATCAGTTTGGCGGAGGTGAGGAGGGAGGGCATTCCAGGACCGCGGGAGGACGTGACCCAGGGGTCGACGGCACATATATAGTCAATTATTTCTTCTTCTTTTTCACGGTGACATATTTGTTCAACTTCTTGTTATATCTGTTCTTCTTTCCACTCTCAGTGTTTGCAGATCACTTTGTGTCTTTCTTCCCCATAAGATTGCGAACTCCCCGTGGTCAGGAAATATGTGTGTTGCTTTTATTGCACTTTCCCAAATGTTTAAAAATGTTTTGTATTCATTAGAAGTGGAACAGTTACCACTGATTGTTTGAATAGCTCCGTCCTTAAAAAAGACAGAGAGAAAATATTGCTGAACCTCTAATTAATAGAGAGTTTAAGGAATTTTGCACCAGGCAGTAATTCATAGTTTAATTCTATGGAGTTTAACACTACACGTATATGCATATATTCATAGTTTCTCTTCTTGTTCTCTTAACAGCCTTACACAGTTAGTGAGCAGAAGAAGCTTCAGGTTCTGTGAGCTGCAAAATTTCACCATTTTTGTCCCCAAAGAAAATTATTCACGAGTATGTCCTGCATCCTCAATCCCTGTCAAACATTTGTCTGCTGTGGTCTGATCATTTGGTTTGGACTACTGCCTACTGCAGTTTTACGCACCCCATGGGTGTACAATTAAAGTCTCGTTGACTGACAGACTGACTGAATAGTAAATGGAACTGTATAATGGGAGTCAGGAGTCTGGCTTCTATTTCTAGCTCAGCCGTTGTTCCACTTTGTGATACTGAATAAGCCAATCAACCTTCCTCTGCCTTAATTCTTTCTCTGTAAAGGGAGTTAATACTACTTAAAATATTACATTTCTATAAGTCTTTGAGGTCCCTAGATGAAGGGAGTTATTTTAATACAAACTGGAATTATATACCTAAATATAAACATCTGTAGATTCCCTGAGGATGGGTCAGCTATCTTTTTTTGGTCTTAAAAATATAGGGGGAAGGTATATTATGGAAACATCTGCTTTATTCAGAAACTGAATATAGTATCAGGATATGGATCTCATTTGCATGAGGGAACAGACAACTGAAGGAAATTGAACAAAACAGAAATTTCAAGTAGTTTGCAGTTGTTAACAGAGTAATTACTAAGCCAATGATGGCAAATGTGATGGAAAAACCTTGTCACTTGCATTCTGTAAGCAAATCTGGCCTACAGGAAGATTTCTACTACCAAGGTAGGGGGTGGAACTGAGAGGGGAGTGAGGCATTCATTCATTTATTTGTATTTATTGACTGCTTTCCATATGCAAAGCACTGTACTAAATACTTGGGAGAGTGCAATATAACAATAAATGGAGACATTCCCTGCCCTAGTGAGCTTACAGTCTAGAGGACGAGTTTACAGTTTAGCATCAGGAATGAAATTCAGGTCTCCAGTACAATTCCTCCCACATGGCCGGCTCCACCAATGCTGTTGTATTGTACTCCCAAGTGCTTACTATAGTGCTCTGCACAGAGTAAGCGGTCAATAAATACCATTGATTGATTGATATATTATGGGTCTCCTTAGCTTAGGTATTGTTTCAAACTATCATTTCCTTGTCTTTGGTATCTGTTTATGAGTTATCTGCCTCTCCACAATTCTCAATGATTTATTCTTTTTTATATGGTCGTCTTGAATTAATTTTGGCCTCCCTCAGCCATGCCTATGGGATAGTGATCACTGTCCATAGGCCAGCTGAGCTTGCCTTCAAAAATCACCCCAGGGGAATACTTAACCTTTTGTTCTCTAGTGTGAGGTTGGGAGGAGAGGAGGAAAAAGTAACATCCTAGACCTCATCTTAAACTCTCCACAAAATGGTTTCACAAAGCCTACCATCAATACCCAGAAGCCTCTTCCCTAGAAGCTCCACCCAGAGACAAGGCATCCTGTGAATTTTCCCAGTTTACTGGGAGGAAGGAGTCACACCTCAGGGAGCAGGCCTGTTCTTTCTTTCTTCACGGGTTCTGAAGAGGGTGGCAATATCCAGATGATGATGATGATATCCCTCCAGACTGTGAGTTTGTTGTGAGCAGGAGTGGGTCTGTTTGTTGTTATATTGTACTCTCCCAATCTCTTAGTACAGTGCTTTGCACACACTAAGTGCCTCAAGAAATATGATTGAATGAATGAGTGAATATTCCCCTACCTGGAACAGTCTCCTCATTCAGCTTCTCCAAATTACATTCCAGCCCATTGTTGGGCAGGGATTGTCTCTATCTGTTGCCCAATTGTATATTCCAAGCACTTAGTACAGTGGTCTGCACATAGTAAGTGCTCAATAAATACGATCAAATAAACGAATGAATCCCTCTCCCCATCAAAGCTACCTCGTCCAAAGAAGCAATTTTCTCTGTCCAGTTCCCTCATTTTTCCAGTCATGTCTCTCAACCACATTCTCATATATTTACAGGAATTCATTTATGGTTGTTTTTAATTCCCTTTTGATTCCCTTATGATTCATTTTCCTTATTGTGGTCAAGTGAATAGCAAACAGGCCTGGGAGTCAGAAGCACTTGGGTTCTAATTCTGCTTCCACCACTTGTCTGCTGTGTGACCTTGGGCAAGTCACTTAACTTCTCCATGCCTCAGTTACCTCATCTTTAAATTGGGGATTAAGATTGTGAGCCTAAGTGGGACAGGGATTGTGATCAATCTGAAAAGTTTTATCTACCCTCTCACTTAGTATAGTGCCTGGCGTATAATAGCTTAAGAAATACCATAAAAAGGGTCTTACAGACAGGTTTTGCTCATACACTTTTTTGAATGTTGCCCAAATGCCCATTACAGTGGAAAACACACATTAGCTTCTCAATAAATACTGTTAATAATGATGAAAAAGTAAAATGTTTGCTTTTCCCTCTGGCCCAAATGCCACCTTTGAACATCTAAATGTAGAAAATGCAAAGTGTCTAAGCAAATGATCACTTTCCTCATACTGGGCAGTTAGCAGTATAAAACAATGGCAGAATAGAAGGAACGAAGTAAGAGAGACACTTGGTTCAAAAGCATTTTTGAATTTGATGTGTGCTTTGGCATAAACACGCCTATCAAACAGCCTCAAGTCAAGTGTTTTCATCTTGGCTTCAGTGTCCCTGCTCATTAAAGTCTTATCCCACACAGTTAAATAATCTATTTTCAAAGGGTATAGGCTGAAGCTTGAGCAGAGCACATCCATTTAGTGCCTCACCACCCCGTAATGCAGTCTGAGAAACACCTAGACGTGTGCCAGACTATTTCATTTCTCAGCTTGGCTTTTGGTTTGACAAAGAGGACCTGGGTGCCATCCAATAGGGACTGCAAACAGGGCAGTTTTTGTGGCAGCATGTGGCAGAAGGTGCTGACAACTGGCTAGGGCTCAATTCTACCAAGAGAGAAAAACTAAACGAGAAGATTAAAACTTTAACTATGCTTCAGGACACAAACTCAGGCAGAATAAAGGCTCAAATGCAGAATAAAAGCACAAAAGCAGAATAAAGTATGGCTGAGAAGCAGCGTGGCTTAGTGGATAGAGCACAGTCCTGGGAGTCAGAAGGACCAGGGTTCTAATCATGGTTCAGCCACATGACTACTGTGTGACCCTGGGCAAGTCACTTAACTTCTCAGCATCTCATCTGCCTCATCTGTAAAATGGGGATTAAGAGTGTGAGCCCCTTGTGGGACAGGGACTGTGTCCAACCTAATTAGCTTGTATCTACCCCAGTGCTTATAGCAATGCTTGGCACAAAGGAAGTACTTAGGTACCATAATTATTAAGAAGAATCAGGTAAGTCAGGTAGAAACTCAGCAGTGGAAGGGGAAACTATCTGGTTGGCAGTAGATGTAGTAGTAACAAGATTTACTAAGCAGTTACTCTGTGGAGAGCACTATACTAAGCATTGGAAGAGAATATATAGGTACAAATTAGACATGGTTCTTCATCCCTGGGGCGGGTGGGGGTGTTAAAACAATCGTGTCAAAGAGTAAAAGTGCGGAGAAGAGACTAGAAACAGACACATCAGGAATGACTAAACATTCAAACATAGTACAGGCAAATACCCAAAATCAAAACAAAATCAGTGAAATTGTACTAGGTAAGGTGGAATGATATCTATCCAGGAGCTAGTTTTGTTTGTGTGTACCTGGTGTGTGGAACACCCTTGTTTTTCTAACCGCTGAAGTGTCTGAATTGGAGGAGCTGAGGGAGTTAGAGTGGTTCACTAGCAAGCCCTTAAGAAACCATGAAAGTCATGATTTTTGAAAGGAGGTACTGTTGATGCGAAAGGTGACAATTGCAGTGTTGCTAACCCCAAGAAAGACAGTTCTAATTTATACACATTTGATGCTGACCACGAAATCCACATTTACCAGGATAACAGCTACTCCTCTAGTGCAACAGTCAAGTTCAAGAGGAAATTTTAAAAGCAAATAAGAGAGACCTGCATTCAAGGCAGTTGACATGGGTGGTTTCTCTGTTCCTGCCTGTGGTCTGCCTTAGAAACCCAAATTGAACACAAGAAAAATCTCAGAAGAAAGGAAATTCCAAAAGCTCAGAGCAAATCATGGGGTCAGAGTGAAACAGACACAGAACAGAACAGAGCAGCAGCACTCCCTTCTCCTGCCTTGCTTCTCTGCCTTGCTGCCTCCAAAACTGAGTACCCTTATTTCTTGGCACCACTAAAGCAGAATGATTTTGCTTGTCCATACTAAAGTACCTTTATCATCGCCTGGTTCCCCCAGCACACTGTTCCCATTGTCGGAGAGAGAACACCAGACTAGATGGCGTCGTTCATTCGATGGATCTTGAGGGCATGAATCGTATCTATTCATTCATTCAATAGTATTTATTGAGCGCTTACTATGTGCAGAGCACTGTACTAAGCGCTTGGGATGAACAAGTCGGCAACAGATACAGTCCCTGCCGTTTGACGGGCTTACAGTCTAATCGGGGGAGATGGACAGACAAGAACAATGGCAATAAATAGAGTCGAGGGGAAGAACATCTCGTAAAAACAATGGCAACTAAATAGAATCAAGGCGATGTACAATTCATTAACAAAATAAATAGGGTAATGGAAATATATACAGTTGAGAGGACGAGTACAGTGCTGTGGGGATGGGAAGGGAGAGGTGGAGGAGCAGAGGGAAAAGGGGAAAAAGAGGGTTTAGCTGCGGAGAGGTAAAGGGGGGGTGGCAGAGGAGTAGAGGGAGAAGAGGAGCTCAGTCTGGGAAGGCCTCTTGGAGGAGGTGAGTTTTAAGTAGGGTTTTGAAGAGGGGAAGAGAATCAGTTTGGCGGAGGTGAGGAGGGAGGGCGTTCCAGGACCGCGGGAGGACGTGACCTGGGGGTCGACAGCGGGATAGGCGAGACCGAGGGACGGTGAGGAGGTGGGCGGCGGAGGAGCGGAGCGTGCGGGGTGGGCGGTAGAAAGAGAGAAGGAAGGAGAGGTAGGAAGGGGCAAGGTGATGGAGAGCCTTGAAGCCTAGAGTGAGGAGTTTTTATTTGGAGCGGAGGTCGATAGGCAACCACTGGAGTTGTTTAAGAAGGGGAGTGACATGCCCAGATCGTTTCTGCAGGAAGATGAGCCGGGCAGCGGAGTGAAGAATAGACTGGAGCGGGGCGAGAGAGGAGGAAGGGAGGTCAGAGAGAAGGCTGACACAGTAGTCTAGCCGGGATATAACAAGAGCCTGTAACAGTAAGGTAGCCGTTTGGGTGGAGAGGAAAGGGTGGATCTTGGCGATATTGTAGAAGTGAAACCGGCACGTCTTGGTAACGGATAGGATGTGTGGGGTGAATGAGAGAGACGAGTCAAGGATGACACCGAGATTGCGGGCCTCTGTTGTATTCTCCCAGGTGTTCAGTATGGTGCTCTGCACAAAGTAAATGCCCCCGAAATACTGTTATTGGATAGACTTCTCCTGGTTACTGAGTTCATGCATTCAGTTAGTCACTATAAAAACACTTTTAACACAAAGGACAAGTGACTTTGTTCATAAACCATTAGGCATGATGAGCTGTAAAGAAATCATGTCCAATCAATCAGATTAAGACTCTTCTGCATCATTCATTCATTCATTCATTCATTCATTCAATAGTATTTATTGAGCGCTTACTATGTGCAGAGCACTGTACTAAGCTCTTGGAATGAACAAGTCGGCAACAGATAGAGACAGTCCCTGCCGTTTGACGGGCTTACAGTCTAATCGGGGGAGACGGACAGACGAGAACAATGGCAATAAATAGAGTCAAGGGGAAGAACATCTCGTAAAAACAATGGCAACTAAATAGAATCAAGGCAATGTACAATTCATTAACAAAATAAATAGGGTAATGGAAATATATACAGTTGAGATACAGTTGAGATACAGTTGAGATACAGTTGAGATACAGTTGAGATACAAATATATAAAGCATCAGACTGTAAACTCACCGAAGGTGGGGACCTTTTCTTCTACCTCTCTTATATAATAATAATCATGGTATTTGTTAAGCGCTTACTATATGCCAAGCACTGTTCTAAGAGCTGGGGCAGATACAAGGTTCCACAACCCTAGTACATCCCTCTGTGCTCAATAAGTACTGCTAATAATGATGAAGACAATTATTATCATAGCTACCTGAGGGAAGGGACTATGTCTACCAACTCTACTGAACTCTCCCAAGTGCTTAGAACAGAGCTCAGCATGGAGTCAACACTGAGTCAATACCATAGATCGATTAATCAATACTAGTGTTTATTAAGTGCTTACAAAATGTGGGACATGGTATTCAGATCTGAGATCAATAGCAGAGCAAATTAAGCATATCCCCTAACCCTCACAGGGTTTACAATCCAAGTTGGGGAGAGGGGTAGGTTCTATTTTTTTCCCTTATCAAAAGTGGGAGCTGAAGATTCCTGCAGACGTCTTTTTGGCCTGAGCAGGAATAGTCATTAGATCCTATGGGCTTTGAACAGCCACTCTGGCAGATGGAAACTGAAATTGTCTGAGGCTCAGGGCTAAGGAAGCCATCTATATTTAGTAGCCTGATGAAGTTTGTGTTTTTCAAATTGCTGTGACAGGAGTTTGGATTTATGGAGAAAATGGCTGCCCTTGGAGGCTAATCAGTAATCAGCAGGGCAAATATCGGGCTTGGAGACTTCTCTGACACTCATAATTTCATTCCTAGGGCAAAAAGTCTCCTATTTTCTTAGGTTCTTGAAATTTTCTGTTTTAAACCTATGCTGAGAGAAATCATTTCAATTGAAATCTTATCATGATCTTTCCCATGATCAAGGGAGGTTGGTAAAATGAGAGAATCTGGAGCTAATCAAGCTCTAAAAAGTTGGGAAGATGAACCCAAATTGCAAATGGAGGTAGCTGGGGAATGAACAATCAACTTTCAAAATGACATGTCCTTTTATCCCCTATGGGAAGAAAGTGGTGGCTGCATTTTTTAACCCCTTGATAAAAATGAGTCATACTTTAGCCTATCAGTTTGGGAATAGTGATGATAGGGCCCATATGGAAGAGGAGAGGATGAAGATAATATATGAAACATAAATAGGGCAAAGTCTTATGAATAATTCAGAAAAACATGTTCGAGTCATTCAAAGAAATTTCTTTGTTGTTTCTTATTTCTGTATTTGGAGTTTTAAATCTGTTCTAAAATATATATATTTTCAATGTTGTGTAACTACCCTGACTCCCCTTCTTCCCCAACATAGATACTGAGGTACAGAGAAGATTAATTCCCCCCCCCCCCCCCCCGTTCACCCAATTGAAATAACCCTTGGTTTTTTTTTACCCCACCCTACAACCATCACAAATTCCTCTCCTCCTGCAAATCTCTTTTCAATGCCCACTTCCTCCACAAAACCTTTCCACATTCACCCCAACATAATTCACTCATCCTAATCCCACCAACTTCCTGTTCTAGGAACAAACTACTTATTTCTGATATTCGGCTGTTTCAATAGATTTGCATTATCCTGATTAATCCACTTCCATAAGGATATACCTATTCACCAGCATGTATTACTTTTGTTTATCATTTCTATCAATCAATTAATGATATTTATTGAGTCCTTACTATGTGCAGAGCACTGTACGAAATGCTTGGGAGAGTACGACTCAACAAAATTAGCAGACACCATCCCTGCCCCTAAAGAGGTTTAGTCTAGAAGGGGAGACAGAACATAATAGGAATAAATAAGTAATTGATAATATAAAATTTAAAGATCTATACATGACTTAAAGATATTTCTATCCACTGTTTTACTCTTTTCCCAACCATGTATTCTGAAATTAGTGTCCATTTATCTCCTCAGTAGATAAGGAGCTCAGTGAAGGTAGGGATCACACTTTTTGTTTCTTTTTTAATATTCCAAAACACCTTGAATAGGGCTCTACACAGAAAAGGTGCTCAGTAAAGGCTGTCAGTAGTTATCATATTTATCAACCCCTACTGCTCTCTTTAAGACAGGCAGACTTGAAGTGAAAGAGGGGATTCAACGGACATACACTAAGAGATTAAGTCATTTCATCATATTGTTGAGAACTCAATCAGTATTATATATTGAGTACTTACTTTGTGTAGGGCACTGTTCAAAATGTTTAGGAGAGTACAATACAGAGGTGATAATCACTTTCCCTGCCCAGCTTACAGTCTGTAGCGATGAATTTACAGTCTATATTCTTATGAGCTTACAGTCTACATGCCAAATAGAATAGCATTTGCAATGTTCAAAGTTGGTGACCTGCTCACACAACACACATGCAGAATATTCTTTGCTCAGAGTATCTCAGAAGAAAATTACAAGCATATTGGTGGGAGTGACTAAAATCAGAACATCTCTTCAATTACAGAAAACAGAAATTGTCTTTAATATTGAAAGAATTACAAAATTCAAATGAGCAAAAAACCCCCCCCGGCTTTCCCTATTTTAATCTGCCACACAAATTCCATTTAAAGTTAGGCCTTTAAGTAAATCACAATTAAGGATACCATTTTCTGATGCTAGTAAAAGACCTTACTGCAGTTGGAAGAAATAACACTGTGAAGTGAATTGGCATCAGCCCATCAACAAAGACTGTAATTTCTACACATCGGAAAATTGTATAAAATGTTACTTTTGATTTGTACAACTCTGCATTGATCTCTGGGGAAAATTATATATCTTCCACCTTGCATGAGCAAGTGTGGTTCTGAGTGACAGAAGGAATCTACCAAAGGCTGTATGGATTTGTGCAGTGAAAACTATAGGATCTGAAGACACATTAGCAAAGAAGATAATTTCTTAAAAAAAATCTTGACTGTTAATGGAAAAATTCTGATCCTCTGTAATAGGCTTTCTTTTATCGAATGTAACTAAGTCCCTCTGTAGGAAGTATTCTTTCTGTTCCACATTTACATTTATCACTCAGTCAATCAGTGGTACTTATGGAGTGCTTTCTGTGTGCAGAGCACTGTACTAAGTGCTCAGAGAGTGTAATACCCCAAATGAGCTTACAGTTTAGACATTTATCGAGTCTCTTTTCACTTCTCTAATCTTCCATTTTACCTCTACTTAACTGGGAAGAAAACACTCCAGTTGCGAGGTAAACCCAACTCTCCTGAAAACAGTATTCAACTGAGTGTAAAACCCAGGCACTTCAAACCAATAAACAGACCTACATTGTCGCAGTCTACCTGTTATGTATCTATTCAGCATTCCAATGATAGCACCAGTTCTGTCTGTCATTAGTTGCTATGGTGATGGCTTTTTTGTGAGTAGGAGATTAAATAGCTTCATAAAACTTACATACCTGGTTAGCACATAAGTTGCAGGTGCCCTGTTGGCTATATTAATTTATGCACTATTTTTCCAAAGTTTTTAAATTTCATTTCTGAATGGTTCATCAAATAATAAATACCAAGGGGCCTGCCCCCTTTTCATTTTCATGAGAAGATAAGAAAGTAATTCCCTCAGGGAAGAACTGTCCTTGTGGTTCAAAAAGAGCTTAGGATCAGGAAGTGAAAGAGGGCCGGCAAGTTGCCATGAACTATCCATTCTGGGAAGGGTTTCTGGAGCCCGCTTATCTCCCTGGGGAGACACTAAAACACCATCTTTCACCATGCTAACCATCTCTTCAGAAAATATTCACTCCTGAGACCTGGCATTGAATTCCCACACTTGAATATCTGCAATGCTGATTTGGAGGCAGTCATATATTATTTCTTGAAATGCTAACACTGCACTTTACTGCCTGAGTTACTTTCTCTCTCTAGTTCCATCGTTTTAATTGATGCTTAAAAACCCAGATGCTGAGATGTAATTCCAGGCCTGGGCTGAGGACGCTAATATTTATGGCTTCTATGGCGCATGGTTGCTTCGTAAGGCGGTAGAAGTCCATCGGACATCCCTCTGTGCTCCTTGGCTGGTTTAATTTCACCCAAACCTGGTGGATTTGGGATGGAATCGATTGAGAACATTTACTGAACACTTACTGTATGCAGAGCACTGTATTACGTGCATGAGAAAGACAATATCATAGAGTGGGTGGATGTGATCCCTGCTCTTTGTGACAAAGAGCTGACATTCTACAGGAGGAGCTTAAGTTCTAAAGGAACATAACCAGGCTGACCCAGAGTTTCTTTGGCAAGGAAAAAGTCATTCCCATGGTCAGTACACTCCGGGGTCCCACACTGGCACTGGCAGATCTTAATAATGCTGGTACTTGTTAAGCGCTTACTATGTGCAGAGCACTGTCTAAGTGCTGAGGTAGATACAGGGTAATCAAGTTGTCCCACGTGAGGCTCACAGTTAATCCCCATTTTACAGATCAGGGAATTTAGGCCCAGAGAAGTTAAGTGACTTGCCCACAGTCACACAGCTGACAAGTGGTGGAGCTGGGATTCGAACCCATGACCTCTGACTGAGGAAAGTTTAGGGAGTATCATTTTCCAACTGTGATGCTGCTGGGGTCAGGGAAATCGACAAGCTGTGGGTGGGAATAGACTGTTTAAATTATTTTTCTCTGCCTGGAAAAATGGATGCTACATGATCAAGAAAGGTGGGACAAAACAAACATGGAATTTTTGCTTCCAAAATTTCACAACACCAGGATGAGAGGATACCCCTGGCTGCTTGGAAGTGGTTGGCTCAAAAACAGGAAAAAAAAAGGGTGGGGCACTAAAAAAGAGTGTTCTTCACAGGTGGTAAATATATTTTGGCTAAAAAATAGCAGATTCATGAGGTGTTTGGATGAAATGTATAGACAAGAGGTCCATACCAGGCTACTAGAGTGAAGGTTAGGAGTGTAATCAATCAGTGGTGTTGATAGAGCACTTACTATGTGCAGAGCACTGTACTAAGTCCTAGGGAGAGTACAATGCAACAGAATTAGCAGATGCTTTTCCTACCCATTGTGAGCTTACAGTCTAGAGGGGTTTTAGAGAGAAAAGTTAATAAAATAAGGCTCCAGAAAGGTTTAAAAAGATTCAGAGGTTTTAGTTCCATGATAGATTGTAGATTGCTGAAGGAAAAAAGTAGAGGTTAGGTGGTCCATTTCTAGCCATTAGGCTGGCTAATGAGGAGGAAATCCATGGTCTGTTCCTAAGTAGTAAACTGCTGTCCCCATAAGTGCTAATTTGGCAATTGGTCTGACTCACCAATGGCACTGCTTACTGTCTTACATCTGGGGTGCTGAAAGAATCTCTGAGCTACCCTGACCCACAGACCAATCACCCAAATACCCTCCCTGCTTCCGAGGTGAAAAAGATAAAGGCTCCACTGATCCATTTCCTCAAATTTCTCGCCCAGCAAAGTTGTGTTGGGGTAAGAATCTCTTCGATGCTAGCACTCTGTGTCACAAGGCTTTGTTGTTGGAGTTTTGTCTTGTGTATGATGCCTTGTAGGGACTACAAGTCATGCTGCGCTCACAGGTCCATCACCATCAGTGGTATTTATTGAGCGCTAACTCTGTACTCATTCCTCTGGGATGAGCAGCAGAGACAAGGAGGCCTAGATGATTCTCAGATTCCTCTCCCAAGATCTTTCACCCCGGCTAGGTTGCCATTGTGACAGCCTGCTGCAGAAGCCATCATCTCCATCAGCATCCAGGATAACCAGGATGTGTGACGGGCAGGGTCCTCCCCCTTCCCCCCCCCCCCCCCCCCCCCGCATTCCCCTGCCCCCAGGGGGACACCTTGTAAAGTTTCCAGCTGCGTCTGTTGGATCTGCTTTGGGAAAGTGTGAAAAGTGGGTTATTTCTGGATGCTTGATCAGCTTGTCATTTTTTTTTTACTAATAGAATGACTAGAAATGCAGGGTATCAGTGCCTTGGGCAAACCCAACGGGGGACACTTCCACACCACCAGCTTTTACTGGGCACATAATGGCTTCTCAGTTGCCTCCTGCTCGCTTAACATCAGATGGGCCCATTTTCACATTGTACCACGAGAGGCTGCCGCTGAAAGCAATCTAAATGTGAAAGGCATTAGAGGGAATGGCCCAACTTTGAGAAACTTGTTTTCTCTATTCTATGGTAGAAGCTGCATTAGAGGCATTTGGATTGAAAGGGCTCTTGACAGATGTATTAAATGGAAAGATTAGTGTCCACCTCTTCTCTTCTAAGTTGGTAGGAAATGATTTTGAAAATTGAGAGATTTTCAGACTCCACACTAACTTGGGGTTAGCCATCATTTCAGAGCAGCCCCGTCTGGCTTTTTTACTTGTGGTTCTGAGACTAGAGATACATGGAACACTCCCTCTAGGGAAGTGACAAAAGCCCCATTGCCTGGCTCATTTGTAAATGAGACTGAATGGAGCATTTGAGAATGCCGAATTTGAAATGACCAAGGGGCCACGCTGTAAACTGGACACATTGACCCGATGGCACTTTTCTAATGCTTAATTTTGATAGTTTAGCAAATGAGTTGCTGAAGTTAATTTAAAAAACTCTGCAACATCTGTTATATGTACAACATTTGGTAAATATCCATCTGCATATCAATCTGATGTCCAAAACCCATCACAAAAATTATTCTTATGTGGGCTATTTGAAGATACCATTTTTCTCATCTCCAACATTTTGTTTAAAATTATTTTCCAAGATGAAAAAATAATAATTTCCAGAAGGATCAGCCTTAATAGTATTAAAGATGAATAGCAAAAATAGTTCTTTTAAAAAAAATTCTACTTTCTCTCATATGCAAAACACACTTTAAATAAACAAGATCCTTACCTAAACTCTATTAGTCTAATGTATATAAATGTTTAGATGAATGTTTTTAAAATGTTACCCCATTCTGAAAGGGCATGAAAACATTAAAAACATATTTTACATCTAGAGTATATGTGTAAACATTCAGTAGTTTTGTAGATTGTTTCCTACTGCATTCCTTTGATTCTTTTACTCTTCCGGGATTAGCAAAAACAAAACAAGATGCTTCCCTGCTGAGGTTATCAACTTAATTAAAAATGAGTCCGACAGGGATCTTATTGGGACATCTGTCATGGTTGATGATGATGAGGATTATTAAATATTTACCAAGCACCCACAGCTTGCTCGACATCATATAGACTATGAGTAGAGCTCAATCCTGCATGAGATTTTACTCATTAAAAAGACAGAATCTCTAAAAAATGCATTTAATGTTCTTCTGGTGCAGAAATCGGTCAGGTGGGTAGGATAGGAAGAATGTAGATTGCTCAACTGGGCAAGTTTAGTGTCTGTTTATTGTTATATTGTACTCTTCCAAGTGCTTAGTAGAATGCTCTGCACACAGTGCTCAATAAATAAGATTGATTGACTCTAGGCCTAATGGAAGAAAGGGAGTGTGGCAGAAATTATTAGGGGCCAAGAAGGCCACAGAATAGCGTGGCAGATTTTATTCCTCAAGAATTTGTCAATGACCCCAACAGGAAAAGCTTCATGGTATAATTAATCTTTTCCAACTTGACTCCTAGTAGCTTTTTACTGAAGAAAAAATGAGGACCTCAATTTACAGCAGGAAGAGTGAGTCCTAGACATCATCACCCCTGTGTCTGAATCAGATTCCACCCATGAATGTCCTTGAGTTGGTTGAATACTGGGTCCCACCTCTAACTGCTATCTCATGTCTGGTCTTTGGTCAACAGCAGCCCCAGGCCAGGCTGATCAGTGGCTGCCTGGACACTTCTTCTTCATCCCCAGAGAGCTCGGATGATCGAAAGTTGTTGGATAAATATTATAGTGCTTTAAGTTGTCACTGGGCACTCAATAAGCTGCTGCTGCTACTCCTCCTCCTCTTCATTCTCCTCCTCCTCCTACTGCAACAACTAAAGGCTGTGAGTGGCATGATAGTGAACAACTAAAAAGCTGAGAAAGTGAATAATCGCTTTAAAATTTCTAAGCCTGATACTCGAACAAACTCTCTGGATGAGAGGCAACTGAAGCGTGTGTTAATGAATGCTGAGACCACAGAATGGGGAGGGAATAGTTATTCGTGAAAAGGCAGAGAAAATGGACTGAAATATTTTAGAAGTGACTTCAAACTATGTCGATGAATATCCCAAGATAAAATGTTCCTTTTTATTTCCTATGAGACCAAGCTTTTATGTTTTTCTATATTATTGTAATACCGGTTTCTCCTGGCAAGTATTTTAAATATTATAATTCTCTTGACATATTTTTCATCACTCTTACAATGTCCCCATTCAGTCAGTCAGTCAACAACATCTTTTGCCTTTCTCTACACTTCTGCTAAAAAATGGCTCTTTTGCATTTTTATAGGTACGCGAGAGTATTTTAGTGTTAGCCCATCATTTACCTAGGAAACCAAATTTGACAAGGCTTATAAAAGCAACAAAGAAAAATGCACTGCAATCTAACTCTAAGTTATTCTAGACTAGAGTGACCAACTTAAAACAGAGGAGACCTGGCTTGGACTCTGACATTTTCCTGACCCGAGGAGATCCGTGGATAGTTCCCTCTTCACCGTCCCATAGAGTAACCTGGGATGTCCTTCCTGAAGTTTCACAAAGTTGCTTGGTTTTCTACCGTCTCAGTCCCATATGGGTGTTGAAAGTTTTCTGCAAAAACCTAGAACTCAGGGATGAAGAAGGGGGAAGGTGAATCAGGACACTGCGGAGAGTGGGAAGAAGCTACACTCCAGGCCTAGAAACAACCGGAACTGTTTGTTGGGCCACGGGAGGAGGTCTCCGTTCCCTTCTAGGCTCTTGAGAATGAATTTCTACCCAGCGGTATAATGGAAGTCAACTGACTCCATTCCAGTTAGAGTTACTGGGGAAAATTAGTAAACATCTCAGGTCTGGGGGTGGGAAGAGTTTCATTTCCACCATGAAATACTATTTTTGATCTTCGTAAAATTTAATATTATTATGGGCAGGGATCACGCCTCCCAAATCTGTTACACTGTATTCTCCCAAGTGCTAAGTACAGTGTACTATATATAGTAAGCGCTCAGTAAACACCACTCATCGATTGCTTAAATCTCATTTTTTTATGATATTTGTTAAACACTTTCTATGTGCCGGGCACTCTACTAAGTACTGGGGTAGATACAAGCTAGTCAGATTAGGCACAGGCCCTGCCCCACACAGTGCTCACATGCTCAATCCCCATTTTACAGACAAAGTAACTGAGGCCCAGTGAAGTGAAGTGACTTTTCCGAGGTCACACAGCAGACAAGTGGCAGAGGCAGGATAAGAACCCAGGTTCCGAACGTGATATCACACTCATTCACGACTGTACGTGTGTTTTCTCTCCAGGTCAGGGCTAGAAAGGGACAGCAGAATTGGGGGACATTTTAATAATTCCTGACAGTATGCTGCAGAGTTGGGAGAAGGTTGTGTGTTAAACCCCTGATTCAGAACAAACACTACAATACGAGTTTTCCTTCCTTACTGTAGGATTAAACCCACAGAACAAAGCCAGATGGGTCAGCTCCTCTTGTCTATGCTGTCGAGTCATCTCTGACCCTTAGCGGCCCCATGGACACATCTGTCCCAGAACGGCCCACCTCCATCCGCAATCGTTCTGGTAGTGGATCCGTAGAGATTTCTTGGTAAAAATACAGTGGTGGTTTACCATTGCCTCCTTCTGTGCAGTAAACTTGAGTCTCCACCCTTGAACCTCTCCCATGCTTCTGCTGCCCAGTTCGGGTGAGTTTGGACTTGTAGCAGATTGCCTGCAACTCACTAGGCACTGGACAAGCTAGGAATGGAATGGACAGGCCTCTGCTTGACTCTCCCTCCAGTAGTCAAGACTGGTAGAGGACTGGAAACTCTCCAGGTGCCACTCTGAGAGGGTCCAGCTCCTCTACTGAGTGTGTGAGCTCCACAGGCAGGGTGCTCTCTGGTCATTTTCACCATTATTTACCCACCGCCTGGAACAGAGCACTTTACTGCATGTGTTCATTGGTGGACTGTTCTGTCAAAACATTGGCTTCACAGAAAAATGCCACAAAGTCATCAAACTGCAAGCAGGTATTATAGGCACCATTCCCCACTCTTTTTTTTTCCCTAAATGATATTTGTTAAGTGCTTACTATGTGTCAAGCACTATTCTAGGCGCTGGCGTAGATACAAGGTAATCAGGTTGGCTGTAGTCCATGACCCACATTGGAAGCAGTATCTAAGTAGTGAATCACCATTTTATAGTTGAGGACACTGAGGCACCGAGAAGCTAAACGACTTGCCCAAGGTCACACAGCAGATGAGTGACCCAGCTGAGATTTGAACCCAGACCCTCTGGCTCCTAGACCTTTAATTTTCCCACTAGGTCACTCTGCTTCCCTATGGGCACAGATCTTCTCTACTCTATTGAATTGTACTCTCCCAAGTGCTTAGAACAGTGTTCTTAGTACAGTAAGTGCTCAATAAATATCATTAAATGATTGACTGGTATCTTTACATTCTGTTGCTCCTCACTACCTCTACTTTATTTAAGTCTTGGTTTCTTGAGTTAGACCAGAATCCTTTCCTCAGGAAGAGTATGTCTTACTCTACTGCATTCTTCCCATGAGGTTACTAGACTGTTCAGCTCAGAGTAGTGCTCAGCACTTAGTACAGTGCTTTGCAAACAGTAAGCACTCAAAAATACAATTGAATGAATGCTCATTAATTGCACCTGATTGATTGATTGATTGATCAGTTGCACATTGTTGTTCTGTTTCCCCTGGGGTATGGGGGGAGGGTGAAAGAGGCACCGAAGATTGATTGATTGGGCACTTGATTAAAAATTGATGATTTAAAGGGTAAGATCCGTGGTTTCTGCTACAAACATTGTCTTTTCTTTGTGTTCTATATGTCCTATGGTCCCCACCCCATCCACGTAGCCCCTTTCTAATCCAGGAGATGAGAGTCTGGGGGAGGAAACTTGCATCTTCATATCAATCAATCATTCAATCCATGGTATTTATAGAGCTCTTACTATATGCAGAGTACTTCTCTGTGTCTCCGTTCCCTCATCTGTAAAATGGAAAATAAGACTGTGAGTCCCAAGTGGGTCAGGGACTGTGTCCAACCTGATGAGCTTGTATCTACCTCAGGGCTTAGAGCAGGGCTTGAAACATAGTAAGGGCTTAACAAATACCATCATCACTATTATTATTGTGCTTGGGAGAGTACAGACACACTCCCTGCCCATAACGAGCTTAACGTCTAGAAGGGAAGATGGGCATTAATATAAAGAAGTAATTTGTAATATATAATTTAAAGATATGTTCACATAGGTCAAAGCTATGTACTGATGAGCATTTACTGCATGCAGAGCACTGTGCTAAGCATTTGGAATTGTACTACACAACATAGTCGGAAGACCTAATCCCCACTCACAACGAGCTTACAGTCTAGCTGGGGCGATGGCATAAAAGATTGCAAGCAGCTAAGAACTTCAGTTCATTTACCTCTCAAGCTGCCACTTTATTTTCCTTTTTCTCTCACACCTTTCTCTCATGGAGAAGGACAGTTGAAAGATAAGGGAGGAAGGCAAAAGAGAATGAGAGGAACTGAAAGGGCAAATAGATGACATAAAAGAAGGGAGGTAAACAGATAACTTTTTTTTAATGATTCTTCCAGGTGTCCACCCCTTATAATGATGGTAGGATGCTTTGCTTAAACTAAAGGACATAACTGCTAAAACTAATTATGACTGACGATGATTCACATGTTTACATTACAGAATTCTAGTACTTAAAAATGAGAATCACTTTTTTCCCTGTCCTGTTGCTTCATCTAATTAGTACTTTTAATCTTACCAGCAGTAATGACAGTCTTTTAATACCTATAATTAGATGTAACAGCAGTATCATTATGCGTTTTTTAGGAGAGAATGCATCTAGGGGCAAGTTTATAAGTCAGAGTAGGAAAGTGCATACCTACTTTCTCTCTTGCTCATTATATTTTTTTAAAAACTCATTTAAAGGACTCCTTTCCACAGTTTGTTGCATTCTGATACCCCACTCACCTATGCTAAAACTAAACATTGGTTTCAGAAGTGTGAGGTCTGTCTGCAGATTGGGAATTGGATGCTGATGGATTTTTTTATAGAGTTTATAGTGCGTTCCTCTGACCTAACCATCAAATGACTAGACTATAATCACATACTCTCCCAAGTGCTCAATGCAGTGCTCTGCACACAATAAGTAATAATAATAATGATAATTAAGGTATTTGTTAAGAGTTTATTATGTGCCAAGCACTGTTCTAAACACTGGAGTAGATACAAGGTATTCAGATTGGACACAATCCCTGTCCCACATGAGGTTCACAGTCTTAATCCCCATTTTATAGATGAGGAAATTGAGCCACAGAGAAGTTGTGACTTGCCCAAAGTCACACAACAGACAAGTGGGGGATCAGGGATTAGAACCCACGTCCTCTGACTCCCAAGCTCATGCTCTTGCCACTAGGCCGTGCTGCTTGAGTAAGTTCTCAATAAATAACATTGCTTGATTGACGGATAAAAGTATTTCCTATTAAATAATAGTGATCCCTCAGCCTCCCATTTCCGTAGTATAACTAATGGCCTAAACCACAGACCTCTTAACCTGAAGCCTAATCTATGCCAAACCTTTTCTCCTCCAAATTAAACCTTTTATATACATATTTCATAATCAGGTTGGACACAGTCCCTGTCCCAAATGGGGCTCACTGTCTAAGTAGGAGGGAATAGTATTTAATCCCCACTTTAATAATTATAATTGTGGTATTTGTTGGGCAGTTATAGTGTTCCAGGCACTTGACTAAGCTCTGGGGTGGATACAAGCAAATCGGGATGAGGAAACTGAAGAACAGAGAAGTTAAGTGATTTGCCCAAGGTCACACAGATGACAATGGTGATGCCTGAAATAGAACCCAGTTCCTGATCCACAAACCAGTCCTTTACCCAGACCCAAACACATTCAACCAAAGAGTAACAGAAGAGGGAGACTAGAATGCATTTCTGTTACTTTCTCTGCCGTAATTTCACTGCACCTATAGCCCTGCTTCTCTGTAGCACCAGAGTGTTCCTGCAGGCCAGAACCTGTTTTCCATTTTCAGGTTTTGTTTGTTTTTCAAATGACTTTCCAAAGACCTCCCGATGGAGATGCTAGATAACAGGAACCCTACCTTGACCTTTGAGATTGTCAACCCAGCAGGAACTTGAATAAAAAATAAGACACTCATCTCACGATAATAGGAAAGACCAAGAAAAAGACTCCCCTTTAAAACCCATATTTGCACTGCACCACAAATATTCCCTTCTCTTTGTCACGGTGTCTTAAGAGGGGAATTCAACTATCAAGTTACCTCCCCAAACTGCAACATATGTATTTTCACCATGAACTACTGTGTCAAGTATGTTTTGGGATCACTGCTAAATGCAGTCCAGAGATGTTTTAATAAATGTATATTGTTTAAAATACAAGTGTTCAGTAGGCTTGAAAGATTAGAAAACAGATTCTTGAATATCATGGATTATGTATGCACAGATGGCCCTACGTTTCCTATTCCTCCTAGGTTTCTGTATGAGCTGCAGCTGTCCGGGGTTATCTTTAATGCACACATCTTCCCCTTCAGTTGGCTGACTATTTAGATGATGAACAGGGTGTGAGTATTACCCCTCCCCTTGGAGAATCCATGCCTTTATGTGTGTTTTGGGTTTGAATGGGTAGTCCCATAAACACTCCCAGAATAGTAACAACTTTATATGGGGCTTCCTCAAAAGGTGTTCCGACATCTAAAAGGATAATCTGAAGAATTTTCCACCCAAGTCTCTCTTGTGCTTCTTAACTATCATCATTGGAGCTTGGCTATCATCATTGGAGCTTGGGAGTCAGAGGTTGTGGATTCTAATCCCAGCTCTGCCTCTTGTCAGCTGTGTGACTTTGGACAAGTCACTTCACTTCTCTGGGCCTCAGTTACCTCATCTGTAAAATGGGGATTAAGACTGTGAACCCCACCTAGGACAAACTGATAACTTTGTATCTCCCCCAGTGCTTAGAACAGTGCTTGGCACATAATAATCTTAATAAATACCATTATTATTATTATTTTAAAGATGGCACAAGGGGGGCTGGGGTTTAAGAAAACAGACAGTTCATTAAAGAAATGTTTCTCCCCAAGCCTCAAAGCATTCTATCTGTTAATCTACCTTCCTCCTTATCAATTCGTTTATTCAGTGGTATTTATTTTTGCAGAGCACTATACTAAGCACTATTTCTCTCTCTCTCTCTCTCTCTGTATATATCATCTTCTTTTATGGTGTTTGCTAAGCACTTACTGTGTGCCAGGCATTGTACTAAATGCTGAGATAGATATAAGGTAATCAGGTTGGACAGTCTCTGTCCTGCAATGGGCTCACAGTCTTAATCCCCATTTTACAGATAACTGAGGCACAGAGAAGTGAAGTGGCTTACCCCAAGTCACACTGCAGACAAGTGACAGAGCCAGAATTAGAACCCAGTTCCTTTTGACTCCTAGGTCCATGCTTTACCCACTAGACCACACTGTTTCCAATGAAAATGGTTTCTGAACATTCTGATTGACTCAGAGAAAGCCCTGGTGCTATAATGGAGGGTGGGTTTGAGGAGATCCAGAAGCTAGATCCAGAGAAAAGCAGAGAAGTTCAGAAGGAAGGTGGAAAGGCAGCAGGGTTAGCACATAGGGGGCCTAGAGCCATTGGGACATCTTGGGGAGAGAGTCTGCCCCAAGGACTCTCTGGCAAGCCAAGGCAATGTGAGCAGGAGCAAGGATGTCCGCAAGAGACATTTACAGGGAGAGAAACAGGGGCTTGGGTTAGTTTCTACTTTTATTCACCCCACCCTCAAATCCATAGCACTGGTCCACTGCATAGAGCCCAGGCCTGGGAGTCAGAAGGTCCTGGGTTCTAATCCCAGTTCCACCACATTTGCTGGGTGACCTTAAGTAAGTCACTTCATTTCTCTAGGCCCCAGTCACCTCATCTGTAAAATGGGGATTAAAAGTGTGTGTGAGCTCCACGAAGGACAGGGACTATGTCCAACCTGATCACCTTATAGCTAATCCAGAGTTTAGAACAGTGCTTGGCACATAGTAAGCACTCAACAAGTACTACTATCATGTACATACCCTTAAGTTATATATTTAAATTAATATCTGTCTCCCCTTCTAGACTGTAAATTCCCTGTGGGCAGGGAACACATCTGTCAGGTCAGTTGGACTGTCCTCTCCCAAACACTTCATACAGTGCTCTGCACACAGTAAGCACTCAATAAATATAATTGATGATTGATTGATTGATATTCAGGCCGCTTTCAAAAATATGGCCATTCTGAAGCGGGGAATGATCCAGTGCCCCTTCCCATTCAGCGTGATGTCAGTCGGTCAATCAATCGTATTTATTGAGTGCTTACTGTGTGCCGAGCACTGTATTAAGCGCCTGGGTGAGAACAATACAATAACAGACACATTCCCTGCCCACAGTGAGCTTACACTCTAGAGCATGATGTGAGTTACACCAGGCCTGCAGACTAACTTAATGCCTCAATCCAGAAGTCTGCCCTGATTCTCTAGAGGGGGCTTTTGCTCCACCCCAGCCTTGCTCCAGGTCAACAGTCCTCCTGTCCCATATTTTCATTAACCTGGGCAGCACTGCTGGCTTGGGAGGAAGGAAGCCAAGTGGGCCCCCTCATATTTTTAACCATCTGTGCCATCCTCTCTATGTACCCTGAAGCAGCTGGTTCACTCACTCCCTTTGTCTAAAGCTAGTCCTGGTACAAAGGGTTGGGCAGAAGCATCACGGCCAGGATGGAATTTCCATCTAGTAACATTCTGTGTGAGCTCATGGCTCCTTGAAGGCAGAGATCATGTTTAACAACTGTATTCTATTCTCCCAAGGTTTTAGTACAGTGCTCTGAACAAAGTAAGCACTCTCACCTACACCTCTAGACTGGGAGCTTAATAATGTTGGTATTTGTTAAGCACTTACTATGTGCAGAGCAGTGGTATAAGCGCTGGGGGTGATACAGGGTAATCACGTTGTCCCACGTGAGGCTCACAGTCTTCATCCCCATTTTGCAGATGAGGTCACTGAGGCACAGAGAAGTGAAGTGACTTGCCCACAGTCACACAGCTGACAAGTGGCAGAGCCAAGATTCGAACCCATTACCTCTGACTCCCGAGCCCGGGCTCTTTCCACCGAGCCACGCTGGGAGGATCGTCACTGTTTATTGTTGTGTTGTACTTTCCCAAGAGCTTAGGACAGTAATCTGCACACAGTAAGTGCTTAATAAATACTACTGAATGAATGAATGAATGAAATACCACTGATTGATTGATTTTGGGTCAGATTGCTGCATGCTGCTTTCTCCTCCACATCAAACTGAAAAGTCTTACTGTTAGTTTTAAAGCACTCAATCAGCTCACCTCATATTATCTCACCACAGTGATCTCCTACTCCAGCCCAGCCCACACACTTGGTTCCTCTAACTCCAACTTACTCATTGTGCCCTGATCTTGTCTATCTCGACAACCCTTTTCCCTCCCTCTGGCCTGCAACACCCTTCCCCTCCATATATGCCAGACCACCATTCTCCCCACCTTCAAAGCATGATTAAGATCACATCTCCAAGAGGCCTTCCCCGATTAAGGTCTCTTTTCCCCAGCTCCTCTCCCTTCTGGGTTGTCTATGCACTCGGCACTGTCGCCTTTGGACATTTGATATTCGCTCTACCCCCAGTCCCACAGCACTTATGTATATCTTTAAATTATATATTATAAATTGCTCATTTATTCACACTAATGTCTGTCTCCCCCTCTAGACGGTAAGCTCATTACAGGCAGGGAATGTGTTTGCTAATTCTTTTGTAATGTACTCTCTCAAGCAATAGTACGGTGCTCTGAACAGAATAAGTGCTCTATCAACACCACTGATTGATTGATTCTCTGCTACTCTCAAGGCCAGGGCTGTTACATGTGGCTTCTTTGGTACCTTTGTCACCATCAGGCTAAAGATCCATGCGGTCAATCAGTCAGTTGTATTTATTAAGTGTTTACTGTGTGTAGAGCACGGTACTAAGTGCTTGGGAAGATACGGTATAACAGGCACATTCTCTGCCCATAATGAGTTTGTTGTCAACTAGGTTCTACTTCATTCTGAAGACAGTAGTGGGGTGAAGAAAGCAAAGAAAAATGACGGGGGCCTTTGAGGCGGAAATTACATTGTGATTCTCACTAGGTTCACAACCAGAGTCATCCTTGCTTTTCCACATTCTCCCTTGGATCAGCCCCTTACATGAAAATGTTGTTTAGAAGCCAAACCAGTGAGAAAACCATCAACAATCTTTATTGAGTGTTTTCTGTGTGCAGGTCATTGTAGTAAGTATATTAAGAATACAATGCAGTAGCACCATTCCTATCCTCAGGGAGTTTACAATCTAGCAGAAAGGACCCAAGTCCCTATCTCCTAATATAATGTTTTCTGGATATTTGAAGGAAAGGCTCATGATTACAAGGTGATTTTCAACCTAATGGACCAATCAGTGCTGCACTGAGCATGCATTTCTCAAATAAAGCCTTACAGTCCAAACTATGGGAAAACCCAATTTAGCAAAATCTGGGTAAGACGAATCCTTCCACTGCTTATTGCTCTTGGATTTTTAAAAGAGTTGTGGGCGAAAATACACATCTCAATTTCTTATAAAGAAATTAAGTCTATCATTTTCTGCTAGAATGACTTGTGTTTAAAACAATACATTTCTTTTCTTCTTCCTAAAGCTGCTACTCTGCACTGCAATTTACATAATTAGTTTAGCAAAAGCATTCCTTTTATACTTTAAACCCCATAAAGAGAGGCTATATTTTTTTTCCCTTTCATAATTACTGGTACCGTTAGACACTTAGAAAATGAAAGCGGTGAACCATTACAAGATATTCAGTGCATGACTTTCAGGAGCTTACAACTATTAGATTGATTAGCGGTTCGGTTTCCTTGGCCTAAGCATATTTTTGATTAGTGAGCCTAAAATTTGCTAACCCCAGGAGGATAGTGGATGGAACTTAGAGCCCAACCATGCTGCAAGCAGTGAGTCTGCAAAAGGAGAAATGTTTATTTTTCATCTGACAAAGGTTTGAATTGACTTCTTGTGAAGTGGACAAGTAACAGTGTCATTCGTGGAATATTTCAAATAAATATCACTTTTGGGTTTCCATAGGAAATCCAGTGAGTGGCACAAATCCAAAGCCAATCTTAATATTTCCCTTTTTGGGTGACACCTGTCTTGGAGAATACCCCACACATCTGAATCTTTAAAAAAAAATTGCAAGTACCTTTCAATATTTAAGAAGAAATTTTAGTGGCTATAGTTCACGTCAAAAAAAAAATAATATTTAGGAAGAGGAGTATTTGCTATCAGTAGTACAATATAAACTCATGAAACAGGCACTTTTGAAGAATAGTAGAGAATCTAGAGTATCTGGATAAAAAACATTAATGTGAATTGATAGTATCTGGGTATGTTATACATAAAATATTACTAGGGCACCTAGAAAGTCCTAGGAATTTAGACTCATAGGACTATACCTTCCCTGTAGTCAGGAGCTGTGTCTACCAACTGTAGGGTACTGCACTTTCCCAAGTGCTTGGTATAGTCCTCCGAATGTCAGAACCGCTCAAAAAGTACCATTCCTGGTCGAACGATTTTCAGGTTAAGATATGATTAATGCTCTCATGTCTTTTATAATCTTTCTTCCTTTCCTTCTCGCTTTTATATTGGAAGATGATCCTATGGGTTGGTGATTGTTTCCAGAGGATGATGGAATAAATCTGCATCTGATCACCAAATGCCTTCTACATTGTTCACATTCATTCAGTCTTATTTACTGAGCGCTTACTATGGGCAAGGCACTGTACTGAGCGCTTAAGCACTATGCTAAGCACATAGCACTGTACTAAGTGCATGTAAAGACTGTTCTTTGGTATGTGGCTAAAATTACTATCTGCAGAATCTAGTGTTCCAGATTGGGCAGCCGAGAGGCTTAATGGAAAGATCACCGACCAGGGAGTCATAAGGCCTGTGTTCTAATCCTAGTTTCAACATTTGCCTGCTCCATGGTGAGCAAGTCATTTAGCTTCTCACCATCTCCACTTCCCAATCTGTAAAATGGAATTTAAGGCCCTGCTCTGCCTCACCCATAAGACTGTGAATCCCTGGTGGCGTAGGGTCTGGGTCTGATCTGATTATCCTCTATCTATGCTGGCACTTAGGATGAAAAGAGCATACAAATATCACAACAACTATTCCTACTCTTGTTGACTGGGCTCATCCTCTAGACTGTAAGATTGATGTGGGCAGAGAATGTATATATTCTATTCTACTCTCCCAAGTGCTTAATGCAATGCTCTGCACACAGGAAATGCTCAATAAACACAATTGACTGTCTCTTAGGCACCAGTACCGTCAGGTTGCTTTTCTGAACTGTAAGCTCCTAGAGGGCAGGATTGTACTCCAATAAAATGAGTACAGTGCTCCACACAATGTTAATTAATTAATGTTGGTATTTGTTAAGCGCTTACTATGTGCAGAGCACTGTTCTAAGTGCTGGGGTAGACACAGGGGAATCAGGTTGTCCCACGTGGGGCTCACAGTCTTAATCCCCATTTTACAGATGAGGGAACTGAGGCACCGAGAAGTTAAGTGACTTGCCCACAGTCACACAGCTGACAAGTGGCAGAGCTGGGATTCGAACTCATGAGCCCTGACTCCAAAGCCCGTGCTCTTTCCACTGCGCCACGCTGCTTCTACAATGTAAAGTTTACAATGTAAACTTTCCAAAAATTTCACTTATTGAGTAAATGACCTTTACCATTCTATTTTTAATAATTATGGTACTTGTTAATAGCTTACTATTTGCCCAGCATTGTACTAATCGCTGGGGGAAATACAAGTTAGGTTAGACACAGTCCCTGTCCCACATAGGACTCAGAGGCTTAAATGCCCATTTTACAGATGAGGTAACTGAGGCCCAGAGATGTGAACTGACTTGTCCAAGGTCACACAGCAGACAAGTGGCGAAACTGGGATTAGAACCCAGATTTCCTACTCTGTGTGTAGGCATGTGCTTGTGTATATAATGTATACATTATATACATTATATATATAAATGTACAAGTTGCCGACAGATCACTCTAGGAAACAGAATAAAAGATATTCCATTAATGATTTACCACGTTCTTACCCATCAAGTACTTTTTTTCTTTCACATGCACTTAAAGAATAGAATCAAATTAGGTTGATTACATTTGCATGAAACATGCAGTGAAGTTTCAAGGACAATGGTTTATAATTTTAGTATGTAGTAATGTGAATGCTAAAAATTAGCTCTATTAAACTGTGCCTGATTTCATAATCATCTGTTGTTATCCCTGGCCAATTAGATATTCAACATGTTTCAACCTCACTCCAGTTCCAGAGAATTTCATTTCATCTGGGAGAGTTGGCAAATGGGAAAGGGCTTTAGACCTGTGTTTCTGTGCAAATCTATCAGATGCTGGGCTCCTAATTGAGCCTGGGTAGAAATGAATACTCCATTTAACTAATCTGCAGGATAATGCTTTGATTAGGTTCCTGGACTTAAGTGTGGCAAAAAATACTACTTTCCACATGCTGATATCAGGTAGTCCAATTAAAGACAGCTAGTTAATTTTTTACCTTTGAAATAAGAACATGTACTTTTCTTATGTTCTTGCTATCCAAATGTCTAAATGATGTCTAAATGCATTTAATGGTTATGGTTGAAAATTTCAAGAAGTATATGAAAAAAGGGAATTTTAGATGCAAAGTCTGTTCTTCTGATTTGAATTATCTTTAGAAATTACATCATTTCCTCACAATGTTATGGAATCATTCCTTTTCTTCAAGTTTGACATAAACCCTGCTGAGCTAACCAGGCCAGCTTTGCCACACCCACTAGGTAATAGGCCAGGTCATTTTAGTTTGGGGATGGGTGGATACAAGGCAGTACCTGGGTCTAGAGTTGGACCTCCTGTCAAGCTGTGGCAAAGACGAGTTTGGTAAATTATGAAAATGTAATGACAGTGCTATTTCTTTAAATTCTTACTGTGTACCAAACACTATGGAAGGCACGAGATAATCTGATCGGATACAGTCCCTGTTCGACACAAGGCTCAGAGTTTAAGAGGGAGGGAGAGCATGGATTTTAACTTCAATTTACAGATGAGTAAATTGAGGTACAAAGGAGGCGCCCAGCACACAATGGTGGAGCTGGGTTTAAAACCTAGCTCTCCTGACTTCCAGACGCTCTTCCCACTGGGCCATGCTGCAGTGCATCAGTGTAGAGGGAAAAAAATTACTACAACCATTAAAATTAAACTTAAAATGCATCTGTTACCTATTAGGGACTCAAATATTTACTCAGATTTACTACTAGCAACACTATCTGGGGATTTCATTTTTTATGAAATTCAATTTTTTACTCTGGGAGGTTGAGAGAGACCGCCTACATGTACTCCTAATAGGCCCTGTCACTACAGCATTGCCTGTATGAGACCAAGCACTTGCTGAAAGTACGCAGGCACTCGGGGGGAGGTAGGCATTGATTGAACCAGGGAACCAGATGATGTTCTCTGTGACATGATCGCTGTACGGTTAAGGACATTTCTTGCCTCCATAACTCACATCTGTAAAGAGCGTCCTGTCCTTGGCTTCCAACCCTGGTCCTCGAGGGCTTTAACCATCTTCCCCTCCCCAAATGTAAACCTGGGAATGTTAGTAAGGAAAGTACAAGCTGCCTTTCCCGTGTTCTCCTGGGGAATTTTCTTAAACACGATACTGTGAGAATGTCACTGAATGGTGAGGGTCAGTCACGTGCTTCTATTATCTGAATTTCCTTTTGTGTGAGATACCTTTACATTCCTCTTTTCTACACCAAGAAGAATGTCTGCTTGTTATATGTCACAAAAACATTTCAGATATAATTAGTGTAGGAAAAAGATTTGAAAGCAGGTGAAACTGCTTGATTTCTGAATATCGTAGGTTTCTTTTTTTTTACTTTATAAAGCATCTGGAAAGTGTTTACTCGTTTTTAATGTGGGTGACAATGTGGAATTTCTAGTGGCAGATTTTGAATTGAATCTGGAAATGAAAAGTATCTGCATGGGAAAGAAATTGGTACTTGGGAGTCATAGAGTGTGATTCCAATCTGTCCAGAGAGCATTTGGGAACCACAGTGTGTCAAACATTGCAGAGAATCACCCACACGTATACTTCCCTGTCATCACTACTGACAGAGGACCGCGTCAGTTAGCAAGACATCTCCCGGCTCAGACCTTCTGACAGTCTCAGCATCAAGGAAGAACAGAATTGCTATCCTAGCTATATCATCTGCAGTTTTGTTAAATCGAATTTTAATCATTGACAGAGGTGGCATTTTCCCGGGTAGAAAACGCACAGTGAAATTTTCTCTCACTTAGGCAGAGTGCATACTGAGATCTTTCCAGGTTCATTCATTCATTCAATCAGTTATTGAGTGCTTACTGTATGCAGAGCACTGCACTAAGAGCTTGGGGGAGTACGATATAACGATAGACACATTCCCTGCCCACAATGAGCTTATAGTCTAGAGGGGGAGATAGACATTAATATAAATAAATAAATTACAGATATGGAATAAAGGGAACAAGTCACAGGGGGTGGAGGTGGGGAGCTCTGTGTTGCAATGGGGCTGGGGATCAGAAAGTTGCTGAGTTTCTTCTCTCCAGTAGGAGAAGGCCAAAGTACAAGGGACAGGGGTTAAATCAATCAGTGGTATTTTTTTGTTTGTTTGTTTGAGCACTTACTATGTGCAGAGAACTGTACGAAGCACTTGGGAGAATACAGTGCAACAGAATTAGCAGACATGTTTCTTGCCCATAATGAGTTTATGGTTAAAAGGGAGAGGTTGCTCACCCCTGATGCATGCAGATTGTGCTCCTAATAGACTACCCATGGTTACAAGCAAATCAGGTCGGACCCAGTCCCTGTCTCATATGGGGTTCACAGTCTAAATCCCCATTTGACAGATGTGGTAATTGAGGCACAGCATAGTGAAATGATTTGCCCAAGGTCACTCAGCAAACACATGGCAGAGCAGGTATTAGAACCCAGTTTCTTCTGACTCCCAGATCTACCTCTACTGTTAAGAAAAATAAATCTGAGTTTCAATACTTCAGTAGTACCAGCTTTATAGAGATGGGATCCCCATCATAGATTGAAATAAGACTTGTCTAAGGCCCCCAAAGTTAACTGGATAGCAAGAGTTGTAGTTAAGAACCACAACCAGCCATGCTGGAAGAATAATGCTAAGCGCTGGGGAAAAGTTAATCTGGTTAGACACAGTTCCTGTTCCACATGGGGCTCACAGTCATTATTTTACAGATGAGGTAACTGAGGCACAAAGAGGTGACATGACTTGTCCAGGGTCACACAGAAGAAAAGTAGTGGAAGCAGGATTAGAACCCAAGTCCTTCTGATTTGTTGTGCAGTTGTACCTCGTCCTCATTCTACAAACACAACGTGAATGCTCTATCACACCAGGATGCAAAAGGTATTTTTCAAGCTCTCCCTTGAAAAAAAAAAAAGCAGAAACTGCTTCCATCAGTTTTCAACTTATCCTTTCTTCCCCTCCTGCTGACAAACTCTTTTATTGCAAACCTCAGTTTCTTTCCCTTCTGTCCTCTGTGGCAATATTCACTGCAAACATCATTAAGGATGTGAGGTCTCTCCCTTAATTAAGAACTAAAAGGCTTCATTTCCTAAAACAAAAGCATGTGGCAGGTTTTATTGATCTGGTCTCTGTCGCCAGCTGAACACATTAGCAGAGGTTATTGATTAGTAGAGCGGTAATGAGCTTTGTTGGTTGTCAGGTAAAGTCCACATTGCTTGGGAGCATTTGCTGAAAACCGGCTCATAGGCGAGGGTGCATTCGCTAAGATATATGATGCAGTGGATTTTCAATGCTTTATTGCTCATGAATCATTCTTTAAAAATGAAACTGCAGTCATTAGAAAGGTTATTTTCCACTCATTATCTTATTATAATTTTTTCTGAATGCTAATTATGCACTTAGGAATGGAAGCCTAAGAAAACAAGGATAATGTTTAAAAAGAAGCCATCCCATATTGCTCACACTACTCTTAATAGCTTCCTGTGTAGCTCCATTATTATTTCTCACTGTCCAAGGCAGGCTGGGTTAACTGGTTCATCATTTTCAATATCTGTGATGTGATTCCAGTTTATCAATAATGACATATGAAAATGTTGGGCTTGATATCTGCAGTTTGGAGCAATTAAGTCTGTTCAGCACAGTGTTATCTGTGAGATTGTTCTGCAAGAAGCGACGGGCCTTTCGCCTTAGTTGAGGCTTATGCTAGAGGACTTCCAATGTTCATTGGAAGCAGCGTGGCTCAGTGGAAAGAGCACAGGCTTTGGAGTCAGGGCTCATGAGTTCGAATCCCAGCTCTGCCACTTGTCGGCTGTGTGACTGTGGGCAAGTCACTTAACTTCTCTGTGCCTCAGTTCCCTCATCTGTAAAATGGGGATTAAGACTGTGAGCCCCACGTGGGACAACCTGATTCCCCTATGTCTACCCCAGCGCTTAGAACAGTGCTCGGCACAGAGTAAGCGCTTAACAAATACCAACATTATTATTATTATTATTCATTGTGTCTACTTGAAGAACAGATGGACCTAGGAAGGTGGAGAAAGATGAAGGAACAAGGAAAGGGAGTTCAGGATTAATGAGAGTAAAAAGATCCCCCTCACTATGGTTTTTAGTGCCTCAGAACTAAGAACTTTTCAAGTTCAAGACTGGTGTTTTGGAGCAATTCTGAAATACCCCACTGAAGAATTGAAAGAGCTTGTGACCTTGTGAACCACTCTGATTTTTCCTTTAAATGGCTATTTACACCACAGACCCGGCATAATGTTGCTTCAGCCTCTCAGGAAGAATTGGACCCTTTTGTAAGTACACCTGCAATGAAATGAAATGTAAACTTAATGGAGCTGTAAACATAATGGAAAAAAATGCTGTTTGTAATTTAGGACCAGGTTCAACCTTGACGGTGGAAACAGCTGATGTTGGGGGATTTTCTTTCCATTGCCATCTCTAGAGGTCAAGCTTACTAAGCACCCACCCTACCCCATAAGCTACTGTGTGCACTTGAGACGCCATGACTCTGCCCGGTTGGCATCTGGAATATGTGTGTGGGTTTCTACTGCATAATTGAAATACTCAGCCATATGTGCATGTATAGCAGAAAAATATGGGAGAATGTGGTACCTAAGAAATCAGCACAGCAAAAATCTTGAAAATATTCCACTGGTTGATTAAGCAGTGCAAAGTAAAGAAAGGGAATGTTACTTAGAGTAGAAAAGAGTTAGGACAGTAAAATACTCTTCCTCTAGGCTGTAAGCTTGTTGTGGGCAGGGAACCTGTTTACCAATTCTGTTGTACTGCATTCTCTCAAGTGCTCAATGTAGTGCTTATACACAGCGCTGTGAACACAATTGATTGTTACTCCCACTTATCCAAGGCAGGAAGACATTTCCGTCCCCTTAATACCCTCACTTATATCCTCAACCTCTTTTCTGTCGAGCTATGTGAAGCTAGCTCTGCCTCAATCCAAAAGGTCACTCCGTATGACACTCCCATTCTGTCTCGCCTCCCCTCCCCAGCTCCATAGGATTCTGCCGACTTGGAACCATCCTGATCCCTCCACTCCCCACCCTCCAGTCTTGCCCACCCGGTCTCTCTGATCCCTCCAAACTCCTTCTATTATAAATCTATTTATACAACAGTTTTTTTCTACCACTATAATGGTTCCAGCTGGGGGGCGGATCAGCCCAGGGGCAAAAAGATGGTGATCATGGCTCAGCCCTGCCTCTTCCTTGAGGTGGTTGTCAGCTGCGTCAGAAGAGTTTTTGGGAGAAGGGGGAGGAGGATGAAACTCTTCTCCTCTGCAGTTCTCCCCTGCCATTCCCCCTAACTTTTGAGTCCCAGGTTATGGGGTGGCTAGTACCACTGGGGCCAAAAATGGCAGTGGTAGTGCCAGCAGCAGTAAGTTCCATTGCATTGGAACCCCAAAATAAAATCACAGTTACAAAAATAGATTGGGAGTTGAAGTGGTTGAAGGTCTAGGGGGAAAGGCAAGAAGGAGGTCATCACAAGGTGTGGGGAGAGGGACTAGGAAACCCATGGAAATAGAGATAGGAAACACAAGGCAGGACATGGTATTTTTCTGGCAAATTCACCAAAATGGAGACCCAAACTTAAATCATTTTGAAATGTGGCTGACAGGGACCACCTTTCAAACACTTCTCTGCTCTAGAATATAAATTGTAATAATCTTGGAAAATAATTGGTTGGTCTCCTCCGTTCTTCAGAAAAGGGATGGTCAATTGATTTGATGTTTTTTCTATTAAATTCTCAAGAAAAATAATGACCCAAAAAATTAAATACCATCCATGGATGCAACTCACAAGTGATATAGAATAAAACAGTGGTACTTAAAATACATTGGGCAAAGTGGAGGAAAGAGAAAAGCACACTCCCTTTATTAAATGGGAAGGATGGGTTTGATAAAAGATGAAAGTGAAATGACAGAAATCTGTCCTCCGCAAGGCCTGCCTCTGATGGAATAAGGAGAGATCTAGAATGAAGAGCCAGAAGCCATTAAAATGGGGGTATATCTAGTACAAGACCATTCGAATCTCTATCAAAAAGATCAACAGTTTTAACTGAGTCCCATAGCAATTGTCATCTGTGAAGAATCATTGGAAAGTCAGACAAGAATAGCCAAAGTAATAAAGACCATCTAAAGAAAAAACATCTGCAGTTCCTGTGATACTTAAAACACTGGGGAAGAAAATAATCAAAAGTAGATGCTGAATACTTTGGGGAATTTGAGGGCAAAGCTGTTGGCTGTTATTTTTGAGAACTTTTACATCTCACAGGGGAGATACATAGACAACTAAGCTGGAGGCAGAAAGGCTATCAGAGAAGTGGTAAAACAACCACTAGAAAGAAGACCCTAGAGATTTTGAGGGTGAGAAAAAGTTTAGCCAGGCTCTTAGGGAAAGTTGTGGAATCTCCAGTTCTGGAGACAAATCGATCAGTCTATCGATATCACTTATTGAGCACTAGCTGTGTACAGAGCACTCTACTAAGTACTTGGGAAAGTACAACAGGGGGACCTTTAAAAAATGTGTTGACAGCCAACTGTTGGGGCAAGTTTAATCACTGCCCAACAGGAGCAAGGGGTCTGGCCCTTGGGATCCCTAAAGATACCAACCAGTTCTGTGCCTTTGCTTTCCTTTATGTCCAGGGCGATGCTACTCCAAAGAGCTGTTCTACACAGCCCTAGGGGAGAGAAATAGATTGCAAAGATACTCCTTTCCACATGGGGAGGGAGAACTGGGTTGGGCCCAGGCACTTCTGAATCCTTTCAATATCCTGAACGACACTTATTTACTACAGATGCACTGTCAGAAAAACAAAGCAGAGCCAGATGTTTTAGACATCACATATTCATAACTACAGTATTGCATTTTCACCACTTCAAAGTGGATACATTCTTAGAGAAATGATTCTTTTTAATGATTTGTAGAACATAAAAAATTGAAAGTCGGCAGACTTCACAGGTTTGCAGTGTGACATTAACTTGCCTGTGATGCCCACATATTATTTCCAGTGAAAGCTATTAGAGTCAAGGCTGTGAATTTTCAGACACAATTGAGGAGAACCCCACTTAAAGCTAACAGAGTTAAAGGCAACCCAATTAAAAATTCTGTCTATAAGGGTGCCCAATTAAGACTTCCTAGAGTCAAGATAGTCACAGCTAAGAGTGCCCCAAATCCCTACAGATTCTGGCCTTAGACAAAAAGACTTAAAGTTTTTTGGTTAATTCGTGTATACCTATATTTCTCCTTAAGCCACATCAAGGCAGGAACTACATTAATGCAGCAATGAGAATGTAAAATTAAGCCAGAGAATTACAGCACTCAAAAGCCAGAAGATATCAAAAGCAAAGTCTAACAGATGGAATCCAAGCTTCAGTCAGTCAGTAACAAACATACCCTGCAGTACTCTCCCATCACTACTTTCCAGTCCTCCAGTTGATAAATGGAACAGAGCAGTTAAAATTCAGGTAGAGGGCCCATAATCCCTGCTGCTCTTCAACCTCCAAATTTCAGGGCCCAAGAAGAGGAGTCATATCCAATCAACATTATTTAAAGGGTGGGTTTATATGAAGGATATGCCTTAAAACATTTGATCCAAATCATTTCCCTCCTCCACATTGCTTACTCCTACAGATTTGCATTAAAGAAGAGAGGATGTCAAAGGTGTGTGAAGGAGAGAAGCAGCATGGCATAGTGGATAGAGCATGCACCTGGGAATGAGAAGGTCATGGGTTCTAATCCCGGCTCTGCCATTTGTCTACTGTGTGACCTTGGGCAAGTCACTTCACTTGTCGGTGCCTCAGTTACCTCATTTGTAAAATGGGGATTGAGACTGTTAGCCTGACCTAGGACAAGGACTGTGTCCAACCTGATTTACTTGTATCCTCCCCAGGGCTAGTACAGTGCCTGGTACATAGCAAGTACTTAACGAATACCATAATAATTATTATTATTACAAATCCTGAAATCCACTAAGTATTGGTCATCATTATCCGTCATCATTGACAAAATCATCATTAAGCATCAAAATTTGTGTAATGCTGAAGCAGTATTATAGATGTTTGGAATAAACAAAGAAAAATGCAATAAAGACAGTCCTTGACCATAGACAGATTGGTATCTTAGAAATAAGATGAATATAATTAAACAGTGAATAAACAAACACTACTCAGAAAGATTAAGAACAGTCCTGTGATTCCCCCACCCATTCTTCTCTGTTTCTTTGTCCAGTAAACAGAAAATTTGCCCACTTCAAAAAGTTCAGGAAAATGCTTCTTCACCCACCCACCATCCTGTTCTATCTTGAAGACGTTGGTCTAAAATACTTTTCCCTAAATGTAAGCTCAATGTGGGCAGGGAATGTGCCTGCCAATGCTGTTATATTGCACTCTCCCAAGTGCTTAGTACAGTGCTCTGCACACAGTAAGTGTGCAGTAAATACCTTTGATTGATCAACTGATTAACCTATCTAAAACTGGGTCTTTCTTGAAACCAAGGGGTTTGCTCTTTACTCTGTTCCTTTAATCTTCATTTGCAATGTATATTTCTTGCACATAATAAGCGCTTAAAAAGTATTATCTTCATCATCATATTGCTCAATCCCATAGTCCGAAATTAGCTTAGAACAGTGGTTGGCACATAATAAGCACTTAACAAGTACGGTCATCATCATAAAGGTAAGCCCACTTCGATTTGCTGATAATTATTAGGGGAAACATTTGGGGTTACACTCACAAGGTAAACTGCTTTCCTGCTACCCTGGTTGCCTTAAATTTTGAAAATCATTTCTTTAAGTCAGGGGTTTTGGAAGGGTTTAACAAACCAATGTAAGAAAATCACTTGGTGTTGTGTAGTAAAGAAAAGAACTTTCTAATTTTAAGCATGTGAGTGGACTTAACACCTTTGTCGTTTAGAGGGGGGAAAAAATACAACAAAAAACTAAATTTGGATCCTTGATTTAGCCAGAAGTAAGTAGCCTCACTCTAACTCTTCCTTGGGTGGTAAATGCTGATCCGTGATGATCAGAACTATGATAATGCTAAATTACACTTTCTTCACCATGGTGTGTTTAGTTGGGACCTCCTTAAAGTCTTACAGCCTTAGCGTACAAAGCTAAGAGGCTGAATAGAAAATGTCTCACTGCAAACACTGTTTACTTTAAAACCTCCAAAATCTAAAAATAGTTGAACCATTTTCAATACCAAATATGGGATATTTTTTTCTGAACATTGCCTTTCTGCCAAATTTGAAGTTGTGTGGATTCAGCTGTTTTCAAATGTACCAGAGGAAAAATAGAGGCTGCAATGCTTTTCTTCCAGCTGAGAAAAAAGTTTACTATGCATATTCGATTAACTAAAAAGCAAGCTGAATGTATCCTGTGCTACAATCTCATTAAACAAAAAAGTAACTTTGATAATAGACCTCTTTCTGCCTGAAAATAATTTTCGGGACTATAAAGTTATAGGCAATTCATAATGAAGGTCATTAATGCAGTAGATCAGTTTCTAACCTAACTTCTGCTTATCTCTTGTCCACTAAATAAGAGAAAACATGGAACTCTGGGCATATTTTTACAAATATTCTCCACACATGTGTGTTTACATAGACTGTAAGCCCATCAAAGGGCAGGGACTGTTTCTATCTGTTACCGATTTGTACATTCCAAGCACTTAGTACAGTGCTCTGCACATAGTAAGCGCTCAATAAATACTATTGAATGAATGAATGAATGAATGGATACATGCCCTCAAGGTACTAGTGTGCTTTCTATCTATATGTATGTGTGTATAAAGAGACTAACGAGTAACCAATAGACATTTAGACTCAAAAAGGAAATACTTGAGAGGCTCAATTAATTTTTAGTGTGATAATTCCTGCGGAAGATGTTAGATTCAATGGACAGGATTTGGTGAAAAGACTGAATAAGAAGCTCTGAGGCATTGACACATAACCCAAATTTGAAAGTCCATTCTTAACTCCAGGGTAATATACCTGGGAAGCAGACCTCAAATGAAGTCAAAATGACAAATTAAGATATAAGGACACAATTCCTTCATAACACTGAAAAACTCACCTTCTCCAAGAAGACTTCCTTTTCTTTGGAGACCAAGAAGTGTGCTAAAGATATGGTTGATAATGATGTGGAGGGGTATGTATGACTATACATATATATACGCCAACACAAATGCACATTCAAACACTACTCCTTGGTGCCTTGTGGACATTAAAAAGCCCACCTTCAAAAGTCTGATGGAAATCTATTTTCAGGAACATTTGCATGGAGTTTCATATTCCCCCAAAACAAGTTGGAGTGAAAACCAGAGGGTTTTTTTTGTCTCTGAAGGATAAGTATTGTCAGTTTTCTAGGTCTAAGCAATTTCCTAGAACAGTATAATTAATTTATAAGAAGACCCCAGCCAACTGTAAAGATTGCAGTATGAAATTGCAAATCAGAAACTTGTTGAAAAATAAGAGTTGCCATAAAATAAAAATGATAACAATAGCAAAAAAAGTAATTGAAAGCCAACATGTAAATCAATTATAGCCAGCGCATTAGGAAGGCTTATAGTTAATGTTGTGTCAGCATCCTCCATATAAAACTTATTATTCAGAGTGTTCCAAAGTTGACCATAAAAATTAATTCTGGCACACATAGGCTGAAGACACATTTCTGTATGGTCTGGAAAAAATCTGATATGGTACCTAGGGAATGAAGAAAATCGTATCCTCTTCAGAGGTGGTTTTCAATTTCATCCAAACTAATGCCACCTAAAAAGATTGTTTCTTGAAGATCAGTGTCAGCATCTTGTAGATTTGGAATATTTGGATTATCCTATCAGCTTTAAGGGAATCCAAATAACAATAATTCCAAAATTTTCATCTCCATTTTCCAATGGAGAAAGTGAAGAGAGTTTCACTAAATTCCTAGGATACTCAATGATTCAATGTCAGAATGAGATTAGAGTTTTAGGTCCCTGCTTCTTCTAGGACATTCTGAGGTTACTCAGACCCAGTCTTGCTTGTTTGTCAATCCCTGAATACATCCAAATTCACAGATTTACAGACTAATTGTCAACAGCAAAGCAAAAGTATCTTATTCTTCCCTCTAAGTCCTTTTCCAATTTGAGTATAAATACATGGGTCTTTATTTAGGCCAGACTGGATACATTTTCCTTAGTCCAGGTCGTGGTATATTTCTTTTGCATCATGGATACAACCAAATAAGTAATGAACCCTCCCAAGTGCTTAGTACAGTGCTCTGAAGACAGTATATGCTCAAAATAAATACCATTGATTGATTGATCCATGAGCTGGGGGTAACCTAGGCAACACTTGATTTTGTAACTTCGTTGTGATCAGGAAATGTGTCTACCAACTCTCTTATACTGTAATCTTCCAGATGCTTAGTAAAGTGCTCTGCACACAGTAAGGACTCAAAAAAACAAAACAAAAAACCCCCACTGATTCTGACGCTGGAGACCAACTCAAACCCAATTCCAGTTTTACTTTAAATTTAGTCTTCAGATAGAGGACCACTTTCCCTCAATTTATCTCATTCGAATTTCGGCTAATCTATTCCTTTGACCCTGTAGGCTTTAGCAAATCATTTCCCCACTGTATCCCCATCTGCAAAGGATGGTAATTAAAACTCACCTAGCTTAAGGAGCTGCTAAAAGGATGAATTGGTTAAAAACAACAAAATGCAAATTTAGTGCTCCATATTATTACATCTCTGAGACAGATACATGATTAATAAAAGTGGTTGTTTTTATCCATTACAGCTGATAAGATGAACACTTCTAAAACCCAGATGCAGATACCATAAAATCAGATAATAACATGTTTCATTACGTTTATTGTGGGGATTAGGCAGGAACGGACACTACCTCTCTGAGTCAGAGATAAATGCTTTGTTACATTTTCTGCTTTTTCAAGCGGACTCTTGACTGAAGTTTAGCAAAGAATCCAATGGCCTTTTCAGAGTTTGAAACAAACATTATCCGGAGTGGTGCTGTTTGCACTATGACAGAAGATTTCTTTAAAGCGTTGACATTTCGGGGCAATGCAGATTAATAGCAGATAAGCATCCCAAAATGCCGGTATTCATCTCAATCCTATTTGATTTACGTTCATCTTTTCAGCCTGCAAGTCAGGCTTCTAGCCCAGACAGGCAAATCATTCTCAAAGAATCTACAAGCAAAAATCTATGCACCAAAGAAAAATAGCACTGAGCCCACCCACATTTTATCAATAACCCCCCATTTCTCCTAGTAATCACCCCCAAGACTCTCTTTGGCGAGCCTTTTTACAGATACAGCAATTCCCCATTATCACAGCACTTCTTTTTGTACTTTGAAAACACTTTATTTTTAAATGGAGGGATTTCTTAGTGTTATCTCCAAAATAATGAATGCTGCAACCCTCACTTACCTAAGCTTTCCCTTCCTCTCCCTTGAAGAATTTTGAGCCTGGAATAGGGCAATTATTGCCCGTTTAAATTTAGCATAGATAAAGACTGCTCTATTCAGCTCAGTGACATCTCTAATGTAATGGAGATACTAGCTTTTTCTGAATTAAAATGTGAAAGATGATATTCTGAAAATTAAGTGCTGTATTTTACAATGTTCACACTCATTTTTGGTACATGAATGTATTGCTAGTCGATCATGCCACTCTGTATTGTGTCTGCTGTTACAATTTTTTATATTTTCATATTGTTTTGCTCAATTCAGTGGATTTAGGACTGCATATTAATGACACTTTATACGATTTCCTGTAGAAAACCATTTTTCAAATAGTGCTTTTTCACTTTATTTTTATGGAATCAATTGAGAGTGCTAACCAGGGAATAAAATCAATCAGTGGAATTTACTGAGTGCTGTACTCAGCAGTTGGGAGAGTACAATACAACTGGAAGACATACCTGCTTTCAAGGAACTTACAGTCTAGAGGAGACAGACATAACATAAATTACCGATAGAGAATTGGACAATATAAGAAACACGTATGTCAGAAAAATAATTTATCCCTGTGTGTGCTTAGGTGCAACCTTTGTACAGTGAGTACCACATGATTTTATCTTTTTGAGGGGTTTGCAAGAACTGGGTAAATAGGATTGATTGATTGAACTGGGTGTAAAAACTATGTGTCAAGCATTATTCTAGGTGCTGGAAGTAGATACAAGATTATCAGGCAGGACAGAAACCCTGACCCAAATGAGACTCACAGTCTAAGTAGGAGAGAAAAGAGGCCCTGAATCCTCATTTTACAATGAGAAAACTGAGGCACAGTAAAGTTAAATAATAATAATAATTTGTGGTATTTGTTAAGATCTTACACTGCGCCAGACCCTGTGCTAAGTGCTGGGTAGATACACAATAATTGGGCTGGACACACTTCCTGTCCCACATGGGGCTCACAGTCACCATTTTCCAGAGGAGGAAACTGAGACATAGAAAAGTGAAATGACTTGCCCAAGGTCACACAGCAGACAAGTGGCAGAGTTGGGATTAGAAGCCAGATCCTTCTGGCTCCCAAGTTCGAGCTCATTCTACTATGCCACACACACTAGGGACCTTGCAGAGTCAGGATTAGAACCCAAGTCTTCTGACTCCCGGGCTGCTGCTCTTTCTCCTAGTTTAGTGCCTGCTCCTCAATTACAGCAATCCATAGTCTTATAATGAATAAAAACCAGATTAATATGAGAAAGAAATTAATATCATTAACGAAGAAAATAAGGAATACAAGTATAATTACTATAATTGCTTCCACTGCTGCAGTAATAAAAACTCTCAAAGGAAAGCTCTTATCATTTTATCACAAATGGATGTTCTCTCACAAGTTTCTACTCACGAGGTCTACGGTAGATTCTGAGAGGGATCATTAAAGTTGGGATTTTGATGCCTGAAACACCTTCCTTCCTTAGTATCCTTGTCCTGCTGATGCTGTCAAGTCATCTCCAACCCACAGCTACACCACGGCCACCTCTCTCCTAGAACACCTTACCTCCATCTGCAGTCATTCTGGTAGTGAATCTCCCCTTCATCATTCCTTTCTTCAGCAAGCTGTACTGGCTTTACCATCCTGTCTTTGTTCTATCTCCTTCCCATATTGTACTGTTGTATCTTCTTCCAATATTGTAGTAGACATCCTGTCTCCATTTAATCTCCTTCCTGTAGGAGATCAATCGGTTAAGTTTGGGTAACGATGTGTCAATTACATTTACATTACCTTATAGGGACCACTCCTAAGAACTGGTTCTGAATGGAGGGTGGAGTACCCGCAACGCAAGAAAGTTGGGGTGGGATTTTGGGTGCGGGCTGGAAGAGTTGGGGTGGAGTGGAACGCGAAAATGCTTGAAAATAAAAGTACCGGGTGCCGGGAAGGCTCGGGGCTGTTTGTTGGTCATTCGTACCCCCATGGGGTGAACGGGTCGCAGCCACTTTCCACCCTTTCCTGCTCTCTTGCTCGCTCTCTTGAGTCTGCTCATTTCTACACCAAGGTGAGGAAGCCCTCGCATGCGATTGCGAGATCGGAGTCGTTTCTCTGATAAAAATTCGTAACAAAACTTTTCTTTCTCTCAACTCCCAATAAATTATATAAATGAACCTAATTAATTAGCACACCAAATAATATATGATTACAGAGCAGTGGCTACAAGATGTGAGAAAGTTATCTAAGACCATTTTGGCCTAGCTCAAAAAATTACTAAGGAAATCATAATTTTCCCGCAACTTCTACCTGTTGCAAAGCCCCTCTTACAAGAAGACTTGGTGGACTACAAGTGAACCTCTGGTGCCAACTGGCAGGTAACTTCCAACTGCTCCTGAACTCGTCCACGAGCAAAATCCCCTCTTATAAGGAGGTGGAACTTCACTGCCCCTCAGTCTTCTCTCTGTTAGGGTGTCCTTGATCAGCTGGGTTCCAGGTTATTGGCTAACACCTCGTGCAAAATTGGAAGATTGTTGGAAAGGGTCTAAGGCACCATTTCCCGAGGAGTTTATAGTGGAAGAAGGCTGAGGTTCACCCCTGCTTTTCCTGCCTTCTTCGAGTTGCTGCTGGCAGATCTAAAGGTAATCCTTTTGATTTAGACTGTGTTGCCTTTCTTATGCTAATGAACCATTATATATACATACATATATATAATGAAGCCTTTTATATATATGTATATATATAGCTTCATTAGCATAGCATATATATATATTCCCTCTGCTCCCCGTCTACCCCCCCTTCACCTCCCCTCAGCTAAGCCCTCTTTTCCCCTCTTTCCCTCTGCTCCTCCCCCTCTCCCTTCCCCTCCCCTCAGCACTGTACTCGTCCGCTCAACTGTATATATTTTCATTACCCTATTCATTTTGTTAATGAGATATACATCACCTTGATTCTATTCATTTGCTATTGTTTTAATGAGATGTTCTTCCCCGTGATTCTATTTATTGCTATTGTTTTTGTCTGTCTGTCTCCCCCTATTAGACTATAAGTCTGTCAAAGGGCAGGGATTGTCTCTATCTGTTACCGATTTGTACATTCCAAGCGCTTAGTACAGTGCTCTGCACATAAATACTCAATAAATACTATTGAATGAATAGAGTTTTCTTGGTACAAGTATGCAAGTGATTAATCGTTGCCTCCTTCTATGCAGTAAACTTGAGTCTCCACCCTCGCCTCTCTCTCTCTCTCTCTCTCTCTCTCTCTCTCTCTCTCTCTCTCTCTCTCTCTCGTGCCACTGCTGCCCAGCACAGGGGAGTTCTGATTTGTAGCAGATTGCCTTCCACTTGCTAGCCGAAGTCTTAATCCCCCAGCTCTTAGTATAGTCCATAGTTTAGTACAGTGTCTGGCACATAGTAAGCGCCTAACAAATACCATTATTATTTTAAAGTGAGGCAACTGAGGCCCAGAGAAGTTTAGTAACTTGCCCAAGGTCACACAGGAGACTTGTGATAGAGCTGGGATTAGAAACCAAGTCCCTCTGCCTCCCAGGCCCATGTTGAATCCACTAAGCCACTCTGCTTCTCAGCAATAAAACACTACATGCTAAGCACTGTGCTAAAAGCTAAGGTAGCACAAGATTGAGCATTCTATAAAAATTCAAATATCAACTTTAGGATAATAGATATTCCTTAAAACATTCATGAAGTGTCTGGCAATCATCAATGATTATTTTTTGAATGCTTACTCTGTGCAGAGCACTGTACTAAGCACTTAGGAGAGTACAGTGCAACTTGCTTGGTAGACGTTTGCTGCCCCCAAGGAGTTTACAGCTAATAAGGGTAGACAGATGTTAATATAAAGGAAGTATCGATAGTTTCACACCTCCAACAAGGATTTGGAGAGTGAAGTCCTCTCCACCCAGGAGGAACTCAATTAATACTTGTTAATTTGGCATCACTTGCAAACTTTTCACAGGAAAAAGGGAGAGGATTCAGAAAGGCTCATCTTCTACACCCTTGCTAAACTGTTCATATGATCCTCCTTCTAAAACGTTTGGCATCTAGCTGGTGAGACTTTTCACAGTTAGCTAATGTTTCTAGGGATATGAACCTGCTTTAGTCTCCATGACTTTTCATAGCCTTCCACTGAAAGCCAATGCTTCTATTTTCAAATTCATTCACACCTGCAAAATTTATAATGCCCCAGAAATTCAACCTTGTTCAGTTAATTGTCATCATTACTTTGATCATCCAAACAGAAAGTTAAAAATGATGATTTAGAATTAGTGACATCTGGAGGACTCAACAAGAGTTTCAATTCATTCAGCACAAGACGTTTCAGGGCTGCTGATAAATTTCAGGAAGATAAGATGCTCAGCATTTTCCGAGGGAGGGTGGGTATTTTTTTAGGGGGTAATATTTTCCTGTAGCAAAAATAGCACCTAATATCCTTCCAACGTAAATGCTTATTGGATAGTAAATCAAGTAGAAACGAACACTTTCAGGAGCCTGGCATTCCTATGTCTCTCAATCACTGTACTGGGTAAGATATGCCCCTCTTGTCATGTGTTACTGACTGCTGCTAAGTGGGGGAAAGGATCTAGGATTGCTCAAATGAATGAATACACTTCTGCATAAGTGACAATCTGGGTGGTACAATATGTTTGCATAATCTGGACCCTAAAACGGTGTCATCCTCAACAGCAAAATGGGGAAAAAATATATTTTTGCTTTCAACTCTCCCACCTTCTAGCTCCACCACTGCCTTATCTGTAATTCCCTCCCCTACCCAAATATGCCAAACATTTCTCTTCACCCTCATACCCTCCCCCAAGCCCCACCTCCTCCAAGAAACGTTCCCAGTTTAACCCACATCCCAATCATGACAGCCGACTCCCAAAATATATGTCCACGTGGGTATTTTTATTTGTATATTCATTTGTTCAGCTATTCCATCCTGATGGTTAACTACTTTTTGTTCTATCTTTGTACTTCTTGCAATTCTTCTATTTGTAAATACTTTTCATTCATCTCCCCCATTGCATTGTAAATGGAATGGGTACTTTGCTGTTCTCGTGTTCTCTCAAATTCAGAGGATAGGGCTTTCCATTCAGAATTTGCTCCATATAACATTTATTTATTGAGTGATCAACACTGATGACTTTGTACACCTGTTTCTCATCAAAAGCAATGGATGAATCTCTGACTTGTATTTGATTTATATTGTATGCCCCGAAGACAGAAACTATGTCTAAATAGTCTGAGGACTCCTGTTACCTACTTGGACATAATTTCCATTCCCTTCTCTGGAATCTGGTTGGTGTTGGGGAATACTGGGTGGAGCTTACACCCAGCCAAATGGAAAGTAGCATGGCCTAGTGGATAGAACATAAGCCTGGGAGTCAGAAGGACCTGGGTTCTAATCCTGGCTTCGCCACTTGTCTGCTTGTGTGACCTTGAAGAAGTCACTCAGCTTCTCTATGCCTTGGTTACCACATCTGTAAAGTGGGGATTAAGTTGTGAGCTCCAAGTAGGATGGACTGTGTCCAACCTGATCAGCTTGTATCTACCCCAGCTCTTAGAACTGTGTTTGACACATAGTAAGCACTTAACAAAAACCATTATTAGTAGTAGTAGCAGTAGTTGTAAAGAGCACAGGCCTAGGTGTCAAGAGACCTGTGCTTTAATCCCTGCTCCATCACTTACCTTCTGTGTCATCTAAGCCAGTCATTGAACCTCAATATCCTCACTTGTAAAATGGGAATTAACTACTTTATTATCCATCCCACGTAGACTTTGAGCCTCATGAGAGACAGGGATTGTGTCCAATCTGATTGTCTTCTACCTACTCCTGCACACAGTACAGTGTTTAGTAAACATTTAATAAATTCCACTACCATCGTCAGAATCCCCAAGGGATACTTGCACCCACATCCTCTTCTCCCTACTTTCTAACCCACTGATGGTAAGAGGATCATTAGCTCATTGAGAAACCCCCAGAGGAAGTGTAGTTTCAACTGTGACACTTTCATCGTGTATTCCCTCATAAGCTAATATTCCCTGGTATTTAGTCTCCTGAAATGATACATTCCTCTTTTGCTAACATGAGGTATCATACATACCTCTCTTAGCAGGTATTCTGGACCTCAAATGAAATAGCTATTTACCACACTCTATAGATATTAATATATGTGAACATTTTGAGCCTGTCTGAAAAGAAATATCACTGCAGCCCTTTTCCATGCAGTTGTCTTTGTATTCATTTGCTATCGAAAACATTAAAGCATCATGTCAATGTAGAAAAATGTGTGTCTTCTTACCGAGGACTGAAAACTATCCATTTCAAAGTAAACTAAACCTAAGCTTTCCCAATTGTAAAATTTATTTTGAGGAAATTCTTGATCATTGAGTATAATTCTGAATTGATATACTTGTTTACTTCCTAGAATAATCATGATGAAAGAGTTAACTTTAAGCAAAAATCATTTATGGATTCACTCACTCCCTATGCAATTATGCTCTTTATTTTAAATTAGTGTTAAAAAACTATACAAATGAAGAATGCTAAATGAAATAAATTGCAGTGAAAAAAAACCAACACAAGGAGTGCTCGCGCCTTGGGGTTGTCATAGAAACAAGCTACACATTAAGAATAGGGGAAATTATTAACTATCAATGATATCAGTCTAATTAAGAAGTGGATTTCTGGCCTGTGGCCCTGGTCAGAAATCCCAAATTGCAGGTGATTAGATATTTTTTGCTGCTTCCAATTTCCAAAATGCCTTGCATTTTCCTCAGTTTAACAGATCTCTTTCTCATAAGCTCTCAAATATAAATTGTCACTGCCATTTTTCAAACTCAAACCAATTTTGCTTATAGTTCCAAAACCTATTAGCCAATACCAGTTAAAAAAAAAAGACAAAACCAAAAACAAAGGATCATTCCCCTCTAAATCCCTTAGAAGGTTATCTTTTACACTCCTTTAATGCCAAGCTTTTCAAAAATCATCAGGGCTAGACAAAGGAAAATTAGCATCCAGGACTGTTGCCATAGAATTCGTGGGCTGACGAAAGATTCCATAGACATTAGAGATGCATTGTAGATAAAAGGAGGGTATCTAGAGACCTTGATGATTCTTAATTACTCTGTGTACTTGTTGTCTAATGGATTCTCCTTCTCACTCTTCTTGAGTCCAGCAACTGGCATGTGGTAGTATATTTTGCAGACAGATCAGGAAGGCGACCCAATGCATTGTGTTTACTTGACACATAGGATGTTGAAAGCATATCTCCTGGCAGGCACTTTTTTTTTTCTGGAGAACATTACTGACAGTGGATGCCAAAAGTTAGAAAAACAGGAATCCAGTCGAGCTAACATTTTCCTTCCAGCACGGCTGTGGTTCTTAAATACCGCTGTTGCTATCCAAATGACTTTGGGGGGCTAGCCAAGTCTTATTTCAATGTATGATGGGGATCCCACCTCTATAAAGCTGGTGCTCCTGAATCCTTGAAATTCAGATTTATTGTTTTTAACAATATGGCCTAGTGGATAGAAAATGGGCCTGGGAGTCAGAAGGTCATGGGGTCTAATCCCAGCTCTGCCATTCGTCTGCTGTATGACCTTGGGCAGGTCACTTCACTTCTCTGTGCCTCAGTTGTCTCATCTGTAAAATGGGGATTGAGATTATGAATCCCACGTGGGAAAGAGACTGTATCCAACTCGATTTGCATATATCCACCCCAGCAGTTAGTACAGTGCCTGACACATAGTAAGCGCTTAGCAATACCATAATAAAAATGGGAAAAAAAATGAAAGCAAATACCACCACCATAATTACTATCATGTGGGACATTGACTGTGTCCAACCTGCATCCTCATCAGCTTATATCTACCTCAGCATGTACTAAAGTGCCTGGTACATAGTAAGCTCTTAAAAAATACCATGAAAGAAAAGATGCCAGGAGATGCCCAGTTAATAAAACTTGGCTAAAGGATATGCAGTACAATTTTAAACTTATAGAACACTCTCTCCTAGTCACTGAATTTGCATTAGTTCATATTTTAACAAAGACCTTAGGGTGATCTCTCCCATGATGTGAGATCCTGATTGCCCAATCACATAGCCTGTGAGGGCTCTTTTTACCTTTTAAGGTTGAAAATAGAGTCCATTAATAATCATAATTATGACATTTGTAAAGGGCTCAGTATGTGCTAGGCACTGTACTAAGTGCTGGGGTAGATAAAAGCAAACTGGGTTAGAGGCAGTCCCTGTCCCACTTGGAGCTCACAGTCTCAATCACCATTTTACAGATGAGGTCACTGAGGCCCAAAGAAGTGAGGTGACTTGCCCAAGGTCAAACAGCAGATCAGTGGTGGAGCTGGGATTAGAACACAGCAGACGAGTGGCAGAGCTGGGGTTAGAACACAGCAGACGAGTGGCGGAGTTGGGATTAGAACACAGCAGTCGAGTGGCGGAGCTGGGATTAGAACCCATGACCTTCTGACGTCCTCTGTCCAGTGAGCCATGCTAGCTTCTCATTGTCCAAACTGGATAATTGTCAATGTAGATTAATAGAGATCAGATCTCCAGAGCCAAGAATCAAAGATGGGAATTCAGGGAACCTGTCTACCAACTCTGTTATATTGTACTCTCCAAAGTGCTTAGTATAGTACTCAAGCATGCAATAAGTCCAGGCAATTGATTAAAGGCTACTAATAGGATTCCAGTCACGATTCTGCCTAAAGAGCGAGAAGAACAGGAGAAGGGAAATGCATGTCTGAATTTTACATACAAAACTCATTAATGGCCAAAATGTCCTCAGCAGAGTGCTGATTCTGTGCTGTGGCACTACAGACTACCACAATTGCCAGTAGCATCAGTAGCACCTGCAGCTTTTACCACCGCTTTATCTGGCTATTGGCAAAGTTCCTGCTGAGCCACAAACCTTCTCTGCAGATGGTATAGCCACACTGCCCTTTCTCTGTCTCCTTCACTACCTACCACGGTGAGACGTAGGTTGGATTTTGAAAGGGGTCACTAAGTATCGGCACATTGATTGAGTGATTAAAATTTTCTCAGCCGTTAGGGAACAGATCCTTTTACTCAGATACTAGTCTAGTCAAGCCAGAGGCTCTGTTAAAACAGTATCTCGCAGAACTGGTTTCCCCAAATTCATTGCTCATCCCAACAAAGTTGTGGTTTAAGGCAGATTCAGGTTGTCATAAATCTAGAAAAGAGTCTCTATGCCCAGAAATCAATTTTTAAATATCATCTGAATCATGCTGTATCCAAATTGGTTTTGTATTTATTGTTCCTCCCTCTCGCATTAGGAAAATTGAGGACTAAATTGGACATATTTGATGCTCTCTCCTCTACAAACTTCCTAAACATCATATGCTGAGAGGAAGAAGCAGGGTAAGATTGTCAACAGTTAAGTTCATAACAGTGATTTATCTGAGAGTGGAAAAGGAGATGAGGATCAAACTGCAGCCCAGTAAAGAGAGTATGATCCATCTTTTTAGAAGAGGGAAAAATATTAAAAACTGAATTCAATGATGTAACTCAATCCTCAAGAAGATCTCTGTGGGTGTGTGTGGAGAAAGGAAAATGTCTCCAACTTTTATGTTTGAGAAAAAGAAGCCACTCTGTAGGTGTCTTGAGCTATGGTGTAACTCAAAGGTCTCCTGATGGTATAGATTGCCAGAGGAGAGGAATGGGTTTCAGTTAGCACTGGGGCTAATGGGGCTATGGCTCGGAGACCCCAGTCTTTGGGGTGGGTTGTCCTGGTACACCCCTCCCACCAGAAACCATGAACCTGTTTGACCTTGCCAACATGGCTACTCCTTAGGCCACTGTGAAGATGGTGTGCATCTTGTGGGAAGCAGTGTTGCCTAGTCTATATAGCATGGCCTGGGAGTAAGAAGGACCTTCGTTCTAAACCCAGCTCTGCCACTTGTCTGTTATGTGACCTTGGGTAGTCTTCTCTGTGCCTCAGCACAGAGTGGGGAGTGGGGGGAAATCGTGTGAAACCACATGCTTGGCTTTTAATTGGTGACCACAGAGGCCGTCCTGGAATGATGATAACTCTACTGCTGCTCCTCCACATCCTCCTTGCCAAGCACAGTCTCTCATTTAGACTGTGAGTCTGTTGCTGGGCAGGGATTGTCTGTATCTGTTGCCAAATTGTATGTTCCAAGCGCTTAGTACAGTGCTCTGCACAAAGTAAGCGCTCAATAAATATGATTGAATGAATGAATGAATTAATGGGTAATACTAATAACGATGATGATGGTATTTGTTAGGTCCTTACTATGTGCCAAGCACTGTTCTAAGAGCTGGGGTAAATACAAGGCTAATAAGGTTGGGCACCGTCCCTGTCTTACATGGAGTTCACGGTCTTAATCCCCATTTTACAGATGAGGCACAGAGAAATTAACAGATTTGCCCAAGGTCACAAGAGGCATGCCTGGCCTGTCTGATGGTGAAAGGACCCGACTCTGGGCAGGTGGGAAATAGGTAGTGTAAGACACTCATTCCCTTCCAGAAATTGAGGCTCTCCTCAATTCCTCATCCTTCTGGCACTAAGGCCTGTCAGGACCATAAATGCTGCTGCTGGCCAGGTCCCTGAACCTTTCCGTTTGGCTTGGGGTCGAGGATTGTTGCTTAAAAGTCTGCACTCCACCTGCCATTCCCTCTCCTCCTCCTCCCTTAGTCCACCTTCGGAGCAATGATTAAGAAAAATAGGCACTAATTACCACCCCCTAAGGATTCACCTTGGTGCTCAGAGAAGACTTTTGTTGATTTCTTGGCTCAAGGAGGTTGATTAAGGTGGGAATGGAGAGGGGGAAAGAGGGTGCTAAAAGGGATTTGGGGATTAAGTAGGATTAAAAGAGAAGTGTGTGTTTTCCCATTAGAACATTGAATTTGCTTATTTCACTGTTCATTATTGGGCTAAGGGGCTGCTTGCTGGGTCCCTGAGGCTTCCTCTCTGCTGATAACTTCTCTGCTGGGAGGTGGGTGAGGGGTGGGAGGCGGTTGGGCACCGAGGACCACTTTTCTCTCTGTTAGCGAAAGCAGCAGCAGCAGCTTCCACTCCTTGAAACCTCCCAGAGTGGCCCTAGCTGGTCCCTGTCGTGACCCAGGACCAACACCCCCCCAGGATACATGGCCCCAGGGCAGAAGTGAGTTGTGTGTGTATGTGACTGCCTGCACTGGCCCTAATGTCTCATCCTCAGTGGAGGCACTGCAGGTGATCTTCTCATAATAATAATAACAATAATTGCATTTGTTAAGCGCTTACTGTGTGCCAAGCACTATTCTAAGCACTGGGGGAGAGTCAAGTTAATCAGGTTGTCCCCCGTGGGGCTCACAGGCTTAATTCCCATTTTACAAATGAGGTAACTGAGGCACAGAGAAGTTAAGTAACTTGCCCAAAGTCACACAGCAGAAAAGTGGTGGAGTTGGGATTAGAACCCATGACCTCTGACTCCTAAGCCCGTGCTCTTTCCACTAGGCCACGCTGCTTCTCATGTTGGGAAGTGGAGAAAACTCCCTCCCAACATTCTCCCACCCCACAGCCATTTTTGTTTCCAGAGCAAAGTCACAAGGCAAAAAACTTGGAGGTGGAGAGGAGGAGCACAGAAGACCCTTGACTTCTCTGTGCCTCAGCTACCTCGTCTGTAAAATGGGGATGAAGATTGTGAGGCCTGTTTGAGACAGGGCTCTGTAGCTTGCATCTACCCCAGGGCTTAGTACAGTGCATGGGACATAGTAAGCACTTAACAAATACCATGAAAAAAAAATTGCTGCTTGGTCTGAGGAGGGCTAGGCAACAGTCAAGCCCTTCCTTCCACCCTTCAATGTGTCAGGGACCCAACTTGGCATGGGTGAAAAAACGAGGCTCTCCACAGTTTCCTTCTGTTTCTGCTGCTGCTCTGTTTGGAGAATTGCAGCCCTATGATGACATAACTGCAGAGCACAATTTATTATGTCATTACCCAGTGCTGAGTGTGGCATCATAATTATACTGTTAATAATAATTGTGGTATTTGTTAAGTGCTTACTATGTACCAGGCACTATACTAAGCACTGGGGTGGATACAAGCAATTTGGGTTGGACATAGTCCCTGTCCCACATGGGGCTCATGGTCTTAATCCCCATTTTACAGATGAGATAACTGAGGCACAGAGAAGTGAAGTGACTTGCCCAAGGCCACACAGCAGACAAGTGGCAGAGCCGGGTTGATGACATTGCACAAGATGGGACCCCAGCTTTGGTTAAACTTGCCCTGCACCTTGGCACCTCATAGAATGGTTTGCAGAGCAAGATGCAGGCTGTGACTGAAATTAAACTCTTACAAATACAGTTGCATTTTAATTCCATGAAACAGCAGTTACCTTAACCCTGCCCCTTGCTCTCTATTAAAATAGTTAATTCAAATTACTAAAAAAAAGTTTTAAATCTGTGGAGCAATATAAATGGGTAAACACGACTTTCTAAATCCTATTATAAATTATTGTAAGGCAGAAAAAAAAATCAAAGTCGAGGAATGTGGAAAAACATTGATATTTGAGAATATCCAAGAATAAGCTGATAGTATCTTGCAAAAAAAACAAGGAGAAACACTTTTTGGCCTATTATATGCATCATCTATCAGCTTTCATTTTAATGACATTCTGTTCACTATTCTGCTTTTTCCAGAAGCAGATTATGCTAGATTTACATTTCCCATTATTCTTCCCATTTCCTTTATTTCTCTCTAAAACACTTTTATGCTAAGATCAGGTTGTATCTAGAGAAATACATTTATAACCAGCTGTGAGCATTATCCTGAATATATGTTCTTCTCTGCTGGAACCCAAGCTATCAAGCTTTTCCTCTGTAGTAGATATGCTGGATTTACTGGAATACAATTAAAAAAAAAGAGCAAGAGAAAGAGAAATATACCAAGCCACGATTGCTGCAGATCTGGACATATACTCAGCATATAGCCTGTTTTCAAATGTACTTTGATTTGGAAATTTTGCTCTATTTTGAGTCAATTAACTGGTATATAAAATACAAGTAATTGTTTCTCTCACATGTTTCCATAAAGAAAACACATTTGTAGAGCAGGTAGAGTTATTTTTATTGCATAGATAAATTAAACTAGCTTCATTTTTTTCTGTGTAAAGCTGTTGGAATCATATATTTTTCCAGCTTTTATTTTTTCCCTTGGGTCCTTTAAAAAAAACCTAATTTTAATAGCACAAATTAAATGATTTTACTCAATTTTTCAAAAGCTACATTTTCATCATTCTGGGCTGGTTTAGCTATGGTCTTGCCTGAAGGCAAAGGCTATGGACATAAGAAAACCCAAATCTTTCCTTGCCCTAGGAGTTTCTACCAAAGGAGGTATTTTGTTTGTTTTGAAAATAATATGAGAAAGTCCTTTTGGAACTGGTACATTGAATGAATACACATCAACTTTTATACTTTTTCCTAATGAATGAAAATATTTACTTAATTTTATTTCATTAAGGAAAAAAATCTCATGTTCCCTTGATCCATAGCAAAACAAAAAGGTGGGGGGCGGGGGGGAGTTTTTTACTTTGGTGCCTGGAGTCTGACTCCCACTCTAATCAGCTTTTTTCTTGTTAGCCTCTATGTTACATTTGGTTTCCTCAGAATATTTTCCGTTTATCTCAGATTGCCAGCAAATTGCTTCGCCCATTAAGTTATTCGTGTTTTGCATTAGTTAAATTAATTTCTAGTAATAAGGCGATTTTTCAGGGATTGGAATTTCCTTTATGTGCAGAAAATCATTCTCTATTACTCTTTTATAAGGTTGTTTGCATTCAAATGGGTTCCACCGTTTTCCTTCCCTGTTGTCTTCTGAAAAATACGTTGGTTCCCATTTTAATTTCAGCAACCATATAGAATTGGGGAATGGAACTCAGAGTACTGGCTGTAGACCGCACATGCTTATAATGATTTTAAAATGGTAAAATGAAAATCATTAACCTGAATTTGTTGGGTTGCCAGGTAAACTATGCCAAGGAGAAGGAGAAAACTAAAGCTATTCTAGATAATTTAGTCCAAAACAACTGCTTTAAAAGGAAAAAAAGAAGAGAGTAGGCAGAAGACGAGTAGAGGGCTGAGGAATTCCAATTGATTATCTACATGCTGTAAAGTCACCCCAGCTCATAAGGTGGTGCTTGGCACATAGTAAACCTACCAAATACCACACTTGCAATTATTTTGGGATAATGGCTCAACCCTCACATTCATGTCAAAGTGAGCCGGCGTCCTGCTTTAGGCAAGACCATCGTTTTCTTTTGGGGTTCTCTCCTACCACCCAGGAGGCCTCAACAAATGATCATTAATGGTCTAATGTTAGACAGGGATGGTGGAAGAAAATGTGTTTCTACTGCCATAGCAGCCATTAACAGACAGTTTTTTGCAGGCTGGTTTCTGTCATGGTCAGAAAAATCATTATTCTCCCAGGCTCCTAGTAGAGTGTTTTGCACAGAGTAAGCTCTTGGTAAATACCCACTATTGATTCAGTCGACCTGGGTCTCAGAGTGTGTGTATGCATCTATTTCTTTATCTGAAGGGTGTATGGGTTTGTGAAGCACCATGGCATAATTAGGTCATCTATAAAATGGGGATTAGGACTGTGAGCCAGTGCATGTAAAATCATGCCTGTTCATTGCTCTGCATGGTCAGTGAGACGCATACATGATTTGGATGGTCTCCACATTTTATTCTGCAGAATGATCAAACAGCACAGGTCTGGAGATGATCTGTATGAGACCCTGAAGACACTTTTTAGGTTTCATTTATACCCAAACAGTAGCCTCCCTTTCTCTCCTCCAACCCCTTCCCTATATGCACATTTCAATCACTGATTTAGGCATCTTGATTCTCAGATAAGGTTATCTTAGGTGCCAGGGCTTGTTGACACATTTTCAATGGTCAGCAGTACAATTCAGCAACTACAAAGGATTCTCTAAACCATCAAGTAAGCTTGTTGTGGAATTGTATTCATATTATTGTAGGTAGCCTTAATTGCAAAACTACCACCATGCATTCAAAGTGAATACAGATTTGAAATGATAAATGACATAATTGTTTGACCTGAGGTGTCTGTGTCATTGCAAGTAAGCAACATTGAGCCAGTCATTTTGTGATAGCAAGGGAAGTTTCCAGGTAAAATGGCTAATTAGTGCACTGACAATTTGAAAGTTAACTTTTTATAGAGACATTTTAGAAAAATCTCTTCCGTGTTCCTTAAAATGGTGTTACTTCAGCTAAGGCTGCGTTTCCACCAAACAGCCTCCACATTACTTTCCACTGAGCCCACGTGGGACAGGGATTGTGTCCCACCAGATTTGCTTGTTTCCATCCCAGTGCTTAGTACACTGATTGGCACAAAGTAAGCAACTCACAAATATGATAATAATAATAATTGTTACTCCCAAACTATTTGTAGATGTTTATATATTCATTCATTCAATCGTATTTTTTGAGCGCTTACTGTGTGCAGAGCACTGTACCAAGTGCTTGGAATGTACAACTGGGCAACAGATAGAGACAATCCCTGCCCAACAACAGGCTCACAGTCTAAAAGGGGGAGACAGCAAAACAAAACAAGTAGTCAGGCATCAATACCATCAAAATAAATAAATAGAATTGTGCAAGTGCCTGTTTTTGTGTCTGAATGTGTCCATCTATCTGAATGGGGCCTGTATATCTGTGTTTGTTGGTGTCTATGCGGGTGTTTCACCTCTCTGTTCCATATACCCCATAATTTCTTTTAACCTTTGCCCCTTTCTTGTACTCCTTGCCTTCCATTCATTGTCACCATTGTCCACTCTTTCCCTTTGTCTTTCTAACCTTCCCTCTTTACCTTCTGCCTCTCCTCTGTCTCCCTGCTCTCTTCTTTAGCCTTTCCCTATCTCTCTCCTTCTTTCCTTCTCACCTCCACATCCCGCTCCCTCCCCTCCCCACCTTTATTGATTTTTCCTCCTCTCTTTCCCATTCCTTAGAGTCCAAACCTCCTGGACCTGTCCTTTCCTGAATTTTCCATGTGATTTGGGAGAACTCAATTTCTTTTGTATATTTTTACCTCACTATTAGATGTGAAGCAGCAGCAAGGGATGCAGAATGGCATAGTGGATAGAGCAGGGGCCTGGAAGTCAGAAGGTCATGGGTTCTAAACCTGGCTCCATCACTTGTCTGCTATGTGACCTTAGGCAAGTCACTTTACTTCTCGGTGTCAGTTACCTTATCTGTAAAATGGGGATTAAGACTTTGAACCCTTTGTGGGACAAGGGCTGTATACAACCTGATTTGATTGTATCCTTCCCAGGGCTCAGTACAGTGCCTGTCACATAGTAAAATGTTTAACAAATAACATTATTGTTATTATTATTATTATTATTGTATGTGCAACATCACAGTTAAATCCCCATAATTCCATTGCATTATTTTAACAAGCTTAATGGCAATTTTACCATCATTTGCTGATTTCAGATTTCTGGCACTCCTATCAGATTATATCTATTCACTTTATGGTACTCTCAAGAATTTAGTAGAGTGCTCTCAACACAGTAAGTGCTAAATGAGCAATATTACAATGGTAACCGAAACAACAATAATTGTGGTATTTGTTAAGTGCTTACTATACTAAGTACTGGAGTAGATAGAACACAATCAGGTAAGGCACAGTGCCTGTCTCACATCAATCAATCCATCATATTTATTGGGCACTTAACTGCGTTCAAAGTATCAAGTGCTTGGGAGAGTGCAGTATAACAGAGTTGGTAGACATGTTACCTTCCCGCAACAAGCTTACAGTCCAGAGGATCTAGGGCTCATTGTTTAAGTAGGAGGGAGAACAGGTACCGAATCCCCGTTTTACAGAATGAGGAAAATGAGGCACAGAAAAGTGAAGTGACTGGCCAGGATCTCTCAACAGTCAGGTGGGAGAGTCGGGATTAGAGTCCAGGTCCTCTAACTTCCCAGGCCCATGCTCTTTTCACTAGAGCATGCTGCAATATCGCTTTCCATAAAAAAGGCATATTCTATACTACTTTTTAATTTCAATCAAAATTCTTCATGAAACTGTGATTGCCGGTTCCCTAATTTCCAAAGTGTCTATTTATTTTTAGCTTGAAGTTTCAGGAAGATACAAATTATATAGTGTGGTAAAAACTTTGCTTCCTCTTCATTCAAGGAACTCAAATTGCTTTCTAAAAACACATTTCATGCCTCAACACGTGGGTGTGTTCAGTCCATCTTTCCTCGCTCCTCAAGAATTTCCAGCGGTTGCTGGAAACCATCTCAGCATCAAACAGAAGCTCCTTTCGTTGGCTTTAAAATACTCAATCACCAACCTACCCTCTGTACCTCCATCTTATTTATCTCAGGCCTGACCCCTCGCCCCCCTCCTGCTTCTGGCCTGGAATTCCCTCCCCCTGTATATCCAACAGACCATCACTCGCCCACTTTCAAAGCCTTATTAAAATCACATCTCTGCCAGGATGCCTTCCCCGACTACACCCTCATTTCCCCGACTCCCTCTCCCTTCTGCACCACCCTTGTACTTGGATTTGTACGCTTTATTCACCCCACCCTCAGCCCTACAGCACTTAGGTACACAGCCATAATTTATTTTACTGTCTGTCTGTCCCTCTAAACTGTAGGCTCCTTGTGGGCAGAGTATTTGTCTACCCACTCTGTTACATTTTACTCTCTCATTCAATTGTACTTATCGAGCGCTTACTGTGTGCAGAGCACTGTACTAAGCACTTGGGAGAGTATAGTACAACAATGAACCCAGATTCCCTGCCCAAATGAGCTTAGCACTCTGCACACAGTAAATTCTCAGTAAATATGACTGATTGATTGATTCAACCTGTCATTTGATTCAGCATTTCATATTGCCAATGACAGAGACCAAGCCGGCAGTCAGAAAAGAACACTTTAAGCCATTTTGCAATTATGAGCTATATACCAAAGTGATGGGTAAACCCCGAAACATTGAATTATTTGGCTAGCTTTGCTTTGGCGACTAATTAGCCATTTTACCTGGAAAATTCCCTTGCTATCACAAAATAGACTGGCTCAATGTTGCTTACTTGCAATGACATAGATACCTCAGCTCAAACAATTATGTCATTTATCATTTGAAATCAGTGTTCACTTTGAATGCCTGGTGGTAGTATTGCAATTGAGGCTACCAACAGTAATATGGACACATTCATCCACAACAAGCTTACTTGATGGAGCACTTACTAATGTAGTACAGGCTGACTGATGGAAGTTTGTACTATTTAAGATGCCTACAAATCTAAAATCAGATTTCCACCATACAGTTATAGCTGAAATGATCCCGCCAGCAATGCCAAGATGGCCATTTTGCTGCCATAATAGAAGAGCAGCTATGAATGGTTAACTTCTTAAGTGCCAAATCCAGCTCACTGTGAATTATTTGGGCTTACATTAAGCACTGTTTCAAAATCTGCATTTTGCAGAAGTATTTCATGAGATTGATCCCGGCTCAGTTTTCTATTACAGTCAAAATCAGCCAGGTCCTGGACTCGGTTCTGATAATGAATAGCTGTACGTCTCTGGATAAATCGCTTTGCTCTCTTGTGACTAATGTCTGATAGGGGTTAATAACTCTTGGACTTACCTAATATGAAATAAGTCATTTGATCCAGGATAGAAAGCGTTATGTAAATTGAAGCTGTTATTATTATTAGACCTAATAACCAGCTTTACTTCCCTGTTTGCTTCTCCCAGCTGACTCCCCAGTATAGTGGGAATCAATTAGGCAATTTTAGAAGTTGTTTCAGGATATATCAATAGGAGGTGGAATTTCTATAAATCCTGTCATTGCTCAGCCCAATCAGCATTATCTAATGATCGATTGGCCTCCGCTGTTTTTCCTCCTATTATCCTCAGAATTTGCTTTAATCCCGGCTCACTTTTGCTAGCTGCCTGGAGGTTTCACCATATCTGCTCTAACAACCCAGAATGTCAGAAAAATCTATCACAAGCCCGCAGTTTGGCTGACTATGATAGTCGCGACGCAAATTCATAGAGTTCAGTCAATTCATTATTTAAAAAAGATCAGTAAATGAACACATATGGCAAAATGTCTGTAATTTGGCCATTATACAAGTGTACATTACAGGAGTACACTGGATTGCCCTGTACCTTTCTAAAATCTGGAGGGTTCCTCCCAACCCCACCCTCACTTTAACTTCCAGTTTGTTTTGTTCTGTTTGTACAATATGCAGAAAATTGCTCAGCTTGTGGTCTATAGCCAGCAATTAACACCACTTAGCAGCTGTTAAATAGGGTTATCGCCTGTTGTTATCTTCATGTAGCTTAATTCAAATGCTAATTGCTCTCAGTGCACTGATCATAAACCCACCAACACGCCAGGTATGATCTGCTGGAGACATTATGGAGTGAAATAGACCATGCTCTTCCCACCGCAGAAAAAGTTCAGCTGAGGGCAAAACCAACCCTGTTGGAATACCATTCATTCAGTCGCATTTCTTGAATGCAGAGCTCTGTACTAAGCGCTTGGAAAGTACAGTTCAGCAACAGATAGAGACAATCCCTACCTAACAGCTGGTTCGCAGTTTAGAAGGCGGGAGACAGACAACAAAACAAAACAAGTAGACAGGCATTAATAGCATCAAAATAAATAAATAGAATTATAGATATATACACATCATTAATAAAATAAATAGAATACTAAACACATACATATGTACACAAGTGCTATGGGATGGGGAGGGGGGCTAGGGCAGATTCCATGGTGGAAAAGGTTGATAGAGGACAAAATCAGAACAGTTTGGGGCAGAAAGAAAATTGTTCTAAAATCAGAAGAGAAAGGAGTAGTTCAGAAAGAGTTGAGTAGAATGGCCTTTGGATTAATCCCATGACCAGAGCAGTTTATTCCAGGTAAATCTAGTGAGCGCAGTCCTAAACTGTCCAATTGTGAGCGGGTCTTGGGATTTCAATCTCTTTGTCAGTGGTCCCCAGGAGTAGAGATGGAAAAACCAAACGATTGTATTTAGTGAGTGATTACTCTGCTCAGCACTGGACTAAGCTCTTGGGAAAGTACAATAGAGGTAGTTAGACATTAATCCCTCAAGGAGCTGATGAGTCACTAAGCACTAATTCAGAACTAAGCACTCAGGGCAATGCTAAGCGTGTAGTACAGTGCTCTGCACACAGTAAGTGCTCAGTAAAGACGATTGAATTAATGAAAGTAAGCCAAAAGGGAAGTAGAGTGGCTTAGTGGATAGAGCATGGGCCCTGGAGTCAGAAGGACCTGGATTCTAATCCCGGCTCTGCCACATTTCTGCTGTGTGATCCTGGGCAAGTCACTTAACTTCTCTGGGCCAAAGTTACCTCATCTGTAAAAAGGGATTAAGAGTGTGAGCCCAATGTGGGACAGGGACTGTGTCCAACCTGATTAACTTGGTATCTATCCCAGCTTTTAGAACGGTGCTTGGCATATAATAAGCGCTTAACAAGTATCATTATTAGTATTATTATGTAATGGTTTCTTTCCCCTATCTTTTGTTTTATAGATGCTAAATTGAGGATTTAACAGTTCAAAGCACACTGAGAAATTTAGAACCAGCCTGTTTGAAATGGTGGCACCCAAAACCTTGAGAAGGATGGAGATTGAGAGCACACTGATCTAAACTATATAGGAAAGGACCTGAATCCACAAAGTTTAAAGGTAACTCTTGTCGGTCTCAGACAACAGGGATTTTTAAACAAATCCTCACCTGCTGCAGTTTGCTCTCTGTGATATTCCTGAGTAGAAATGTAGAGAACAGATGTTTCCTCAACCAGAAATCCCAGTAAATTCAATTGCATCTCAAACATGCCTTACCTCCATTCTTCCTTCTCTATTTTAGTGTAATTTCCCTAGGATTTTGTATTCATATGAAAGGGAGCATATCTCGCAATTCAACTTCTGATGAAAGGGAGAAATGTTAGAGAAATAAAGTGGAAGCCATTTAATTAATTATTGAATTAATAGGAGGAAACTGCATGCATTTTAAAAGTTATTTTTAATAAAATGTATTTGCTTGTGTGCACTTTGGAGCATTCTCCAGGCAGCAGGAAGCAATAGTTTCATCTGCGAGTAGTTATATATGAATGCAAATTCATTTTTATTCTTGGCTCCATGGAACATGTAAATAGAATGTGTTTGGGTCAACGTTTCTAATCTGGACACAGCTCTATTGATTTCCTTCTGACTTGCTCTCTTCACTTTGCCGTCTGGAGATTCTAGACATGTTATTGGATGAGATATAAAGCTGAGGTCCTGACCATTTGTGGTCATTAAAGATCCCCTGACACATCTTGCTAGAGCAGAAGAGTTAGCTTCGCAATCCTGGCCAAATTCCAAGCTGAGTAATGACATTCTCTCTACCAAAATTCTGTTCTACTCTCAAGTGGAAATCCTGTGTTCTCAGTATCCAATCTCCAAACTGCTCGAGTGTATCTTTCTACTACAGTTAAACTGCTTCCTGGGTGTCCTTCTCCAATGAGGGCTTAGTGGAGAAAAGCCTCTTAGAGGAGATGTGATTTTAATAAGGCTTTGTAGGTGGCAAGGGTGGTGGTCTGCCATACATGGAGCGGGACGGAGTTCTAGACAAGCAGGAGGATGGGGGGAAAAGGGGTCGGTCTTGAGATCGATGAGATCGCGGTATAGTGAGTCGGTTGGCGTTGGAGAAGGAGAGCATGAGGACAGGGTTGGCTTCTCTGTCTCATTGGTTAAAAATGGTCAAGAAAGATGGTGATCGTGCTCAGTACAGTGCCTGGCTCATAGTAAACGCTTAACAAATACCATTATTATTATTACTCCCTCTCTAGATTGTGAGCTCATTATGGGCAGGAATTTGTTGTTATGTTGTACTCTCACAAGTGCTTAGTACAGTGCTTTGCACACAGTAAGTACTCAATAAATACAGTTGAATGAATGAATGAGTCAGAAAAGAAAGACTCCTGGAGGGTTGTTTATTTCTCTTTTTTTTAGGTATTTGTTAAGCACTTACTGTGTGCCAAGTACTTTTTTAAGCGCTAGGATAGGGACAAGCTAATCAACCTGGACCCAATCCCTTTAGCACATGGGTCTCACAGCCTTAATCCCCATTTTACAGATGAGGTAACTAAGGCACAGAGAAGTAAAGTGACCTGCCCAGAGTCACAGCAGAGAAGTGGCAGAGTCAGGATTAGAAACCAGGTTCTTCTAACTCCCGCTAGACCTTGCTGCTTCCAGTTTGATCAGGTTTTCAATTACAGAAGAGAGAGTCAGTGAACAACAGGCAGTGGATGAGCCAGATGGAGCTGCAGGGAAGAGCAGTGCAAGGAAGGTCCCAATCCTCCAACTCTCCTTGTCCAAAGTTTCCTGCGCTGCCCTTCTCCTGTCACGTCTGCTATGACTGTCATAACTCCCGCTACACTATTCTCTGGTCCCATCCACTCTTTCACACAAATTCTGAGTGACATCCTATGAAAACATGATTTTCACTCTCCAACACATATGTTGAATTTCAGGCAATTTGGTTCATTTAAATAATAAATATTTAAAAAAACTATATTGATCAAATCTTATTCTATATTACCCAGGGTTTTACATAACACGTGTATTTCTAATTGAGGAAAATCACCCTTTATATGTGTATGCCCAGGGACAAATTATTCACCTTACTTCAAGGTGGGGAAAACAAAGAAAGAAAGACTTTTCCCTCTCTTGCCATCATGACACTTTTGCCCTTAAGTTTAGTGGGGCATGCAGCTGTACAGAGCCAAATTAATCTTTCTGTTCCCTTACTTCCTCTCTCTTCCTTTGACCTTTCTCTCCCTCTCCCCATCTCTTGTTCTGTAGAGAATGGCAGAGGAAAGAATATGTAGTGAAGGAGCAGTCAAGACAATTTCTGAGGACTAACTCAGTTGAGGAGGAGAATAGGAAAGCAGTGGGGCCTCTGGGTGAGGAGGAAGGGTTACCGCAAACAAAATGGCTGCACCAAAATATTGCAGCCTCACAGTCTGAGGAACTGTCACATTTCATATACAAAGAAATATTATATTATTCCTATTTATCTAACTCCAATGTTGCATTTAACTGAATTAGTGTAATCCCTAACAAGTGAGTATAGAGGATAATTATTATGGGATCCTTCTGTTTTGAAAAGAGATGGAAAGGGAGCATAGTATTAGTAGCAGAATTATAGTTATTTATAAATCTATTATGTATGAATTTGCCCAGACTTTATTCCTCATAAGTCAGTGCCCTTTTTATCCTGGGGAATTATTTTATTCCACTGCTGACCTGGTAAGTACTGGTAATAATGTTTTCATCCTCATTGTGTAGAATTTATAAAGCACTCGCTGGTATAGAACACTGAGCTAGATACTGTTCAAAACATGATCCCCGGACATAGTCAAGTTCAAAGAAAGCTGACTACTTAATTGAAATTCAATTCACTGCTCACCAAGTTGGATTCTGGGTAGAGGTTTTTCTTATTAATTCTCATTTTCTATTCTCTTCCCATACCTACTGAGCTTGTGCATGCGCGCGCGCGCGCACGCACACACACACAAAAACACACACACACACACGCGTGGAGATGTGAAAGCATTCTGTCATGAAGATGAAAATTAGAGGTTCTTGTCATCATAAAACTTTCATTCACCAGAGATGGATGACTCTTGCATTATCAATCAATACATGCATATTTGTTTTCTGTTTGTATGTTTGAGTCATCGTCAATTCTGATATGGAGCAAGATTCCTTGTACTTTTTTCAGAATACATTTATGTTTTGAGGTGATTCGCATTCCCTTCAAGAATATTTAGATGTCAATGATACTCTTTGATTGCCTTTACATTGGTCTTATAATAAAAAATATAATCAAATTTGTGAAATTTATGACATTTCATTCACTATATGCAATTGAAAACGGGTCTACTCTAGGTAAAATCCACATAAACACCAAATGATTCCTTCATGTCATTATCATACATGATTATTGTGTTCAAATGTACTGTGCCATATTGTGCATCTGTTTCAACCCAAAAAATAGATTTTAGTACAGATGTATTGGCTTGCGTTCAATGCTATTTGTCTACTGCAAAGCTCTTGTATTTGATGGTGCTCAACCCAGAGTAGATATTTGAGAATTTCCAAAGTTGCTAAGGGACTCAGAAATGAGTTGTTACCATAGGACACTGGCTGCAGGGAAAGGGGGAAATTGCTCTATAGCCTTGTACTTGGTTACTTCTTTCATCTGTAATCTATTTTAATGTCTGTCTCCCCCAATCAATCATATTTATTGAGCACTGACTGCGTGCTGAGCACTTAGGATAGTGCAGTATAACAGAGTGGTAGAAACCTTCCCTGCCTACAAAAAACTTACAGTCTAGCGGTGAGTTTCCAGGCTACAGATAAGCTTAGAGTCTTGAGATACTTGTAATAATAACTGTGGTATTTGGTAAGTGTTTACTTTGTGCCAACCACTGTTCTAAGCACTGGGGTAGATACAAGATAATCAGGCTGGACGCAGTCCCTGTTCCACTTACAGTCTTACAGTCTTAATTCCCATTTTAAAGATGAGGTAACTGAGCTGTGCTGGACTATGAGAATGCATACTTTGGTCATCAAGAGGGGCATCTGTTGAGTAATTACACCGTGTAGAGCACTGTATTAAGCACCTAGAAACCATACAATTAACATGATCCACTTCCTGCCAATCTAAAAGATATAGGCCCCTCCAAGGATATCCCACTAGAATGTAGTAGTAATAATGGTATTTATTGAGCAACTACAGAGAATTCACTGATTAAGGGCTTAGTATACCAGAAGCACAAGGCAAGTCCCAGGTAGACAAGGAATTTACACTCCAGTCAGAGTGAAAGAAAGAAATATTCACGGGTAACAGAATTAGGAGGACTAAAATTCTGTGTTCAATTGAACATACATAAATTTGTTTACAACATTTATCTTGTTTCCCCTCTCTGGAAAACTGTATTAGTTTCACTCAAGAGCCTTCAGGGGTGGTTCAGACTAGGAAATGATGGTAACAAAATGGGGGATTGGATGTACTGTCCCTGGGATTGACACAGTGGATTGGATTTACCCTCGGTGAGTATGAAGGGACTATCAGGTTTAGCCTGACCCCTCCCTGAGAGAACCCCCAGAGCAGAAATTCCAGACTGGTCTCAACGAACCAGCTGTGCAGAGACCCCATTGAATGAGGCTGATCTGGGATCAGCCTCTGCTTTCCAAAGTTGTGTGATAATAATAGTGATAACAATTGTGGTATTTGTTAAGTGTGTAATATGTGCCAAACACCGTATTAAGCATGGGGTACATACGAGGTAATCGAGTCCCACATGGGATTCACAGTATAAGTAGGAGGGAGAGCAGGTATTGAGTCTTCATTTTGCAGATGAAGGAACAGAGGCATAGAGAAGTTGGGTGGCTTTCTCAAGATCACACAGGAGTCAAGTGGCAGAGCTACCCAGCCCCTCTGACTTCCAATTCTGTGCTCTTTCCGCTAGACCATGCTGCTTCTCTAGACTGTAAGCTCACTGTGGGCAGGGAACGTATCAGCCAACTCTGTTGTACTTTCCCAAGTGCTTTGTACAGTGCTCTGCATACGGTTAGTGTTCCATTAATAACACTGATGGATTGATTGATGTATCAGACTCTTCTACTCCTTTCTGCTCCATCCCCAAACTCCTAGGCAGCAGCCTCTAAGCTGAGGCACTGGGAAAAGGGACATTAGCTTACCACACTTGCGAAGCAGTGTGGCCTAATAGATAGAGCACAGATCTGGGAGTCAGAAAGACCTGGGTTCTAATCCTCGCTCTGCCCCTTTTCTGCTGTGTGACTTTGGGCAAGTCGTTTAACTTCTCAGTACTTCAGTTACCCCATCTGTAAAATGGGGTTTAAAAATGTGAGCCCCATGTGGGACAGGGACTACATCCAACCCGATTATCTCGTGTCTACCCCGGTACTTAGTGACGTGCCTGGCATATAGTAAGCACTTAGCAAATACCTCAGTTACTATTTTTATTACAAGGACTGTGTCCAACATGATTAACTTGTATCTACCCCAGAGTTTAGTACAGTTGGAGTTCCTCAAGGGTCAGTTCTTGGCCCTCTTCTGTTCTCCATTTACACTCATGCCCTCAGTGAACTCATTCGCTCTCACGGCTTTGACTACCATCTCTACGCAGATGACACGCAGATCTACATCTCCGCCCCTGTCCTCTCCCCCTCCCTTCGAGCTCGCATCTCCTCCTGCCTCCGGGACGTCTCCACCTGGATGTCGGCCCGCCACCTAAAACTCAACATGAGCAAGACTGAGCTCCTCATCTTCCCTCCCAAACCCGCTCCTCTCCCGGACTTCCCTATCACCGTGGATGGCACGACCATCCTTCCCGTCTCTCGGGCCCGCAATCTCGGTGTCATCCTTGACTCGTCTCTCTCGTTCACCCCACACATCCTATCTGTTACCGAGACCTGTCGGTTTCACCTTTACAATATCGCCAAGATCCGCCCTTTCCTCTCCACCCAAACGGCTACCTTACTGCTACGGGCTCTCTTTATATCCCGGCCTAGACTACTGTGTCAGCCTTCTCTCTGACCTCCCTTCCTCCTCCCTTGCCCCACTCCAGTCTATTCTTCACTCCGCTGCCCCCTCATCTTCCTGCAGAAACGATCTGGGCATGTCACTGCCCTTCTTAAACAACTCCAGTGGTTGCCTATCGACCTCCACTCCAAACAAAAACTCCTCACTCTAGGCTTCAAGGCTCTCCATCACCTTGCCCCTTCCTACCTCTTCTCCCTTCTCTCTTTCTACCGCCCACCCTGCATGCTCCGCTCCTCTGCCGCCCACCTCCTCACCGTCCCTCGGTCTCGCCTATCCCGCCGTCGACCCCTGGGCCATGTCCTCCCGCGGTCCTGGAACGCCCTCCCTCCTCACCTCCGCCAAACTGATTCGCTTCCCCTCTTCAAAACCTTACTTAAAACTCACCTCCTCCAAGAGACCTTCCCAGACTGAGCTCCTCTTCTCCCTCTACTCCCTCTACCACCCCCCTTCACCTCTCCGCAGCTTAACCCTCTTTTCCCCCCATTTCCCTCTGCTCCTCCCCCTCTCCCTTCCCATCCCCTCAGCACTGTACTCGTCCGCTCAACTGTATATATTTTCATTACCCTATTTATTTTGTTAATGAAATGTACATCGCCTTGATTCTATTTAGTTGCCATTGTTTTTACGAGATGTTCTTCCCCTCGACTCTATTTATTGCCATTGTTCTTGTCTGTCCATCTCCCCCGATTAGACTGTAAGCCTGTCAGACGGCAGGGACTGTCTCTATCTGTTGCCGACTTGTTCATTCCAAGTGCTTAGTACAGTGCTCTGCACATAGTAAGCGCTCAATAAATACTATTGAATGAATGAATGAATGGATCACAATGAGCGCTTAATAGATACCATTAAAAAATTATCACTTAGAGGGCCAGTTTCCCCCATGGCACAGAGTACTTTGTCTTCCGCCATCTACGGAATTGGCCTAGAGGTTCCAAGCACGCATTAGGTTCAACAGCTGCCTCAGGAAGGTGCAGGTGTGGCTTAGAGAAGAGTCACATTACCTGCTGCAAATCTACATCTCCGCCCCGTCCTCTCCCGCTCCCTTCAGGCTCGCATCTTCTCCTGCCTCCGGGACGTCTCCACCTGGATGTCGGCCCGCCACCTAAAACTCAACATGAGCAAGACTGAGCTCCTCATCTTCCCTCCCAAGCCCGGTCCGCTCCCAGACTTCTCCATCACCGTGGATGGCACGACCATCCTTCCCGTCCCGCAGGCCCGCAATCTCGGTGTCATCCTTGACTCGTCCCTCTCGTTCACCCCACACATCCTATCCGTTACCAAGACCTGCCGGTTTCACCTCTACAATATCGCCAAGATCCGCCCTTTCCTCTCCACCCAAACGGCTACCTTACTATTGCGGGCTCTCGTTATATCCCGGCTAGACTACTATGTCAGCCTTCTCTCTGACCTCCCTTCCTCCTCTCTCGCCCCGCTCCGGTCTATTCTTCACTCCGCTGCCCGGCTCATCTTCCTGCAGAAACGATCTGGGCATGTCACTCCCCTTCTTAAACAACTCCAGTGGTTGCCTATCGACCTCCGCTCCAAACAAAAACTCCTCACTCTAGGCTTCAAGGCTCTCCATCACCTTGCCCCTTCCTACCTCTCCTCCCTTCTCTCTTTCTACCGCCCACCCCGCACGCTCCGCTCCTCTGCCGCCCACCTCCTCGCCGTCCCTCGGTCTCGCCTATCCCGCCGTCGACCCCTGGGTCACGTCCTCCCGCGTTCCTGGAACGCCCTCCCTCCTCACCTCCGCCAAACTGATTCTCTTTCCCTCTTCAAAACCCTACTTAAAAAACACCTCCTCCAAGAGGCCTTCCCAGACTGAGCTCCTCTTCCCCCTCTACTCCCTCTGCCATCCCCCCTTTACCTCTCCGCAGCTAAAGCCTCATTTTCCCCTTTTCCCTCTGCTCCTCCACCTCTCCCTTCCCATCCCCACAGCACTGTACTCGTCCGCTCAACTGTATATATTTTCGTTACCCTATTTATTTTGTTAATGAATTGTACATCGCCTTGATTCTATTTAGTTGCCATCGGTTTTTACGAGATGTTCTTCCCCTTGACGCTGTTTAGTGCCATTGTTCTTGTCTGTCCGTCTCCCCCGATTAGACTGTAAGCCCGTCAAACGGCAGGGACTGTCTCTATCTGTTGCCGACTTGTTCATCCCAAGCGCTTAGTACAGTGCTCTGCACATAGTAAGCACTCAATAAATACTATTGAATGAATGAATGAATGCTGCTTGGACATATTGCTTCCCACATGGAAGAGGTGCTTTGAGAAGTTGAGTTTGTTAACGTAATCCTATCTATAATCTTAATTTAGCCAGGTGACTAGATAAGGAATCTATTTATCCTCTGAACAAAGTCATCTGTACTGCTGAGGGATGAAATATGGTGAAAAAAATAAATCAAACAGGGAATCTACAGCTGTATAAATACACAATTTTCAAGCCTGGGAAGGCGCTTTCTTCTATGAATTATTTATAAACTAATTAAAATAGCATAAATCATAAATTTACGTTAGATGCAGATGGGCCCCACTATTGACAGTCCACCAGGCAGGACAGATTTGATATGACCTTAAAACTTTCAGTAATTGATGTTTAGTGGAGCAGTTGAGAACTGTGCTTTGTATATTTTATAACCTAAATTGAAACAGTTCCATATTTATTAACATATGTTAAAGCCACCTCTGCTTTCTTCTCTTGCTCATGTAGCAGCTGTGGCAGGAAGTTGGATTCTAATCGTGTGTTGCAAATCAGAAAAATGAACAATAAAGTCAACCGGAAGAGTGGGTAAAACACCCTTGCAAATACTCAAGGCCCACAGAATTCTTTTTGACCTGAAAAATTCCATTACTGATTTGCATCCTTAATACCATCCTCTAGCCTGCCTCTTGACTTTGCCACAGCTCAGGTAAAGAAACAGATAATGAATGCAGATGCCCAGTGCGTTATCACGCTTCCTGTTTTGGTCAGGGAATAGATACACAATTACTAAGAAAAATGTTACGATGTTCGTTCTAACAGTACTCTTTGTCATTATCATGATGATCACCAAAGTCTTCCGTCCCACTCTCCAAGGTCCTGCGTGTTCTAGTGAATAGAGCATGGCCTGGGTGTCAGGTCATGGGTTCTAATCCCGGCTACATCACTTGTCTGCTTTGTGACCTTGGGCAAGTCACTTCTCTCTGCTTCAGTTACCTCATTGGAAAAATGGGAAATAAGACTGTGAGCTCCATGCGGGACAGGGATGTTGTCCAACCTTATTTGCTTGTGTTCATCCCAGCACTCAGTATAGTTCCTTGCACATAGTAAGTGCTTAAATACCATTATTAATATTATTATTACCATATACCATATGCAAGGCCAGGGATGAAAGCTGTTGTCACATGCTCCTGGAGTCCCCCACATCAGATATCAAATGACACTGTCTCCCTGAGAAATGACAGTTCCTCTTCCATGCCACTGAGGAGGCTCCACCCCTTCCTACTTTTCACCTTTTTGTTGGGAAAGAGAAGAATTCTTGCTCAGGAAGGCTTCTGAAAAACCTCAGAAGAGTGTTGGCTGATGTGTTCATTGTAGCTGTGGGTTTTCTTTGGACTCTGAACTGTGAGGAGACACAGGAGACTGTGAGGTTAGAGGTTAGGGGCCTCTAACCATGGTTTGCTTTTAGTTTGTCTATTTTTCCTTGTGCTGCGTTCCTGTTTTAGTGTTTTATTGTTTCATCACTCAGTAAATCAATCAGTGGTATTTATGAAACACATATTTTGTGCAGGGCAGTGTACTAAGCACTCCTGATGTGCATGTCTCCAGGCCCCTCTCCCCCATTAAATTGTCATAATGATGATAATTTGTTAAGCACTTACCATGTACCAGGCACTGTACTAAGTGCTGTGAGAGATACACACTAGTTAGGTTTGAGGCAGTCCCAGTCCCTGTCCCACATGGGGCTCACACTTTTAATCCCCATTTTACAGATGAGGTAACTGAGGCTCAGAGAAGTTAAGTCACTTGTCCAAGCTCACACAGCGGACATGTATCAGAGCTGGGATTAGAACCATGACCTTCTGTCTCCCAGGCCATCCATTAAGCCATGCTGCTTTTCTCTTTAACTTTAAATTGGGAGGTCCAACAAAGGCCAGTGACTGTATCTAATTCCCACTTGTGTATTCTCTTCCAGCTCTTAGAGTAGTGCTCTGCACACAGGACACATTTAATATATCCTATTACTATTCCTAAAATGTCATCATATAAAGTACAGTGTCCTAGAAATCTTAGAACACAGAGACAGTATGGGCCTGGTCCCCTAGAAGATTTCCCATCAGAGGGATTTATATCAATTCATGTTTCTCCTGCTGGCCCTGCAAGACAAGATGTTATAATCACAAAAGCCACCCATGGAATTTCCAGGAGAGAGAGAAATATGGAAAGCAGCATTAGGGGTTTCATTGGACCAATGGCAGGACTCTTAGTTAGACTACCTAAGGAGAGGAAAGTAGGCAGAAAACATGCTAAATGCTATGTAATGTTTCATGAGCTTCAGCTAGGTCGTCTTCCACTCAGCACCAAACAATTATAAGCAAAAGAGAAACTACATGGTTTAAGCGGAAAGAGCACGAGCTTGGGAGTCAGAAAGACCTGATCTAATCCTGGCTCCACCACTCATCTGCCAAGTGATTTTGGTCAAGTTACTCACTTCTCTCTACCTCAGTTACCTCATCTGTGAAATGCGGATTAAATACTGTCAGCCCTTTTTGGGATAGGGATTGTGTCCAAACAGATTATCTCATGTCTTCCCCAGTGCTTAGAATAGCAATTGACACATAGTAAGTGCTTAAAAAATGTATTTTAAAAACAGCCCAAAACACAAGAATAGATATCTGAGAAGGTGTACGGGTATCAGAGACCACTGAACATACTGATTTCTCCTTGAGGCAGTTATTGTTTCAGATTGACTCATTAACCAAACAGATGGATTTGTTTTTCAAGTACCATCTTCTGTTTAACCAAAAATTCTCAGAAAAATAATAATCAAATCTTCTTCTTTCAACTATGGTTGATTAGAACTTGGTATGAACCTTCAAATACAATAGCTGTTGGTGCTGGAGAGGTGGGCTGATCATAGCTCTTGATTTAGCTTGGATTTTGAAGTTGCCCTGGTTATTTGGTACCAGTGAAAATCAATCAATCAATGGTATTTATTGAGTGCTTACTATGTATAGAGCACTAAACGAAGCACTTGGGAAAGTATAATACAACAGATCTGGTGGACCCAATCTTTGGAAATTGCTCTTGCTCAGTTTAAATTCTGGGACCTTTACACCCAGGCTGGAGCGTGTTCTTCTTCCTTTTTTTAAAAATTATATTTGTGAAGTGCTTACTATGTGCCAGACATTGTACTAACTAAGCACTGGGTTAGATACAAGATAATCAAGTTATGCATGCCCTTTTCACTAGGCCGTGCTGCTTCATTACTTGTTCACTTGGGTTTATTTTGGAATTTGGGCATTTGGAGTATGTGTATCCCAGAATGTTTGAGGGCTTTATTCAGTCAGTGGTATTTATTGAGTACTTACTGTGTACAAAACATTACATTAAACACTTAGGAAAGCAATGTTGGTCGGCAAGGAGCTTACAATTTTCCACATCCTCTTCTCTTTTCCCTCTCTGCTCTCATGGTCACCAAGAGGGAAAGATAAGGCCTTTTACTCGGGGTGACGTCCCAATATATTAATTTTCAACAAAAATACTGTAGTTAGCTTTGTTTGGGGTTATCTAAATTGTAGGTCAAGTTCTTCATCTCCTTAGTCCATAAACAGTCCTTATAAAGAACTGATTAGTCAGATGCAAGAACCAGGACCAAATGAACCAGAAAAAAACAGAGGATTAGAAGTGGTGTGGTGAAGGCAGATTTAATTTTTTTCATTTTGCAGTTGATAAAATTGAGGTACAGCAGACCAGAGGAAGAATTAGGACTAGAACTCAGATCAAGTAATAATAATATTACAAATAGTAGTATTTGTTAGGCACTTGCTCTGTGCCAGACACTGTACTAAGCACTGTGGTCGATACAAGCTGTTAGACCCAGTCCCTTTCACACATGGGGCTCACAGCCTATGTAGGAGGAACAACAGCTCTTGAGTCTTCCAGTTTACAGATGAGAAACCTGAGGCACATAGAAGTTAAATGACTCACCCAGGTCACTTAGCAAGCAAGAAGCAGAACTGTGGATTAGAACCCAGATCTTCTGACTGCCCGACCTGTGCTCTTTCCACTAGGTCAGGCCGTTTCTATGTAAACTGATTTATAATCAGTTCCTGGAAGAGGTTAGAGTCTAAGGCAATTTCATTCATTCAATAGTATTGAGCACATACTATGTGCAGAGCACTGTACTAAGCACTTGGAATGTACAGTTCAGCAACAGATAGAGACAATCCCTGCTCATTGACGGGCTTACAGTTTAACTGGGGGAGACAGACAAAAACAATAGCAATAAATGGAATCAAGGGGATGTACATCTCATTAACAAAATAAATAGGGTAATAAAAATATATACAAATGAACAATGAGCACGGTACTGAGGGGAGGGGAAGGGAGAGGGGGAGGAGCAGAGGGAAAGGGGGGGAAGGGGGCTTAGCTTAGGGGAGGTGAATGGGGGGGCAGAGAGGCAGCAGAGGGAGCAGAGGGAAAAGGGAAGCTCAGTCTGGGAAGGCCTCTTGGAGGAGGTGAGCTCTCAGTAGGGCTTTGAAGAGGGGAAGAGAGTTAGTTTGGCGGATGTGAGGAGGGAGGGCATTCCAGGACAGTGGGAGGACGTGGGCCAGGGTCGACGGCGGGATAGGCGAGAACGGGGGCGGTGAGGAGGTGGGCGGTAGAGGAGCGGAGCGTGCGGGGTGGACAGGAGAAAGAGAGAAGGGAGGAGAGGTAGGAGGGGTCAAGGTGATGGAGAGCCTTGAAGCCTAGAGTGAGAAGTTTTTGTTTCGTGTGGAGGTTAATAGGCAACCACTGGAAGTTTTTAAGAAGGGGAGTGACATGCCCAGAGCATTTCTGCAGGAAGATGAACCGGGCAGCGGAATGAAGAATAGAGTGGAGTGGACAGAGACGGGAGGAAGGGAGATCAGAGAGAAGGCTGACACAATAATCCAGCCGGGATATTACGAGAGCCTGTACCAGCAAGATAGCCATTTGGGTGGAGAGGAAAGGGGGGATCTTGGCGAATCTTGGCGATATTATAAAGGTTAGACTGGCAGGTCTCGGTGACGGATTGGATGTGTCGGGTGAATGAGAGAGCCGAGTCAAGGATGACAGCAAGGTTGTGGGTTTGAGAGAGGGGAAGGATGGTTGTACCATCTACAGTGATGGGGAAGTCAGGAAGAGGACAGGACTTGGGAGGGAAGATAAGGAGCTCAGTTTTGGACATATTGAGTTTTAGGTGGCGGGCAGACATCCAGGTAGAGACGTCCTGGAGGCAGGAGGGGAGATACGAGCCTGAAGGGAGGGGGAGAGGACAGAGGCAGAGATGTAGATTTGTGTGTCATCTGCATAGAGATGATAGTTGAAGCCGTGGGAGCGAATGAGTTCACCAAGGGAGTGAGTGTAGATGGAGAACAGAAGAGGGACAAGAACTGACCCTTGAGGAACTCCTACAGTTAGAAGATGGGAGGGGGAGGAGGAGCCCGCGAAGGAGACCGTGAATGAACGGCCAGAGAGATAAGAGGAGAACCAGGAGAGGACGGAGTCTGTGAAGCCAAGGTGAGATAAGGTGTGGAGGAGAAGGGGATGGTCTACAGTGTCAAAGGCAGCTGAGAGGTCAAGGAGGATTAGGACAGAGTAGGAGCCATTGGATTTGGCAAGAAGGAGGTCATGGTTGATCTTTGAGAGAGCAGTCTCAGTAGAGTGGAGAGGATGGAAGCCAGATCGGAGGGGGTCCAGGAGAAAATTGGAGTTAAGGAATTCTAGGCAGCGAGTGTAGACGACTCATTCCAGGAGCCTGGAAAGGAAGGATGGTAGGGAGATAGGGCGATAACTGGAAGGGAAAGTGGGGAATTTCAAATATTATGGTTTTCTCAAGCTATGGCGAACTTATAAATCGAAACCAATGTAACTTAATGTCTGAGCTAAATTTAGTTGATTAAAACAAAATTGGGAAGAACTATCAATGAGCTAGATTTGACCAAATCTTTCTTTTGTTCTCAAAAAACCTATGTGGAGAGCACACTGGTGTTTAAGGCAGATCAGAGAGTTTGCAGGGACCCACCTAATAACAGTTGTTAAGCATCTTAAATGTGTCTTCTCCATTCCTTCAGGACTCACAAAGATTGGAATAATTGGTGATAATTCAAATAAGCCTTAAGTCAATGAGTTAATGGATGCACGATTTATTTCCAGCGACAGCCTTTCATTTTGTGACAACAAGGTACGTGTCCCTGACATGCAGAATATAGCTAACAATGTCTTTGTACTTCATTAGTGTCAAAAATCCTGCACTCTAGAGACAGAAGAAATTTATGTATGCAACATCTTTTATAATTTGCCTCTTAACAAACAATGAAACCAGACATAAAAACATATTCCGGTTCATGTATTCTGTCACTGTGGGTCAGACTGGTGGTTCATCCTGCATCCTGCTTAGTGTTCTGTCCCCAACAGCAACACCAAAGAATGCTAGGTGGAACGGCCCCTCCTTATCTCCCGTGGTCATGGTTAAGGATTTACCTTTTCCGCTCACTTAGCTTTATGGGATCTTTCCAGAACCCCACTCTCCTCATACCCTCTGACTGCTGTCTTTAACCAGTGGAGTTGGAGCCCTAAAATACATGTTTGAACATAAAGTTGTGGGCAGGAAATGTGTCTGCCAACTCTTCCAAGTACTTAAGTACAGTGCTCTGCACTTCATAAGCATTTAATAAATACCATTGATGATGATATACCTAAAAACTTGGCTCTGTCCAAGCTAGCTTCTTACTGCTGTGAATTGCCATGAATCAATCACTTTGCCTACAGAGAAATACAGTTTTTCTTTTTCTTTCCCTACAACTCCCTTGCCACTCCCAACAAGACCTCTGTCTGGAGGTTTTGAAATCCTATCGCTCTTACCAAAGTCTTATTGCTGTAGTGCACTACAGCTCAGTCCAACAACGAGAGAGAGAGAATTCAAAGAACTTTAATCAATGAAACCTTAGTAGATGCCTAAATGAAAAGCTTCATGTGCTAGGGCCAATTCTGGACACCTGACTGCTCCCAGAGTAAGATGAAGTGAGAGAAGATATTCCAATTTCAGTATAGAGCTAGTGTGGCTTAGTGGAGAGAGCACATGCCTGGGAGTCAGAAGACTTGGGTTTTAATCTATGCTCTGTCAGTTGCCTGCTGTGAGAGCTTGGGCACCACTTATCTTCTCTGTGGCTCAGTTATCTCACCTGTAAAATGGGGATTCATTACCTATTCTCCCACCTACTTAGACTGTGAGCTCCATGTGGGACACAGTCTATATCCAACCTGATTAACTTGTATCCTCCCCTACGCTTAGAACAGTGCTTGACTCATAGTAAGCTCTTAAATAGCATAATACATTAGGAAGAAAATTTCAAGGGCAGGCCAAAATAGTGTTCGGAGAATCATTCCAGACATCCACAACCCTCCCACTCCACACGAAGATCTTCCTCCATGAGAAGAGAAGCACTTTGTGGGGAGAGAGTGTTACTTGGGCTTCTGTTAGTCTTTCAACCAGCTAATCAGTTACATTTATTGCATGCTTACTATGTGCAAAGCAATCACTCAATCAGTGGCATTTATTCAGCACTTACTATGTGCAGAGCGCTGTATTAAACATTTGAGAGAGTACAATATAATGGAGTAGTGGAGCTTACCCCCAAGCACTTAGTAGAGTGCATTGCATCCAGTAAGTGCCCATCCTGTACCTTTACCATTAGGTGTTTAAAGAAGTCTTTGTTGGATTTGAGCAGTTTTAGGCAGCCCTTTTTTCTCCCCAGGAGAGTAAGGTTGATCATGATTATTGCTGTATCAGAGTAGAAAAGCCATTGGCCTTAGGCTGCTTAGTATAAAATGGAACAGGTCTGAATGAGCTAAGGGACACTTTCAGCTCTGTGATCTCATCCTTTCACTTTTCCTTTTGGTCTTGGACCTTACAGTGGTGAACAGTGCATTTTCTTGCGTTTTTATGGAAACTCCTGTGAGAGAGGTAATAAACTCTTGGAACTCTTAATCATTCGAACTTCAGAACAAATGGAAAGATTAAGCAGTTTGGTGCTCCCTGACTTTGTCATTAGGATAATTTTGGCGGGTAATTCATCTAGCCTAGCTTTCAACTAGCTCTTTCTCTTCCTTTTTGAGAAACCTAAACAAAGCATTTTGGTGCCATCCTGAATGACCTTTATTACTCACATTTGTTAATTTAAGTAAGGTTGACATATGCTCACTTCAAGGTGGTCCTTTGATAACAGACACAATGATCTTCACACAAAGTCCTCCCCTCCACTCCCCCTCCACATCCCAACACCATTTTTGATGAAATATTAATTTATTGCTTTCTAGCCACACCATGCACGGAAATGAACATCCTCTTAATTATCTCTCCCCTCAATGCCCAAACCCAAGAAGAATGTAGCAGCGGTAGGAATCGAGCTCTAGAAAACTGATTACTGCTAGGCGAGGACAGATTTTCTTTACTTATTCCCAAATTGGCTCTAGTGATCAAAAAACTCAATAGTTTGATGCAGCCAGTGGAACCTCTCATCAGAGTCACAAGCAGAGGGGACTGGTGGCAGCATTAATAAATGACGACCACGTTTTCCTTTTTGTTGGATGTAGCTTTAATAATAATAATGTTGGTATGTGTTAAGCACTTACTATGTGCCGAGCACTGTGAGTCTCCTCTTGCTCTCGATGTCCTCATGTCGACTAATCTGTGCAATAATGAATCTTCAGCTCCAATCCCCTTCATCTACCACTACATGCAGCTTTAAAGTAAATAGATGGCTTGCGTTTAAAATGAAACAAAACAAAAAACCCACTCAGTGGTCTTTGAAACCAATCTCGTCTAAAGGCTTTTCTTATAAATTCCGTATAATGAAACTCTGCTACATCATTCATTCAGTTCATTCACTCATTCAGTCATATTCATTGAGCACTTACTGTATGGCAAGCACTGTACTAAGTGCTTGTGTAGTATCCTCCTCTTTCACTGTTTTTCTAGGGGTTGCAGTTTGTCTGTGAGAAGCAGCGTGGCCTAGTGGAAAGAGCACGGGATTGGAATTTAGAAGACATAGGTTCTAATCCTGGCTCTACTGCTTGCCTGGCTACATGACTGTGGGCAACTCACTTAACTTCCCCGTACCTCTGTTTCCCCCTCTGTAAAACTGGGGATGTGATACCTGTTCTTCCTCCTCCTTAGACTGAGAGCCCCATGGAAGACAGGTGGACTGTGTTCACTCTACTTAGATCATCTCTAACCCAGTGTTTAGTACACTGCTTGGCACATGGAATGCCTAACGGATACCATAATTGTTATTATTGGTACGATGTAGAAAGCAGTGTAGAACAAGTCTCCTTTTCCTCCTCATTTCCTAGTTTTCCAAACCTCTCCCTTTTAGACTGTGACCCCATTTGGGCAGCGGATGTCTCTATCTGTTGCTGAATTGCACATTCCAAACACTTAGTATAGTACTCTGCACTCAGTAAGCGCTCAGTAAATACGATTGAATGAATGAATGAATGTAATTAGCCAAAAGCAGTCTCCCTAGAGGGCTTCAGCTGTGGACATCGAATCCTGCTGCAAATTGGAGGATTGATTATTTGCTTTGGAAACACAGAAGTGGAGCCATTCGTCGAAACTCATCGTCCTCACTCTCGAGATGGTAGCGCCCAGAGAAAGCTTCCACAAAATAGACAGGTTTGAAGGCCTGGCATCATAAACCCCACGTGGGATTCAGACCAGACCTAATCTTTTACCTTGTCATTGCTTCAGAACTTTGCGTGCTACTACATAGAGAGTAAGCCCATGATTACTACTAGAGCTACTACTCCCGGAATGTAGCCACCAGTACCATTCATTTCTCAGTCTGGAAATATACTAGGCAGTATGGAAATGGCTATGGTAACTTTTTATTTTTAAGGCAAAATTCTCCATTACTTTCACACAGTTTGTAAACCACCATTTTTTTTTTTTTTGGTGCCAACAACTGAGAATTCATATTTTCTCCAAGACTGTTGAAATTCTCTTACTCTTCTTTATAGCCTGGACTATACACTCTAGACTTAAAACACTTTGTGGGCTGGGTGCTTAGTACAGTGCTCTGTATACAGTAAGTGCTGAATAAATGATACTTATTGATTGCCTATTATTCAAAACTTTGAAAGATGAATGAACACCAGAGTCAGGGAGTTTTTATTAGAAACATGCAGAGACTGAAAAAAAAACAACCAAAAAAAACAAACTTTGTGGAAAATGCATCATATTCATAAATGAAAGACTAGAAATGTCCACCTTTAAAGAATAAACTTTCAAATGTTATTTCAATTCAAATGATCTTCTAGAACCTTACAAATCATTCAGTAAGAGATCTCTGTCTTCTCAGTAACGATTAGGCCACATTTATCAAATACTTTATTCATATTCACATATTTGGATGTGATGGTGATCTTCCAAGGTAAAAATTATCCCTCAATTTGAAATACGAAAGCATACTCAAGGACAGTCAGTAATAATCATAGCTTGATGTGTTTTTAAGTAATTTATGAAAATCTTTGCCCAGTTCTTTTTCAGAATTATGTTATGCATCAGCCTAGTGCCAATGAACGTTAATAATGAGCTCATTTCATTGTAAATGGACTAGCTTCCATGCCATCTGCTACCCTTGTATGAGATTGGCTTTAAGCCATTTACCAAGGTCCTGTAGGAGCTGTCCTTTCACCTTCCAGAAAGAAAATACACCCAACTATCACTTAAAAATTTCTTTTTATAAAAACAAGCTCCCATCACTAAAGGGCAGACCAGTTCTGGGCTCTACCTTGGAAAGAAACCCAAAAAACCTGGAAATCTGCTTTGGGAATCCCACATATGAGTTCTTGGGGAGATATTAAACAAAATGTCTATTTGTTCACCATGAGGGAGGTGTATTCATAAGTATGTGTAAATATATTCACTCTCAGTCATCCACTCAAGTATATTGAAACACTTGAACTTGACGGATTAGAGTTAGAGGGCAGCTAAGTAGCTAGATAAGAAGGATATGATGGAAAAATACGAGGCACATCACAAGCATATTCATGAAAATTCAATATACCACTCTTTGGCAGATGCTGTTCAAATTAAGGCAGTTGGCACTTCTCCAACCATGAATCAATCACCGACAGTGTGCGAAGCTCTGTATTAAGTGCTGGGGGAATGCATGTAATTTATTGACACATCTGTGGCCCCGCAGGGGTTCTCAGTCTAAAAGGGGCATGACAGATATACAGGGAAAAGCTACCTGGAATTTTAAAGGGAATGGCTAAATCCAACAACTCCAAAGCAATGACAGGCAAATGGCGGTTCTTTGGTCCTTGGGGCCTCAGTCTAAACTGCCACCCTCCTCCCGGTGTTCTACAGGCTGTGTGGACAAGGATTTTGATCCACTCTCTGCCTCTGCCTCTCCCTCTCACATAGCAGTGGATGAGAAGATGGGATTCCACAGACCAACAAACCCATCCCTGAGGAACCATGGAGACCAGGTGGTGAGGTGACTCAGAGAGGTACTTCTCGGCACGTTTCTAAACGTGGATTTTTTGAGTTCCTGAACAAGGTACATGAGGCTATGGAATGAATAAGGCAAAGTGGTTGAGTCTGAGCTATGGTGGTGAGTGAGAGTAGGACAAGCAGATACGAGTTGTTGGACAGAGCTCGATCCAATCAATCAGACAATCATATGTATTGAGCCCTTACTGTGTGCAGAAAACTGTACTAAGTACTTGGGAGAGTACAACATGACAGAGTTGATAGACATGATCCCTGCTCACAGCAAGCTTACTGGGGGAATATCCCTGTCTGTTAGTTTCATTAGCTTCTCACTTTGCTGATCTGGACCCTCTTTCCCTGCCACCAGAAAAAATTATAATTGTGGTATTCATTACGCTCTTACTATTCCTTAAGTGCTAAGATAAGTACAATACAATTGGGAAGCAGCGTGGCCTGGTGGATAGAGGGTGGGTCTGGGAGTTCAAGGACCTGGGTTCTAATCCCAGCTCAGCCACTTGTCTGCTGTATGACCTTGGGCAAGTCACTTCACTTCTCTGTGCTTCATTTACCACATTTATAAAAAGGGAATTAAGACTGCAAGACCCACGTGGGATGGGGGCCAGGATCCAACCCAGCTTAGAAAGAGTGCTTGACAGATAGTAAGCCCTTAACAAATACCATCATTATGAGATCATACATAGTCCCTGCTCCACAGGGGGCTCACAAGTCTAAGGAGTTGGGAGAACAGGTATTTAGATCTCATTTTATAAATGAGAAAACTGAGGTGCAGAGAAATTAGGTGGTTTGCCCAGGTTTGCACAGCAGACAAGTGGCAGAGCTGGGATTAGAATCCTTGTCTTATGACTCCCTGACCTGTGTTCTTACCAATAGCCCATCCTGCTTGCAAAATTAACTCCAAGAAATATACCGATCAACAGGCATGCATCATCTTGGTCTAGTATATCCACTTCAGTTTTGTGGGAGTAAAGACAGCTCACATTCCTCCTCTCGGTTTAACAAAGACCACAGTATTCCATTTGATCTCACACCTGAGTTATGAAGCTTCTCCCCAGTTTGCAATATTGTTTGGGCAGGAAAAATTCCTACCTTCCTAGGTTCTTGTTTAGCCATGTCCTAGTGGGTCATGCAGGGTGAATTAAAAGGGAAAATGAGAAGAATTCCCGAGGATTTAAAACAAAACAATGCTCCTAGTAAAATTCCATACCTTTAAAACAATAAGCATCAGAAACCTAGAGCTCAGGAGGAAATCACTGATTGGTTTCTTGATTGGTTTATTTTGAGCTGGGATAAGTGGTTGCATTCAAATTGATCTGTGACTATCAGAGTTTTGGCAGGTCCTCTTATTTAGGGTTATTAGCTAAATTTATCATTGTAGTATGTCCAGAAACAATATTTTTTTGGGGTGGTTCTTCAAATAATTCTTCTTTCAATTTAAAATGTCCCAACATAATCAGTAACATTATAATTTAAAGAGATAAAGTGCTGTTCGTTAATCTTTCTGCACAGCATACTTTGGGCCATACAAGGAAAATAATGATTTACAGAGAGCTCTCTGTTATATGAAATCCCACTCATTGCTTTTTTTGTATTCTGGTTTCAAAAAGAGGGGTTGCGGTATAAAATTCATAGCCATCCAGTTAACTGATGTATTTTTTTCCAGTCCTACATCCTTTAAATTGTTGATTTAGTCCAAGTTGGAAACAGGGGCAGTGGCACACACCCAAAAATATATTTACGTACTTGGCTTCCAGCTTAGTTGAGGAATTGGTCAAGGGGAAAAACTTCAGTAAGAAATTATTCCTGGAAATGATAAAGCAGCTTCAGTTAATCTCTCATCTCTGAATTTTATATGAACTTCCTAAGCCAAGAGTGGCCTACTGGATAAAGCACAGGTCTGGGAGTCAGAAGGATCTGAATTGTAGTGCTGCTTCTGCTTCTTGTCTGCTGTGTGACCTGGGGTAAGTCACTTCACTTCACTTCTCTAGGCCTCAGATACCTCACCTGTATAATGGGGAATAAAACTCTGACCCCCCATGTGGGACATGGGCTGTGTCCAACTTGATTAACTTGTATCTACACCAGTGCTTAATTCAGTCCATGACACACAGTAAACACAAAAATACTTTAAAAAAAAAAGGTAGTGAAAATCTGGGTGTTCCTGAAGAGGTGTTTCTAACCTGCTAAATTAAAAGTTTTCAGGCTGAGTTTTGGTGGTGGAAGGGGTTTGAGGGGAAGTGGTCTTTATTACTCTTACTATTACTATTACTTTACTTACTCTTTGCCAGGTATTATGTTAAGAACTGTGGTGTGTACAAGATAATCAGATTGGATATTGTCCCTGAACTGCATAGTGCTAATAATCCAGTGGGGGAAGAGAGCAGGTGAGATGAGAAAACAAGCACAGAGAAGTTAAGTGACTTTCCCATTGTCACACAGCAGGTAAGTGGTGGATCCAGCACCGGAACCCAGGTTTTGTGACTTGAAGGTCTGTACTTTTTCCTCAGGGCCAAACTGCTTTTTTTGCTGAGTTTATTCATGGTTGAGTTTTCCATAATACATTTGGGGTATATCAGTAAGTTGAATAATTCAGAACAAAATCAATGGTATTTCTTGAGCATTTAGTGTGTGCACTGTATGTTTCTTCAGTGGTAAGTTCCTTCCCGTCCTTCTACCTGTCTTACTGTGATAATTCTCCACCTCACTCTATTTGGGTGGAATCACATTACATTAGTTAAATCCATGCCATACCTCCAATAGTTAACTTCCTATTAAGGGCTCTTTATAGATCTTTTTCAAAGAAAGTATAATTCTTAAATTACCTTTTCATTTATATTTGAAACAGTAAATGCTGAATGATAAAGTTGGTTGAAAATAGTAAAACAGGGATTTGATCAATAATTCATTTGAATCTATGAATATCTATCTTTAGAGATAACTAAACTATTATTTACATGTCATTAAAACAAAGTAAAAATGCAATAAATAATTTATTATGGTAATTATATCATAAAAAACTTCCTTTGGTCCCCAAATGGCTTACCCTTTATTTACGTATTTCCACAGCATTACCATTTCATCAGCAAAACTACCCAAGCTTAGTCTAATTTTTTGCACCAATTGTTTCCCCTGGCTGCAAAAATATCTCTTTTACTATCCAATAATCTTGAGACATTCTTTATTATAAGACCAGGGTACTGAAATAAGAGTAATATTTGAAATCTTCCACTTAAAATTGGGTGAAGTTTCAAAGTAGCACTTCTTTACAGGGCAAGCAACAAAAAGTTTAAAATGAAAACCATGTTAGGGGGACTGAGTAGAAATGGACTGAGAGAGGGTTTCACATGGGAGATTGGCTAGGGTAGTTTATGATAAGGAGACAAGGAAACAAGCTTATTTATTTTAGTCACAGCCCCAGGTCACTGACATTTGAGCAGGGTTCCCTGGTCATCAAGTGGAGCAGTAGGGGTTCCAGGTTAGGAGTTAGGAGCGGTATATGCAAGCTGTATGAAGAAGTTGCAGAAAATATCAGAATCTCTAGGGTACTGAGATGGCAGGATAACTCTGTTTTCTCCTCTACTAAATAGTGTAGCGTATAGTGATGTAGGAGTCTGTGTGTCTTGGGCAATTCAGTTTCCTCATCTGTAAAATGAAGTTTACATATATGTTCACCCACTGGGACTGTACGCCCGTAAGGGACGGGGTCTGTGTCCATTCTGATAATTGTTTATCTACATCCAGACTGTAAGCTCGAATGTGTCTGTTATATTCTTATATTGTACTCTCCCAGGCACTCAATACAGTACTCTGCACACAGTAAGTGCTCAGTAAATACAATTGACAGATTACCTCAGCTCTTAGCATATAGTAATAATAGTAGCATTTAAGTGCTTATTATATGTCAAGCACTGTTTCAAACACTGGAGTCGATACAAATCAGACACAATCTCATTGCTATATGGGACTCACAATCTAAGTAGGAAGTAGTACAGGCATAATACGTGCTTAAATAAAATCAGTGCTCTTAGTATTAAATATTATTATTAATGTGATTATAAGGGCACACAGAGATGTGCTCCAAACAGTGAAGGACCTGGGCAGCCCAAGAAGTCACATCGGTGTGGGAATGGGAATCAGGATTGCTGAGTCAACACAATTGGGGCTGAAAGAATGAACCCCTACTAATAAATATAATAATAATAATAATAATTAAGGTGTTAAGCACTACTATATACCAAGCACTGTTCTAAGTTCTGGAATAGATATAAGGTAATCAGGTTGTGCACCGTCTATTTCTACATGGGGCCCACAGTCTTAATCCCCATTTTACAAATGAGATAATTGAGGCACAGAGAAGTAAAGTAACTTGCCCAAGTTCACAGAACAGACAATTGGAGGAGCCAGGATTAGAACCCAGGTCCTTCTGACTCCCAAGCTCGTGCTCTTGCCACTAGGCCATGCTGCTAGTTTAGAACTCAGTTAACAATGGAGATATTTTCCACGGGGACAGTGAATGGATTATGGATCTGGGTTCCCCTTCCAGGGAGCAGTGGCAGCTTCTTGAAAGGAGGAATCTAGTTCTTCATCATCCGTTCCCAAGGGCCATGATGAAATGGAGCCATGATCCTGCTTTCAAGAAAGGCTTTCACAAGACGACTTGGCCTAAATCCCTTAAACCTAACTTTGAGACTTCACTCTTAATCCCACATGAGACTACCAGATAATAATAATGATATAATAATGATGATGATAGTAATAATTGTGGTATTTTCTAAGTGCTTACCATGTGTCCAGAACTGTACTAAGCACCGGGTGGTGACAAGCAAATAGTGTTTAACACAGTCCCTGTCCCACGTGGGGGCTCACATTCTCAATCCCCATTTTACAGTTGAGGTAACTAAGGCCCAGAGAAATGAAGTGACTTGCCCAAGGCCACACAGGAGACAAGTGGTAGAGCAGGGATTAGAACCCATGACCTTCTGACTCCCAGGACCATGCTCTGTCCACTACACCATGCTTCTCATGATGTGTAGAACAGATGATCTTCTTGTATTAAGCAGAGATTTGTGTGGGGCAGTTATGCCCTTAGCAAATTCCTACAGTTACAAATGATGAAGTTGGAACAAGAAATAGAAATTGCAGTAAATAGCTTTGGGGTATATTCACCACAATATCATAAGGAAAAAATGCATTCTATTACACCTAGATAGATTTTTGGTTTCATGTGTAAGGAATTCATATACCCAACAACCCTTACCAATCTTGGATCCTAGGTTAATTCTGCCTTCCTCACAGAAAAATGCAGTCAGTTAACCTTTTTATGCCTACAAAGTCATTCAACTGAGATGGAAACAAAACAAAACTTTTTCATTAGACTTCAAATTTGTATATGCAATTGGCCAGTGTGAACTCTGAAATTCAATTTTTATATTTAGAGAAGAAATGTTATCTACAGTAGCTCACCTTCCACAAATGGAGACATATCTTTCCCTCTGAGTTTGGTTTTCACCTTTTATTTTTTTTTAATGGTATCTGTTAAGTGCTTACTCTATGCCAGGGACTGTACTGAGCACTGGGGTAGAGACAAGGTAATCAGGTTGGCTCACAGTCTTAATCCCCATTTTACAGATAACTGAGGCACAGAGAAGTGAAATGACTTGCCCAAGTCACATGGCATTTAAGTGGCAGAGCAGGATTAGAACCCAGGTGCTCTAACTCACTGGTTCACGCTCTTTCCACTGAATTACACTTCTTTTTATGTTTGTCTTTTGGGGCTCCGTTCCCTGTGTTGCTCTTTCCCTGTGGCTGATTCTGTCCACTTGTCTGCTGTGTGACCTTGGATAAATCACTTACCTTCTCTGTGCCCTGGTTTCCTCATCTATAAACTGGGGATAAATTACACATTTTCCTTCCCCCTGAGGGTCAAGAACTGTACCTGATCTACTACAGTGCAGGGTAGATAGAAAGCATTAAAATGCCACAATTATCCATACAGATGATTCTTGATTAAGATGTAATTTGTGTACTTCTCAAAGTGTCTGACCTCTGAAGTCTGCTGTTTTTTTTTTCTTTTTTAGCTGTCAAAGCCAGAGCAGTAAAAATAAAAGCAATTTTCAACTACAAAAGTATTTAAATGGAGAGTGTCTTTTCATCTCCATTTCTATTCATCTTGAAAAGCAGACAAATGTAAGATAGTTCACAATGCTCAAATGTAATTAGATTTTTAACTGATCTCAGGTAGAGGTCATCTTCCATTTGGTGGGTGGAGAAGGGAGAGCCAGAGCAGGTGGAATGAGAAGAAAAACAAACTAACTTTTAATAGCCCCAAGAGGCACAGATAATGCAGGATGTTCAATTACCAACCGATACAACATACAAAACTGTTTGTCATTCAAAGTTAAGCACTGCAAATCGATAGAAAGATCCAAGCCTCAGCAAAGGGGAAGAGAAAACAATGTCAAGAGCCCATGTCCAGTAAAGCCCAGTTATTTAACAGGATTGACCTGGTCATCAGAGTTTCCTCACCTGAAATCCTGGCCAAAAGGGAGCAAGAGGTAGAGGTAAATCCTCCTGAATTCTGAAAAAAAGAGGGGAATCTTCCTTTAGGAGGCATTCTTTCTAGTCTCAATAATGATAACGATGATAATAATAATTGTGGCATTTATTAAGCGCTTACTCTGTACCGAGCATTGGGAACGTGTCTACTAACTCTCTTGTGTTATACTCTCCCACGTGCTTCATACAGTGCTCTGCGCTCTGTAAGCATTCAATAGATGCCATTGATTGATGGTGCTAAGTACTGGGATAGATAAAAGATAGACTGGATGCAGTCTCTGTCCCACATAGGGTGCACAGTCTGAGAGGGAGGGAGAACATTTCCATTTAACAGCTGAGCAAACTGAGGCACAGATAAGCTAGTGCCTTGTGCAAGGTCCACACCTTGGCACAGCTCGACTTATAAGTGGCACAGCCAGACTTAGAACCTAAGTCCTGTGTTATTTCCCTTTAGCCATTCTTCTTCCCACAGTTTATGTTGGCCATGACGGAAGAGTGACCACTTCTGAAATGTCCAAAATGGACATAATACTTTAGTGTCCCTGGGGAAGTTGTGTGGACAGACAACTACCTACAAACGAAAGGACGGTCAGCATGTCAGTCAAGTCCTCTGAGAACGTCTCTTGGGGTTCTAAGAAGAAGCACCGGTTAGTTTTCCATATATTCACCTGAGTCAAGGGTTTTCCAACAGCTTCATATTTGGGGGCCCAAAACAAAGTTTTCTTACTGTGAGCTGTGGCCTGTCTGTGGTAATTCAGGAAATGAAGCCAAAAAGTAATTGAGGCAAAGGCACAGAAATACAGTGGTCTCCAGCCTGATTCCTCTTGACATGATTGGTGAGGGGGAGGATTGGCCATTTATTTAAATACAAGTAGCCAGAAAATCAGTTTGATCAAAGCACAACCAAAATCTTCAGGTTTTTTTGTATCAAGTTTTTCTCCCTTTTCCTCCATATAAATTCACATTCATCTTCTGAATTGGCACCCTATTTGTAATTCAAATAATGAACCTACTTGCTTTTAGTATGCTTTTTAGCTAGAACATGAAGGCAGAATTGGGGGACAGTTTTCTAATCACGGAAGTTTCTCTGGATGCAGCACAAAGAGATGTTGGGAGATGTGGATCCTAGTGGAAAGATGGCAGGACTGGTTTTCAGGAGACATTGGTTACCTTCCCAGTTTTGTCATTTGCCTGCTATGTGTGACCATGAGCAAGTCACAACTTCTCTGTGACAATTTCCTCATTTGTAAAATAGAGATTATATTCTCCCTCCTCTTTCCTCTCTGAGCCCCAGTTGGGACAGGGGATATGTCCATTACAATAATAATAATATTTCTTAAGTGCTTATTATGTGCCAAGCACTGAACTAGTGCCAGATTGGATACAAGCAAATCAGGTTGGACACAGCCCCTGTCTCACGTGGGGCTCACAGTCTCAATCTCCATTTTTCAGATGAGTTAACTGAGGCCCAGAGAAGTGAAATGACTTGCCAAGGTCACACAGCAGATAAGTGGCAGAGCCAGAATTAGAATGCATGATGTTCTGACTCTCAGGCCCATGCTTTATCCACTATGCCACGCTGCTGATTATCCTGTATCGCTTCCAGAGCTTGGCATATAGTAAGTGCTTAACAAATACCACAATCATTATAATTATTGTTGTGACTGTTTGGGTTTCGGATGCCACAGGGTTGGAAAAAAATCCTTGCATGCATGTGTATACGAGGAAGGGCCCATGAACTTAGTGTTGAACACAGAGTGTACTCTGATTCGGGCACACCTTATAGTGGAGTTTCTATATTATAATAATAATGTTGGTATTTGTTAAGCGCTTACTATGTGCAGAGCACTGTTCTAAGCGCTGGGGTAAACACAGGGGAATCAGGCTGTCCCACGTGGGGCTCACGGTCTTAATCCCCATTTTACAGATGAGGGAACTGAGGCACAGAGAAGTTAAGTGACTTGCCCACAGTCACACAGCTGACAAGTGGCAGAGCTGGGATTCGAACTCATGAGCCCTGACTCCAAAGCCCGTGCTCTTTCCACTGCACCACGCTGCTTCTCTAGAAGAGCTAGGTGTTCAATAACGTTGGATAAATAACACACATGTAGCACTTAGTACGGTGTTCTGCCCATAGTAAATGCTTCATAAATCCTATGAGTCCTTATGTAGATAGGAGTGTTTGAATAGCATAACCATGTTTCAGATACACCTTCCAAACTTGGTATTTAAATCATTAAATCATGCTAAATGACTGCAAGAAATTTGCCATCTGTTTCTGAGCAAGTCACTCCACTTCTCTATGCCTCAGTTCCCTCATCTGTAAAATGGGGATTAAGATTGTGAGCCCCATGTGGGACATGGACTGTGCCCAACCTAATTATCTTGTAATTACTCCAGCACCTAGAGGAGTGCCTGGCACATAGCAGGCACTTAAATGCTATTGTTATTTTGATGATGATTACGATTATCGTAATTATTATTTTGGAAATCCATGTTTGAATGCCTCTCCTTTGTGCTCACTACAAGCTTCTCTGGCTTTTCTTCATTTGGATGAGATAGAGAAAATAGCAAAAGTCTATCATGTTCACCAGATGTGTCTAATTAAAGTGCATTTGTCTGGGCAGCAGCAAAATTCCACCCTATTTATCCCTGGTGAGCTGACCTCTCTGTCTAGCTCAGGCTTTCCGCTAAGCACACGAAAAAAGGACCCTATCTAACAAGAACATTTGGAAATGTCCCTTAAAGTCACACAGTGGGGGAGAGGCTAGTCTGCCTTTGCTATCGATTTTACCTTTCATTATTTATCAAGTCCTGGCCACTTGCTTCCTGCAGCAGGAAATAGAAAATTTGAGCCAACATGCGACCAGAAGGCTGGTATTAAAAACAGACAAATGAGACTTAGCAAAAATACAATTTGGAATTCATGCAAAGGAGAAGTAGATGCCAAGGGAAGAGAGAGCCAGTGGGCATCTCTTGGCCACAAAAGCCTTGGAGCAGAGTTACTTCTGCTCCCATTTGACCATGTCAGTTTTCTGATTTGTTCCTGTTGCCAATCCTCTCTTTCCTCTCTCTGCTCTCCCAGATTCCAAGAGTTTTCTACAGATACTAGAAACCTGGGTAACAACCTTCTTTTTATGCCAGTCTGCTGGCTGGTCAGTGTGAATGGTGAAAGGGGTTGAAAAACAAGGAGTAAATTTTAAACTCATTTCCACCCATGAGGCCTATACAAAGGGAAATAGCATACCGATAAGGAATTTAACAATAGGATTCCCTCCCTCCCTCCCTCACCATCCAAAAGGCCACCACCCTGGCCCAGGAGCTCATAATACCCCAGCTAGGTTATTGTATCAATGTCCTTGTTGGTCTTTCTGCTTCCAGCCTCTTCCCTCACCCCACTAGGTTGTTTTTCAGTGTTCTTACATGTCTCCCTGCTTCCAGCCTCTTCCCTCATCCAGCCAGATTACTGTATCAATGTCCACACTCGTCTCCTTGCTTCCAGACTCTTCCCCCACCAGTCTCTACTTCAGTTTTCTGTCCAGATTATTTTTCTAGAACATCTTTCTACACACATTCTCCCACTCCTTCAAACCTATCAGTGACAATCCATTTCCACTTGGCAACAGAGATTCCTATCCATTGGCTTTAAGGCACTCTATCCTTCTTGATTATTAGCACTCTTTAACCATGATAAACTAGCTCACACTATTTTTTTTCCAATAGTATTTGTTACTCTGTGCCAGGCATTGTATTAAGCACTAGGCTAGATACAGGATCACCAGGTAGACGCAAACTGTTGTCCCACATGGGGCTCATAGCCTTAATCTCCATTTTACAGATGAGGGAACTGAAGCTCCAAAAGGGAAATAACTTGCCCAAGGTCACCCAGCAGACAAGTGGCAGATCCGGTATTTGAACCCAGGTCTTTTTGACTCCCAGCCCTGTGTTCTATCCACCAGGACATGTTGCTCCTCACAGCTCTCTTCCTTAGCATTATTACAGTATTTTTTTAGTGCTTACCCTGTGTCCAGCACTGTTCAGAACTCTAGGGTACTACTAGTTAACCAGGTTGGTCAAAGTCCTCCTGAAATCTACCTCTTCTACATGGCTTTTTCCAATGAATTTTTCTTCACTCCAAATCATGTGTAAGCTCCTTGCATCAGGAATCAAGACTCTATTAAACTCTCCCAATTTCCAAGAACAGTGCTCTCCACAAAGGTTGAATGCTGCGATCAATCAGTGTCCTTTATTGAGCACTATTGTGATCAATGGATTGACAGAGACAAAGGGAACAAGATGCCAAAAAGCATTTTGATCACCTTTCACATTTCTCAGAACTCATTGCATTTTTATTAGTTATCCCGAGTTTGGGCCATAGTGGCCTCAGGAAATCTTAATATAAGTTTCTAGTTATCAACATAAATGTCTCCATAGAAAAGCAAAGACAAATAAATATATCTCCAACCAATTTGAAAGTTGGACCTTCCTTTCTTTCTCCTGAAACCTGAAGAAATGGAGTTTATAGTACTTCTGATGAGCAATTATTAAAATGGTTAGCAACAAGATTATAGCCTGGAGTTGAATATTCTGCTTGTAAAAAGGACTAAAGTGACTTTGCTTTTCAGGAGCTAAATTTCTAGCCAAACATTTTTTTTAATGCTTTATGATGAATCCACTTATGACAGGCCCCGCTGAGTGGCATTGGTCAAGCTGTGTTATTACTAGTCTATCAGGGAATGCTGAGACATGTGACTGACAACTTAATACTTCATTTGAGCAAGGGAAAAAGGAGACTTGTGTTGTTTTTTTTTCCTCCTATAATGAAGACCTCAGTTGTTCTTTAATCTTTGAGTGCTTTTTGCACTCTGGCTTTTATGGAGAAAAATATCCTGTGTGGGTGGAGGTGGACGGAAGATTCTTGGACTTATCACAAATTACTGTATACTGTATCTCAAATACAGCCAGTAATGCCATTTAGGTGCTTTTCTATTGAATTTCAGTTGCTACTAAAATTGTCATTAGATTGTTTCAATTGTTTCCTGCAATTTTATTGCATTTCAACAGACAACTCTGTGGAAGGGTTCTAATCAGGGTGGATGGCAGCCTCAGGAGCTTCCAAACCCATAGTTTTGGGGGCATTTTTGCTGATGAAACTGAAAAGACTCCTAGTAGTCAAAAACATAGCCAGCTGCTTATAAATGGCACAGCACCCAGTCAAAAAAGTGGTGTATTATAATCTGCTAATCAGTAAAACTGAGGAAAACATATGGATGCTTTTAAAACAAATATTATTCATTTCTCTGTGTTTCAGTTACCTCATTTGGAAAATGGGGATTAAGACTGTGGGCCCCATGTGGACATGGACTGTGTCCAACCAGCTTAGCTTGTATCTACTCCAGCGTTTAGTACAGTTCCTGGCACAAAGTGATTGCCTAACAAATACCATTAAAAAAAGATAATAGCAGTCTGATAGGTTACTGTGGAACCACTGTCTCAATTATAAAAATAATAAGGTTCACCCATTATCAAATTATGAGCTAACAAAATGCCTGTGGCCATCAATCAAATTCAGTGAGTACCTATTGTGTAAATAGGACTTTACTAATGTTATTGCATTCACCCAAGTGTTTACTAAACACAATCCCCACCCTTGAACAGCTTAATATTACAAATAATGATAATAATAATAATAATTAACTGTAGTTAGCACTGGGGTGGAGACAAGCAAAATAGGTTGGACACAGTCCCTAACCCACATGGGGCTCACAGTCTTAGTCCCCATTTTACAGATGAGGTAACTGAGGCACAGAGAAATTAAGTGATTTATCCAAGGTCACACAGCAGATAAGTGGCACAGTTGGGATTAGAACCAAGGTCCCTCTGACTTCCAGGCTTGTACTGTATCCACTAGGCACACTGCTACTAATTAAAGAGCACTGTACGAGGTTCTTGGATAAATGCAATATAGTAGTCACCATACCTGCCCTAAAAGAGTTTACAGACTACTGTGTAGATGCTGTGTAGGTTAGTTCTGTATAGGGCAACCTATTGTTAGATTGAAAAAATGTTATAGATTCCATCTTTGTCTAAACTAGATTTAGTGCTCCTTGAGGGCAGGGATCACTTGCAAGTAGCATAGCCTAATGGAAAGACATGAATTCAGATTCAGAGGACCTGGGTTCTGATCCTGCTACTATCACCTTCATGCTGTGTGACCCTGGGCAAGTCACTTAACTACTCTTTTCCTTAGATTCCTCCTCTGTTAATTGGCTTTTAAATACCCGTTCCCCTCCCACTTAGAGTGCTAGCCCCATATTGGCTAGAGACTGTGTCCGACCTGATTATCGTGTCTCTCTCCCAGCACTTAGTACCGTCCTTCACATATAGTAAATGCTTGACAAAATGCCACAATTTTTATTGCTAATTCTACCATACTCCCCCAAGCATCTAGTACAGGACTTTATCCACCATTATTAATCCATGGTATTTATTGAGTATTTACTGTATGCAGAGCATTTGGGAGAGTATAAAATGCCCCACAACACTTATGTACTTATCTGTAATTTATTTTTTATTTTTATTAGTATCTGTCTCCCCCTCTAGACTGTAAGCTAATTGTGGGCAGGGAATGTGTTTACTGTGTATTGTACTCTCCCAAGTGCTTAGTACAGTGTTCTGCACACAGTAAGTGCCCAATAAATTCAAATGACTAACACAACAGACTTGGTGGAAAATTGGTAGAAATTACTCATCTTTACCAGCAATGTTTCCATGATGGTGGAGCAGACTTTTGTTTTAGCTGATGGAGGGAGTGGAGGTGGGATTTATGATATCAGTTGGAGGAAAGCTTTGCTAAAAGAAGACATTTCAGCATGAGGCAAATCATGTTTTGGAACGCCCCTTTCATTCAAAATGTTCACAGCAGTTGCATACTTAAGCAACAGGAAGGTCCAGACAGACTGGTGCATAAGAAAGTACAATTCGTGTGGGCAGAAGCAAAGATGACTGGAAAACACCTCAGTGATCAACAGTGTGTCAGTAATGTGAGGGCACCTTTAGCTGGCCATAATGCAGCTGAAATTGCCTACAGTTAAGTGGTACTTTTCAGTTCTACATGCCTCTTGACATTTGACTTTCTCAGAACAAAATGCTGAAACAAATGCTTTTTAAGAGAAATAAAATGTACTGAATTTGCCACCAAATTAAACTGGGAAAAGGACCTGTAGAATATTCTTGTACAGGGCTTCCAAGTTTAAGCAGGTTGGGACTCTAAGAGATTGTAAGCTTGTTGTGGGCTGGAAATGTGGCTGTTTATTGTTGTATTGTACTCTCCCAAGCATTTACTACAGTGCTCTGTACACAGTAAGCGTTCAATAAATATGATTGACCGACTGATTGACTATGGAGATTAACTGTGGCATTTTGGAAATCTTGTCAGATTTCCTCATTGTTGCAAACATTAAGGAAAAGCTAGTGGGTCCATCTGAGCAATATACTGGGAAGCAGCATGGCTTTGTGAAAAGAGCACAGGCCCAGAATCAGAAAGTCATGGGTTCTAGTCCCTGCTCTGCCACTTGTCTGCTGTGTGACCTTGGGCAAGTCACTTTAGTTCTCTGTGCTTCAGTTACCTCATCTGCAAAATGGGGATTCAGTACCTGTGATCCCTCACACACTAGAGTGCGAGCCCCATATGGGACCTGATGATCTTGTATCTGTCTTGGTGCTTAGTAAAGTGCTTGGCACATAGTTAGCTCCTATCAAATGCCGTTATCATCATTATCATTTTTATATCATTTCCTTGCCTGCAGATCTCTTGGACAAAACAAGATGATAGGCCTGAGACCAGCAGTGGCCTTACCATTAACTGCTAAAAAGGCATTCCAGTTTTATTATTTGTGTTAATAATTACAATCTGAGTAGATAACGTTCCAACCCCGAGGAAGTATCAGACCTCCAAAATAGTCAAATTGGCAAACTTGAAGCCATATCGTTCAGTGTTTCTGAAAAGTTCTGTACTGTCCAGTGTTCACTTTCAGAAAGCTCTGCTTGTAAAGCGGAAGCAGTGTCACCTAGTAGATAGATCATAGACCTGGGAGTCAAAAGGACCTGGGTTCTAATCCCTGCTTCATCACTTGTCTGCTGCGTGACCTTGGGCAAGTCACTTCACTTCTCTGGGCGTCAGTTACCTCATCTGTAAAATAGGGCTGTGAGCCCTAAGTGAGACAGGGAGCGTGTCCTAACTGTTTAGCTTGTATCCACTACAGTGTTTAGAACAGTGTCTGGCACATAGAAAGTGGTTAACAAACACCACAATTATTATTATTATTATTATATAGCCAGAGTTTATAAGACAATTGGATAGTTTCAGAAACGATCAAAATGTTCCAGTTTAAAAACAAACAAGAAAACAGAAATCCCTTCAGGCACTCTACTAAGTGCTGGGCTCTTGTCTCGTCTTATGCTGTCAAGTCGTCTCCAACCCATAGCAACTCCGAGAACACATTTCTCTCAGAACACCATCTGTAATCATTCTGGTAGTGTATCCACAGAGTTTTCTTGGTAAACATATGGAGGTGGTTTACCATTGCCTCCTTCTACGCAGTAAACTTGAGTCTCCATCCTCGACTCTCTCCCGGGCCGCTGCTGCCCAGAATGGGTGATTTTGACTTGTAGCAGATGGCCTTCCACTCGCTAACCACTGCCCAAGCTAAGAATGGAATGGACAGGCCTCTGCTTCACTCTCCCTCCCATAGCCGAGACTGGTGTAGAGTACTGGAAACTCTCCAGATGCAGTCTGAGGGACCAGTGCTGGGGTAGATACAAGATAATCAGATTGGACACATTCCACCGTCCCACACAGGGCTCACTGTCTTAATCCCCATTTTACAGATGAGGTAACTGAGGCAGAGAGAAATGGCCTGACCAAGGGTACACAACAGGTAAGTGGCAGTGCTGGAATTAGAACCCAGGTCCTTCTGATTCCCAGGCCAAGCTTTATCCACTAGGCATCTGCTCTATCCACTGTGCCGTGCTGCTTCTCAGTATCAAAGCATTTTAAGGATGTTTTAGGTGTTTGCCTAAATTCAGTGGGAAATTGAGAATGCCAAAGAGATTGATATTCTATTTGAAAGTTTTTCTCTGAAGTCTGTTCAGAACTTGGAAGAAATAAATGGCAAAAATATAAAGGACCACCTTAGCTCAATCATTGAAAAATTCAGAATAAATGTGTTTTCCTCTTGCTTAGGAACTGGAACTTTCCCAGGTAGGCCAGAACTGCCCATAACATTTAGATGAAAATCCACTTTCACCCTGGAGTCAGTCCCTCTGTATACAATTGATACATTTTCTTTCAAATGAAAGCCAGGGTGGTTAATTTGGATCTGGAGGATTTTCTCCAGTTCACTGTATGAGAGGGAAAACACAGCACCAGGTTGTCAGGTGGATGGCACTGAATCACAAAGTAATGAGGTAGACTTAGTGATGTTGCCTTTCGGAATCAAATGCCATTGGCGCCTCTCCAAATGAGTCGAGACTGTAAATTTAGTGTATTTCACTGGAAAATGTGAAGGTGTCTCCTGTGGATGAATTTATAGACTGTCAAGAAGTATTACCTGTGACATGGAGAAATGACCTGTCTCGCACAAATCAAAGCTTCAGAGTGATAGTAAGCTGCTCCAGGGACCAAGAGCCACCGACCTGCCTTTTAGAGACATAAACTTGTTGGTAGCAGTATATAAATTACTTCTCGTGTGGGGAGAGGAGACATTTCATTTCCAGAAAGGTCAGCTGTTTTAAAGGGAGCACTTAGACCATCTGTTATTTTCTTTTCATTTCACACTGTTTCTCAAACTTCTGTTTATGCTTTATCGATACAACATTAGGATTTTCTTCCTCTGTTGTTATGCTAGTTATCAGATTTCTCTGTAAAAGAGGCCTACAAAGGAAATGTGCATTTAAATATGGATTATGGCTGGATTAGACACTCGGAAGAAACTAGCCTCCTTGAGGGCAGAGATCACATCTTCCAACTTGTACCGTACTTTCCCCAGTGCTTAATCCAGTGCTCTTCATGCAGAAAGTACTCAGGTACCATTAATTGATTGGTTACAACACAATGACAAGTACACACAAAGGTTGTCACACTTAACCGGCTCTTCTAAAACTGGATAAATATGAAGGGCATCTGCTTACCAAATACAGTTCCATTTCTCGTTTGTGACAGAAGAGATCCTGTTTCCCACGGGTTTGTTGTGATGAATCGCAGTGGCAGGATTTGACTTCTCAGAAGAAAGTTTGGTGGCAGAGCCTGAAAGAAGAAATTCATAGAGAGCAGGGTGGTAAGACGTGGCGGGAACCCAATGCTGCACTGTAGAAATGTGAGTCAAATGTTGCTCAGATACAAGCAGTGAGCCCAGGCCTTAATCCTGCCATACTTACGACTGCCGTTAGTTCAGTTCATGTCGTGCAAGTGACAGGTTCTTTACTACGTTTCAGTGATATTTAACAGTAATCATTGCTCTCCAAAGGACTGAGTTAGTCACTGGTACACAGCAACTAGGGAAATAAATCTCTTTCCCTCAAAGAATTTAACAATTCAAAGCAAGCATTGTTAAAATTATTGTTGTTACCACTTTTAAGTCGTGTTTGAAGTTATTTTAAGGGTTTTGTCATGCTTGAGAGTCTCCTATTCTTCTCTGCTTTCCTGGAGAAGATAGGGTGGCTGGGTAGAAGATGGTATTTCAGGCTTCTGGCTTTTCTTCACTCTAGTTCTCCACACACTTTTTCCTTCTGGTGATTCTCCTCCTTTCTGGATAGCTGGAAGGTACAACCAAGAGGAAATCCTCAGTCAATAGATCTTGCCATGCTTTGCTTACAGTTGTCCCTAAATCGATCAATAAACACTTCTCCCTTTGTGTCAGAATGGACTCAACATTGCAGAGAACATTTAAAACGCCCAGTCCGTAATGACATGGATCTCACATGCTCCAGGTGTAAATGCAAGGACGTTGTGCGAATGAATGATTAAACATGTTATTAGCATATGAACCCCAGGGCAGGCCTTAAAAGAAAGCAATCCAGGGACCATAGAAATTCGTGGTAAGCCTAAAATACTGACCTCTCCTTCTATTTCTAATAAGAAAAATAATACTAACAGCTGAGGTATTTGCCAAGCATTTATGCCAAATAATGTACAAATCTCTGGGGCTGATATAGTTAGAAAGGACATAGCTCCTGTCACATGTATGTCTGTATGTATACATGTATGTATATACATACATGTATATGTATATGTATATACATGTATATATATATATGTATATATATATGTGTATATATATATATATGTGTGTGTGTGTGTGTATATATGTATATACATACATGTATGTATGTATGTTTGTCTGTCCGTCTCCCCCGATTAGACTGTAAGCCCGTCAAACGGCAGGGACTGTCTCTATCTGTTGCCGACCTGTTCATCCCAAGCGCTTAGTACAGTGCTCTGCACATAGTAAGCGCTCAATAAATACTATTGAATGAATGAATGTAGCTCATGGTTTAAGCAGGAAAGAGAAAAAGTATTTTATATTTATTGAATGCTTATTGTGTGCAGAGCACTGTACTAAGCACTTGGGAGAGTACAATATAGCACAGTTGATAGGCCCATTCCCTGCTCATACTGAGCTTACAATGCAGAGGACTTAGCTCCACTTTATAGACGGGATAACTGAGGAACACGAGTTAAGTAGAATGTCCAGGTCCCACAGCAGGGAAATGGTGGTATCAGAATTGAAGTCCAGATCCTCTGACTGGGGGCCCAGTAAGCTCTCAATGTCTGCTCACAGCTCAGTAGAAAGATGAACAAGACTCATACTTTTCTTGGTCACATGTAAATAAAATACGGAGAGGTGGCTGTAAATAGTGTGTGGGTGAAATTCCTTGTGAGCAGGGAATGTGTCTGTTATGGTAATGCTTGTCCTCTCCCAAGCACTAAATAGAGTGCTCTGCACACAATAAGCACTCGATTCAGTTGTATTTACTGAGTTCTTACTGTGTGCAGAGCACTCAATGAATACGATAGATTGATTTGACTGATGTGAAACTGAATGGAAGTCTTAAAGATGACAAAATCAAATCTTTCAAAGGATAATTTTATTTCAGAGAAGAGCAGTACAGCATGAGATATTTTCATCCCTAATAAAGTTCATTACCTTATTGTGTTTTTCTACCCCTGATAGTTTTAGAATGGGTAGCAAATTTAAGGTTCCCTTAATCATTTTTCAATTATGCAACAGACTTAATTAATAAACACGACTTCACTTTTTTTTTTCCATAAAGAGTATCACTGATCCAATGGCTTAGGCTAATCTTACATGCCAGGTTCACAGAAATGCAGCTTAAATTTTCATTAATGCCAGTTCCTTAAGGGATCACTGATTATTTTAGGAGAGTGATGAAATATGAAGCAAGGACTTCAGTTATTCTGTGTTCATTTTACCATTTTTTGACTTCCAATAATTCATAAACACTTTTCTGCCTTTAAAATTGAATAAATCGTCAATCTTCAGTGTTTACTGCCCACATACTGAGTGCAAAGCACTGCACTAAGTACTTGGGAAAACAACAAAAGCAAGATTTTATTTAAACATTGTGATGGTATCCAAATCTGATATCTATATACCATTAATATCAGTACCCAGTGTAAGAAAAATAATTTCAATGTCTGGTACAACAAGAGCCTCAAGAACAACGAGAACTATCTTAAAGTCTTTGAACTTTTATCTTGTTCAATATAAATGCCAATTTATTTTGGTTTCTTATGATCTTCTTGTGTCTCTACTCTGAACTCTTTCGGAAAGTTTTTAATAATGAGTTACTTAAAACTGTAAGCTAGGGAGGGTCTCACAAGGAGAACATTTCTATTCCTCTTATGATATTAGGCCTCAATTCATGAAGTTCAAATCATATTACAATCCTTTTTAATGCCTTAGTCCCCTGAAAAATAATGTCTAATAAACTGTCTCCACTCTCTCCCCAGTCTCCTGTGAAATGACTACGTTCCAGCTTCTATTTTTTTGAATGTTTCACACTGTCTCCTATTACCTCATCCAACCTGGAAATTTCCTAAACTGAATTTCATTTCATTTACTCTTAATATTCATAACTTCCCTAAGTAACTCTGTCTAATTGCTCTGTGCTTCCTAACGCTTGAAGCATCGGTTAATTTATGTCATCTACAAATTTAATTAACATGCTATTTATGCTGCCCTCTTCCAGATCATTAAAGAAAGGATAAGTAAAGCTGTTTCCATCACCAATCCCCTTAATACTTAACTAGGTTACTCTACCTAAACTAATACTTTGTCACTTTGCTTTCCCTCTTTCAAGTCTCTTGTTCCAGATTCTATACAAGTAGTCATTCTAAAATCCAGAAAAGCAATATAATCCATAATTTTAGAGAACACTATGTCTTAGCTTTATCTTGTAGTCAAGGCAGCACAGTGCTTGGAACATAGTAAGTGCTTGATAAATACTATCACTTTCATTATATTATCATTAACCCCCTTCAGCCCCATCTTAAACATATCTGACAGGATCGCACGTGTGAATGGGTGGCAAATAGATTTTCTCAAAAGAAAACACAAAGACTTCCCAACCGTTTTTGTCTTTATTGCAGATTCCATTAATGCAAGTGTCTCCTCTGTGACTGTCACAGTTCCCTCCTGAAGGCAGTATGGGTAGTCATCATTCTTGTGAAAACACCACACATTTATTCCTGAGTGCATGTGGGCTAAGTCAAATAATTCCATTCTGGCATAATATCCAACAAATTGGGTATCACTTTAATAATGACATTCAATTCAGAAACTGCCTGACTGGAATGTTAACAATCCTAAATTCCTAGCTGTGCTTCTCCTCACTGTCACCCGGAGTTGGCGTTTCATCATCTGCAACAGTCTTTATGCCTCTGTGCACCAAATTTACTCCCTAATTCTTCTCAAAATCAATCTCAAGACCCATCAGGTCTCCCTGCTCCATGACTCCTAGCCATTTACCTGAAAAATAACAGAGTTAGATCCTCCTCATGTTCCAGTACCCAATCATTTTCCTTCCGCTTTGGCCCGGACTTCTTTTGTATAACACCCAATGCTATGTTCTTGCTGTAATAGCCCAAAGCTTCCTTACAGCTGAGTGCACTACTGTAATAGTCTATGAAGCCTTTTGACACTTATATATGAATGGTACCATCCCAAAGCGGATTGGATGGCTTCTTTTTCTCCTCACTTTTCACATTCTCGTTCCCCGGGTACATAAAAAAGAGCATTATTCTCTCACATTATTTTTAAATAAGGTAGGCTTTTTCAATATAATTTCACCAGGATAGCGTATTTGATGGGTGAATGACTAGCCACTTTATAACCACCTACTGCAATTCCAGTTTTACCCAGGGAAGGACTGACACAGCTGTTCTTTGGAAAATTAGGTTGAGTCTTCCCTGGTCCACTTGAGTATTCATTTGCCTTGGAAGGATAGGGCCAGCCCAAAGGAGATCAGTTACCTCTGGAGGATTTCTTTTTTTTTTTTTCCATCCTTCACCTCCAGATAGATAGGCCTTGGTGCAAACTTAAGATGGTGTGAGAAAATATCATCAGTCATTCTTATTTACTGAGTCCTTACTGTGCTTGGGAGAGTACATTATGAGAGAGTAGGTAGTAGTACCCTGCCCACAAAGAGTTTACAATCTAGAGGGTGGGACTTCTAGAGGATTCAATCATTCATTCATTTATTCAATCCTATTTATTGAGTGCTTACTGTTTGCAGAGCACTCTACTAAGCACTTGGAAAGTACAATTCAGCAATAAAGAGAGACAATCCCAGTCCACAACAGGCTTACATCTAGAAGGGTGTGGTTGGCTGGGCCCACCAGTCAGGGTTCGGAGGAAAGGGCCTCCCCTCCCCGCCAAGCACACCTTGTCCCGAGCCGGGGCCGACTGACTTCAGTGCACCTCAAAAACGTTGAGCCACCTGGTTTCCCACAGGGAGATTCAGTCACCTCACCCTGCCCCCCAAAAAGCCTTATTGAATGCACATCTCCTCCAAGAGGCCTTCCCTAAGCCCTTTCCTCTTTTCATTCATTCATTAGTTCATTCAGTCATATTTATTGAGTGCTTATTGTGTGCAGAGCACTGTACTAAGCACTTGGGAGAGTCCATACAACAGTCAACAGTCACATTCCTTGCCCACAATGAGTTTACAGTCTCCCAATCCCTTTTGTGTTACCCTGACTTGCCTCCTTATCTCCCACTCCGAGCCCCACAGTATTTATGTACATATCTGTAATTTCTTTATTTCTATAAATGTCTGTCTCCCCCTCTAAGTTGTAAGCTCATTGTGGACAGGAAATGTGTCTTTTAATTGTGATACTGTACTCTCCCAAGCATTTAGTAGCAGTGCTCGGCACACAGTGAGCGCTCAATAAATATGATTGACTGACTGACCAGTTATAGGACCAGTATGGTTCTTAATGGTTCTAACAAGGTCTCCCAAATTAGGCTACTCAGAGGGATTTGATGGTGGAATGCTGTCACCGTTCAGTGTAGATAGACTCAGATGCCTTATATTGAGGTGGGATAGGCAGGGTTTTTTTTCTGTGATTTTTGCTTTCTTTTGTGTGTCTTCTGATAGGCTAAGGAGTCTACCTTTTTGACAAGTCTTGCTGGATTGATGGTTAGTACCTGAATATACTAGAGGCTCCAATGTCCTCTCTCCTGTTCTTGGCCTCTCCAAATTCTTCGACTGTCTCCAGATGGAAGCATCAAGGGAGGTTGGAAGGTGAAAAGTCAGATAATTGGAATTTTTTCCAGGAGTGGAATTTTTTTCAGGACAATCCCTTTCATAAAACATCTCCATGATACAGATAAGCTAAGGAATCTTGTCAGGAGATGGGTTTATCAGCTTTATGGTATCAGCAGAACTAGTAGGATGCCATGATCCTTGAAATCACTTATGACTGACTCCCATCATTTCTTCTCCCACGTCCACCATCCTCCTTCTTGGCCCATCCCTCTCTTCCTGCATCTCTCTTTGCCTTTTTGGCCCTATTTTTTCCCCTTTTTGAACTTCCCAAATATCACCTCAGGAAGCAATAAGCATGACCAAGTGGAAAAAACACAAGCTTGGGAGTCAGGAAATTTAGGTTCCAATCTCATCTCCAAATACTTTTCTGCTTTGTGACCATGGGCAAGTCACTTAGTCTGTTTGTGCCTCAGTTTCCTGATTTGTAAAATGGGGATTAGGTACCTGTTCATTTCCCAACCCCTTGAGGTGTGACCTTGTGGCACAAGGCCTTTGCCAACTCACAGTGGGAAGGGAATGTGTCAGTTGAATGTTGTATTGTACTGTCCCAAGCGCTTAGTACAGTGCTTTGCACAGAGTAAGTGCTTAATAAATGCAATTGAATGATTGAACAGACCTAATTGTCTTTTGCCTACCCCAGTGGTCTGTACAGTACTTGGTACATAGTAAGTGCTAAATAAATCCAATTATTGGGAATAAAACATAGGGCTTATGGTCTAAGAAGGAGGTAGGTCAGATTTTGAATCCCCATTTTACAGATGAGGGAACTGTGCCACAGAGAAGTTAAGTGACTTGCCCAAGGTCACACAGGAGGTAATTGGAGGAGTGGGATTAGAACACAGGGCTCAATGGCTTGCTTCAAAACGGAACCTTTCAGATTTAAAGGATTCAAAATTACACTCTGCTGGAAGGGTTTTTCCATATTGAGATATCAAAGAACAGCTTTAAGCAATGTGCCTCCAAACCATCTTTTTTTTCCTCTGTCGTGCTTGTTAATACCATCCATGTTATCATTCTCATAATATATGCCTAACACCAAGTTGTATTTGAACAACTTCAATACTTGTGGAGATGCTAAATCTCCAAAAATGAATTTGAAAATATTAAGTTAAATATGAAAAACGTATGACATTCAGACATCTTTGGAAGCCAAGTGTCGTGATAAAAACTTTTGAAGGAGTACAAGTATTTAATTTTTCAACATTTGCCTAGGGAGTTTAATTTAATACCTTCCGTGTGTCCACCCCCTCATGATGTCTTTGGTTATTCCTGTATATGCAAGTGTTCCTGTCAATTCTCAAAGGAACTATCTGAATTGAATCATTATTTATGATTAAAAATATAGGAGTAATTACCACTGCTGGCTTCAGATCTGTGTACTGTATTCCATGCCAAAAGGTACATTCAGGGTCTAATTAGTCTTAAGAAGGAAATGTTTTTCTCCTTGTTATTAAATGAGAGAGATTTTCCCCTTATTTTCCAGAGCAGTTAGTCTATTAGCCATGAGCCTTTCAATATTGGAAGGTATTCAGTGAATTCACAAGGCTCAAAGATGAGATGTTCTGGATTTATATTAGTTGTCAGAGCAAAAGCATATAGTCAAAAATCACATGGCTCAAAATAGACAGTTTTAAATGTCAAAATTGAAAAACAAAGTTGATTATAAGTACAAAGATTAACATGAACACCAGGTATGCTGAGATGCGTACATATGGAGAGCATGTTGTTGCATCTTTACTTTTCTATTTTCAAAGATAACAGCGGTAACCTGTCCAAACCAGCATGTCCGGATGAAAAGAATAGCGCATGGCTCATCTTCCAGCTACTGGTGGGCTACATTTACAACTTGCAGAGCTTGTTGTTAGTTTCAGAAGTACTGCATGATTGGAACCTATTATTTTTGTTGTTTTTGTTTTGGGGTTGTTGGTTTTTTTTTGTGGGGTGATGAGGCTTCAAGCTGTTAGGAGCCATTGGTTGGAGCAGATGGGAGAAACAGTGTGGTCTAGTGGAAAAAGCATAGGCCTGGAGTTAGAGGACCTCTGCTGTGTGACTGTGGGCAAGTCACTTAACTTCTCTGTGCCTCAGTTATCTGATCTGTAAATGGGGATTAAAACTGTGAACCCCTTCTGGGACATGGAGTGTGACCAAACTGATTAGCTTGCATCTTCTCTAGTGCTTAACACAGTGCCTGGCACATAGTAAATGCTTAACAAGTACAATAATAATAATTTTAAAAATAAAAGTAAACTTTTCCAGTCCATTCTGCCTGCAAGGAAGAGCTCTTCTAGACTTAGCCTGGGAGAGGGTTGAGAAGACAGAAGGCATGGCAAGTTGTTCCTCTTCTTTCCCTTCTAGATAACTTCAATGTTATCTGCCCAGGATGGCCAAATGTGTTGCCCCAATTCTGCTCTTTAGTAGCCTTAGGATATAATTAAGAGCTGCTTTGGTATTCTATCATTTTATTTTCTCTCATGTCTTGTCCAGTGAAGCTATCAATCAACAGTATTCATTGAGCTCTCACTGTGTGCAGAGCACTGTAATAGCCCATAGTTGAGTACAATAGACATGGTACTTGCCCACAAGGAGCTTACAGTCTAGAGGATCAAAGCTATGAACTGTGTTCCATTGTTGATAATAATGCACCGATGACTTTGCTACTGGGAGGTTGTTTGACATGAGGGAGGGCAGTCTTAAGCAGTTCTCACTCGACCCATGGTCTCTATAAGGTCAGAATTCGGAAGAAGAGACTCAAAGTGATGTCTGAGAGGATAGCAGATGATGTAGTGCTAAACGGAAGTAGAAGGAAGAGTATAATAGGGGATTATGTAGGTGACAGCTTTTCATTTTAGTCTGTAGAGCAAGAATCCAAAGAGATGAGGTTGTGCAGAAGACCATGACCACTGTCTGTGATCACAGGCTGTACCCATTCTCCCTAGCAGCCATCTCACAGTGAGGGTTACTGGGCTCCCTTTATTTACCACCCCCACCCCACAGCACTCATGTCTTGTCTTATGCTGCCGAGTCGCTTCCAAACCATAGCGACTACATAGACACATCTCTCCCAGAAAGCCCCACCTCCATCTGCATTCCTTCTGGTATGGTATCGGTAGAATTCTCTTGGTAAAAATATGAAAGTGGTTTACCATTACCTATTTCTGCACAGAAAACTTGAGTCTCCACCCTCGACTCTCTCTCATGCTGCTGCTGCCCAGCACTAGTGAGTTTGGACTTGTAACAGATGGCCATCCACCAGCTAGCCACTGCCCAAGCTAGGAATGGAATGGGTAGGCCTCTGCTTGACTCTCCCTCTCATTGCTGAGACTGATTGAGTGCTGGAAACTCTCCAGGTGCCATCCTGAGAGGGTCAGCACTTAAGTAAATATCCTTAATTTTTTTTAATTAGTGTCCCTCTCCTCCTCTAGATTGTAAGCTCATTGTGGACAGGGAATGTTCTGTTATATTGTATTGTACTCTTCCATGTACTTAGTACAGTGCTGTAAACATAGCAAGTACCCAATAAATGTGATTGATTCATTGATGTACTAATTAAACAGTCCTTCCAAGTATCTTGTTGCCACATGAGTATCCAGAATATTGGATTGAATGGCCCACTGATGAAATCCAGTACTAGCACTATTTGTTTTCTTCAGAGTCTATGGCCGTTAAGAAGCTGGATAATTTGATGGTTAACTAAGTCAGTGTTGAATTTTTAAATGTATTACCATTTCTTAGACCCCATGATACAACCTTGCTATTTCAGTTCATTTTTTTATGATCCTTCATCAAAGAACTACATAGTACCCTGTGTCCTGGAGGGATGAATTTATCTCCCATAAGTGGGTGTTTCTCTTCGAAAGAGTATTTATGGGATGAAACATCCTACAGGACCAGGGCAAGTATACTTGCCATGGTATTGATCGCTAATCAGCTTCCCACAGCCCCTTAATGTCCAAGGAGATGGATGAAGGTAGAAGTTAAGAATTGACAATAGTGTTCCTAATTATGTGAGAGTGTGTGTGTGTGTGTGTATATTATATCATTTTAATTACAAGTGAAACCACCCCTATATATTTTAGCAAGAAATATAATTATTTCCTAGTAACCGATAAACAGGGCAGTGCCAATTCAATGTGCTATTGTGCTTTTTAATATTCCTCAAGTAGGGAGCAATGTGTATTTCCCTTTTCTATATGAAATCAGTGTTGAAAAGGTCATTTAGATAGTTCATACAAATCACTCAAGACCATGAAAATAGATAAGTATGGTATTTTCCAAAGGGCAAAAATTGAATTCCAAATTTAGCATGGCATTAGCAGTTGTGTATTATGTACTGTTGTCATTGCTTTTCTAAAGCCACAGGATGTGAGTTTACTTGGCATATTTTGTTTCTTCATCCTCAGTTCTATTTTTAATTACCAATGAAAGGGATAATAATGAAAAGAACAAAGTTCAGTTATTATGCCAGTGACTAATTCATTTGGTAATAATTCAGACAGTATCTGTTGCTTCTTCAGTAAGGTAGCCAGGAGGTGAGTGAGCAGACCTAAAGAGGAAATAATGCATTCCATTGAGGTGCTGAAGGGAGAATTAGTATGCCATTTCTGGGAGACATAGAGGCAGGATACTCAATTTCAGAGAGAAAGCTATCAATTTTGTGGAGCTTCCACAAGTTTAAAAGGGATGATCAAAAATGTGCTCTATTTGTTTATGTGTTTGATTGTTTCTCTCAGTCTACCCTATATCTTTATACCTGGTTGCTTCCCCCTAACTTGTCATATCTTTTAGTGTCTGTCTCCCTTTTAGTGCAAGGATAATTTCTAATAACTGCCGTACTCTCCCAGGTATTTAGTACAGTGTTAGTCAGTAGATACCATTCACTTATTGATTGAGGATAGACAAATTTGGTTCTTCATGCTAGCAACTGTGCTAAATGTTGGGGTAGACTGAAAAAGAAAACATGATTTAAGTCATGATCCCTGCCACACAAGAGGCTCATAATCTAAGGAGGAGAAGGCACTTAGAACATAGGATTCTTATGGCAAGGGGAACTCTTGACAAAATCAAAATTTTAGAGCATTAATCATTATTTATCGAGCACTATCTGCTTGCAGAGCACTGTGTGCAGAGCAGAGTACAGTAGGTGTTCTGCACATAGTAAGCCCTCAATAAATACTATTGATTGAATACATGACCCACTAAACTGTAAATTCAATGAGGGCAGGGAAGTTGTCAACCAACTTGTTATATCGTACTCTCCTAAACACTTAGAAGAGTGCTCTGTATACAGTAAGCATTTAAAAATATGATTGATTGTTCCTTGCTTTCAAGGACTTTTCAATCTCAACCATGTTTGGAAGGAGTAAGCCTCTGGCCTCTCAATAGTCCAGGCGAAGGTCTTTATTTAGAAATGACAATCAACCATTTGATGGTATCTCTGGGTGTGTGGAGTGAGCACAAAACTGCTTAGGCTCTCAGTACAGAGATGACACTGAAGGGAAGACGAGAAGAGCAGATTTGGGACTGAAGGAAATGTCCAATTTACCCACCTGGCATCAGAAGATATCTAGCTTTAACTTTTGTCTTTCAAACTGCTGTTCCTCAAACAGCAGAACTCTTCCATCCAATCGAATAAGCTCCACTAAGAATGAGGCTATCTCTAACTTCCAGACATGGCCGAGTAAGGATTGCGAAAAAAATTCAATGTTATAAGAAAGAATATAAGTCCCTTTTGAATTAAAAATACCAAGTGAAACCAGGAAGGTCCTAACACATTGGAATATGACAAAAATATGAAAGTGTAGAAATACAAGTACTCATAAATCTTCACTGCCAAGAAATGTAGCACTTTTTGCATTCTAAGACATTATAAAAAGTGATTTACACCAGAATGGCAGGGAATTGTACTCTGAGCTGTCCTGTCAGCTGGAAACAAGGTACCTAGAAAAGCATTTTGAGGAAAGTGGCATGAAAGGCTGGGATTTTGAAAAACAAGGAAAACTCTTTGTTCTGTTTGTCAGAGTTTAAATGATGGAATTCTTAAAAAAAAAAGTTATGTACCACATAACTCTTTGTGTTAGAGGTGTTATTAAAATTACTGGTTCAAAAATACTATGATATATGGTTTCAGGAAGTACTCCTCATGTATTTGACTTTCCACAAGGCCCTGGTATAATATATTGTTTTGGGAAAATGCAAGTTTTCTAGGAATATACCAGAAGAAATTACAATCACAAATTGCTGAAATACCATATTTACCTGCATCAATGCCTCCACATGATTTCTCCACCTGGATTTTTCAGTTGGAAAAAGATTCTTTTTTTTTTTTGTACCACATAACTGAATGCGTAACTGAATAAAGCCTTCCCTTGGTTGGTCAACAGCATGGATTGGTTTCATGACCCACTGTAGAGAGGGGTGAATCCAGGTTGAGGCATCCTTCTCTCTTGCCTAGCTGATGGCTAGCCCTGGTACAGAAGGATATTTAAATTAATTTGATAATGAAAACATGAGACTTTCACTGTAGGGAGAAGCCCTGGAAAAACAAATTTCCTTTTTATGAAAAAGCCAAATCTCCATTACCCAACCCTCCTTTCCCACTGAGTTCTCTCTCTCTCTCTCTCTCTCTCTCTCTCTCTCTCTCTCTCTCTCTCACACACACACACACACACACACACAAGAATAAAACATAGTCATTTTCTACTCTCTGATGACAAATTGCCATGACCCCACACTGAATTGCAACACATCCTTTTTTTAATCTTTCTACATTTGGGAGGGTGGCTACCCTCATAGTTAAGTGATTAGGCACAGCTTGCATGTTTGCTAACAGAATCCCTTGCTGGAGGACAGGGAAGAGAGGAACCTCTCGTTCATGGTTGTCATGCATATTTCCATTCTTTTTTGGACTAACTTCATCCAATTCCTTTTAATTGATGAGACTTTGGCTGAAAAGTCTTGATATCCAAGAAGCAGCATGGCCCAGTGAAAAGAGCACAGGCCTAGGAGTCAGAGGACTTGGGTTCTAATCCTAGCTCTGCCGTCTGACACCAGTGTAGTTGTAACAGTGGTATGTATTAACCACTTACTATGTGCCAGGCACTATACTAAGTACTGGGATGGATACAAACAAATTGGGTTAGACAGAGTCCCTGTCCCACGTGGTGCTCACGTGCTTCATCCCCATTTTACAGATGAAGTAACCAAGGCACAGAGAAGTTAAGTGCTTCACCCAAGGTCACACAACAGATACTTGGTGGAGTCAGGATTAGAATTCATGTCCTTTTGACTCACAGGCCTGGGCTCATTCACTAGGCCATGTTCCCTCATCTGTGTAACCTTGGACAAGTCATTTCACTTTTCTGTGCCTCCATTACCTCATAAGTAAAATAGGGATTAAATTATACTTGGAGTGTGAGCCCCATGTGGGACAGGGAATGTGTCCAGCCTCATTATCTTGTATCGACTCCAGTGCTTAGTACAGTGTTTGGCACATAGTAAGCACTTAAGAAGTATTATTATCATCATCATCAGGCAAAACTGAGCATTACCCATTTGGCCACCCAATTCTGGGGAGTATTTTCATCATCCAACTTCCTTCCAGGTCCATCTAACTACATTAACTCTCCATGTTCATTCATTCATTCACTCAATAGCATTTATTGAGCACTTACTATGTGCAGAGCACTGTACTAAGCGCTTGGAATGTACAAATCGGCAACAGATAGAGACAGTCCCTGCCCATTGATGGGCTTACAGTTTAATCGGGGGAGACAGACAAAAACAATAGCAATAAATAGAATCAAGGTGATGTACATCTCATTAATAAAATGAATAGGTAATAAAAATATATATGAGTGGACGTGCACAGCGCTGAGGGGAGGGGAAGGGAGAGGGGGAGGAGCAGAGGGAAAGGGGTGAAAAGGGGGCTTAGCTGAGGGGAGGTGAAGGGGGGGTAGAGCGGCAGCAGAGGGAGCAGAGGGAAAAGGCGAAGACTGGGAAGGCCTGCTCCGGGAAGTGCTCTGAAAATTTTCTCTGAAAGTGCTCTGAGTTTTTTCACTCAAATTCACATTTTCAGTCTGGGAAGGCCTCTTGGCAGAGGTTAGATCTCAGTAGGGCTTTGAAGAGGGGAAGAGAATTAGTTTGGCGGAGATGAGGAGGGAGGGCATTCCAGGACAGCAGGAGGACGTGGCCCAGGGGTTGATGGCGGGATAGGCGAGAACTGTGCATGCAAAGTAATGTAATGACAGCACACAAAAGTCTGCTCAAAGCCCTGAACTGGAGCACTTCTCTTGGGAGGCTTTGAGGGGCAGGGGCAGTGAGGGAAGAACCCTGATCCCCTACTTGCTCCAGGGTCATGGTGGTTCCTTTTCAGGTCCCTGTTCACACAGGTGTTGCTTCCAACAATGCTGCCCAATAATAATTATAATGGTATTTGTTAAAGCACTTACTATGTGTCAAGGACTGTTCTAAGCACTGGTGGCTACCCCACAGTGCAGGAGTAAACAACAACTGCCTCACTGACCATTTGATTCCAGTCCTTCGCAGAACAACAAAATAAATCAGGTGATGTGCAAGGGGAACTGGTGAATGAAATCCCCTTGATTGTGTAATGTGGAAGTCTGAACTAAATCTAAGCCTACTGGAATGAGTCTGTAGGAGCATTTGAAATAAACAGTCATCCAATCAGACATTATAGATGGTTGTTCACCATTAAAATGTAGAGTTCATTCATTCATTCAGTAGTATTGATTGAGTGATTACTATGTGCAGAGCACTGTACTAAGCACTTGGAATGTACAATTCGGCAACAGATAGAGACAATCCCTGCCTGATGATGGGCTCACAGTCTAAACAACGGGTTTAATGATCTCAAGGTGTATCTTGACATCAAAAACCCAAAAGTGTCCACTTTTGGGTTCTATGAAGAAAGACACCCCCAAATCCTCAGGGTCCCATGCAGAGGAAACTATTAAACATGATGGCCATTTAAATCAAGCTTCTAAAGTATTTAAACCCAATCCAAGATGATTTGTTTTCTGAGAGCCTGAGTGATTAAGTTTTTGGAACAGAAAAAGCAAACATGCAGTTAGGATATTTTAGATTGGTGAATAAGTGTTTTAATGTGATCATTCTAAAATATAGCTCGTGGAACATGAAAGTTTCATAAAGCATTCTGGAAATGTTTACACTCTTTACTTGTTTACATTAAGACAGAACCCATATAAAGTTATTCTGAAATGAACTGGGTGCAGAGAAAGTAAGAAAACTGCAAGCTTACTGAGTTCAGGAAGCATTATAAGTTTAATCGTTTTAATTGCACCAATACATTATTTCCATTACAAATAAACATTTATTAGTTTGGAAATAAACCTCATATTAACATTTGTCTCTCCCATGCACAAAAAAGTCAGACTTTATTATTCATTTAGATTAGTAATGCATCAGAGAGTTGCAGAAACATTTTTATCTTTGCAAATCTTCATTATTTACTCTGACAAAATCAGCTGTATACATTATTAACTTATTAGCGCTGCTGATTGTTGTACCAGTGTTTCTAGTTTTCGTCTAATACCATGATCCCTCCCAGTTCACAATTCTAAATCATCTTTTTCTGTAAAGGCACGTTGCTTTATATAATGTCCTCCTTGGCAGTTTGCGTCAGTGACATTTCCTTTTGCTTGGGAAAATTTTCAGAGCACTTTGATCAACTCTGACTAACAGAGGCTATTTGTGGGCTTAGATGGGCCCAGAAAGAGGAGTTGCAAGATTCAGCACTTGTTTCTTGAGGAAACCTGAAATGCACCATTGACTGCTGTTAAAAATTACCTTAAACAAGGATTACCTTATGTCTAACCCCGGTCTACATCTCAAAGGGGCTAGGTTCCTCACTTCAACTCCATTTAGCCTAGTGATTTGCAGCCTGGGTTCTCGGAGAGGCAGCACAGCATAATGGATAGAGTACGGGCCTGGGACTCAGAAGGCCATGCGTTCTACCGCTTGTCTGCTGTATGACTGTGGGCAAGGCACTTTACTTCTCTGTACCTCAGTTACCTCATCTATAAAGTAGGGATTGAGAATGTGAGCCCCACATGGGACAGAGACTGTGTCCAACCCAATTTGCTTGTGGACAGGGAATGTGTCTAATAAGTCTGTTATATTGTACTCTCCCAAGTGCTTCGTGCAATGCTCTGCACAGTTAAGTCCTCAATAAATATGACCCGTATTCTTTCTTCTGGGCCAAACTCCTGATGGGAGGTCAATTTTAGACATTTCTGTGGATTATATACCTTAAATATCTATCCCTGGTATTTACTGAGTGCTTAGTATGTGTAGAGGACTGTGCTAAATGTTTGTGAGAGCGCAATACCATAGAATAAGCAGATGTGTTCCCTTCCCATAACAAGCTCAGAGTGTAGAGGAGGAGAGAGAAAATAATAATAAATAATTTACAGTATATAGTTTAAAGGTACATACACAAATGCTATGGGGTTCGGTCTGGGGCAACTAACTAATGCTCAAATGGAGAAAAGGAATACTTAGTCGGGGAAGACCTCTTGGAGGAGATGTGATAACAAAGCTTTGACAGTGAAGAGTCATGATCTAGCATATTTTGAGGAGAGAGAACTCCATGCTAGGGGAGGATGTGGGAAAGGAGTCAGCAGTGAGATAGACAAGATTGGGGCACAATAAGTGAGCTGGTTCTAGAGCAGTGGAGTGTGTGTTGATCAGTGAAGTGAGATAGGGTGGAGCAAGATAATTGAGTGGTTTAAAGTCGATGATAAGGAGCTTCCATTTGTTGCGGAGGTGTATGGGACAAGCCATTGGAGGTTCTTGAGGAGTGGGGAGATGTGGACTGAACAGTTTGGTCAAAACAAGATCCAGAAGCAGAATGAAACATAGCATGTGGTGGGGAGTAATAGGAGGCTGAGAGGTCAGCAAGAAGGTAGATGCAATAGTCAAGGCTGGTTAGGATAAGTGCTTGGCTCAGCATGGTAGCAGTTTGGATGGAGAGGACTGGGAAGGTTTTAGCTAAACTGTGAAAGTAGAACCGACAGAATTTGGTGACAGATTGAATATGTGGGTGGAATGAGAGAGAGTGAGTGGAGGATAAAGTTATGGGCTTTTGAATTGAGGGAGATAATTATATTGTGATGGTTCTTTTACATGTAGAATAATAAAAAATTGTGGTATTTGTTTAGCACTTATTATTTACCAAGCATTGCACTAACTGATGGGGTAGGTATAAAATAATCCGGTCAGGAGTAGTTTTCACCCCATAAGGGTTTCACAGTCCGAGGGGGAGAGAGAACAGATATTAGATCTCTATTTTCCAGGTGAGGAAACAGAGGCGAAGAAAAGTCAAATGATATTGTGCTGTCCCAGGTGCTTAATATAGTGTTCTGCACACAGTAAGGGCTCAGTAAATACGATTCACTGATTGACTTGCCAAGGTCACACATTAGGAAAGGGGTGGAGCTGGAATTAGAACACAGAACACCTGACTTGGAGGCCTGCTTTCTTTCCACTAAGCCAAACTCACGACTTCAAGAGGAAGACAGCACAAGATGCACAGGGTATGAAGTGGGCCCCGAGAAACAGTCTTGAAGGAGCTGTGGGTCATGCACCGTTCTTATCAGCCCATTCACATGCACATACAGATAAAATCTCCCCATCAGTAGCATCATCTTTAAGCTGAAAGGACAGCTGTATATAAGTAGAAAGATAACCTTATCCATCTCAGATAGTTTAACCCAGCAGCATGGGCTATTTTTTTACGAGTGATTGGACTCGATAGAAAATGGTCTTTCTGGCAAAAGAGTGGCAAGTGTCTTCTTGGCCCCATTCAAATCAACATGGAGTTTTCCCAACTCAACTTCCATCTTCAACCCAAGAAAGGTGAGGGCTGAAATATATGAAATCAACTCTGAAACGCTAAGAATCATGGCCTGATTTAAACAGTGAGAACAGATGATTAACCAGCACACTATCAATCTGTCATTCAATCAATAAGATTGATTGGGGTGCACTTGACAGTCTTAAATATATGGATTAGAGGGCTGTTCTAATCAAATTTTAGCCCTGGCCCTCCCTGTTCATACTTAAATTGAATACACATTAGAGAACCAATTTTCCTTTTTTTTTAAGCTGGCTTTCAGTTTGACTTTCTCCTTTTCACTTTATTTTTGGTTGAAAAACATGAACATTTTATAACTCTCTACAGAGTAAGAGTTTTCTTCTGTGATTTCCCATTATTCTGTCCTCCAGTCTCAAACCGAGCTAATGGTAGACAATATTAGTAGCTTAGTTTAGACAAAAATCAACCCATACTTATTTGTACTGTAAAGTAACTGGAAGTTGTTATTGCTATTTATTTTGAATATGCTAAAAATCAGTCAAAGTGAACTAATAAACTAGTGACAAACTCAAGACTTTCATTAGTAAACGAGCATTTTAGAACTACTAAGAAGTCCCTCATGAGTCTGATCAGTACTAGAAAGAGCTAATGTAATCAAGGTCAACCTGCATAATAATACCTGTTAGCAAATAGCATTGAAAAAATAGCAGTCCAGTAATTATGAGAAATAAATGCTATTTTCTTTGAAGAAACTGGAAGCAACCAGTTAAGATGATGTTTGATGAGTGATCTGCTCATCAAATGTAGATTTTTCAATTCACCATTCCACAAGGAAAATTTCCGATTTCATCCGTCTTAATGACACTTGTAATATTTGCCCAGATTTCATTTGGGATCTATGAGTATTATTGCTTCACAGTGCTCCTACCTCAGTCTCTCTTGCCCAAGTGACCTTGCCAACTAATTTTTTGACAAAATTGAAATTTTCAAATGTGAGCTGCCCCAGTTCTCTGCCTCACCCTCCAAGTCCCTTCACCACCCCATAGTTGCAGTAGTATTTAAGTCCTTACTGTGTGCGGAGCACCGTACTAAATGCTATGAGAATACAAACACGGAGGGAGTTAGACATGGCCTTTGTCCCTCAGGGGGCTTACATCCACCCTTTAATCCTTCTCAGCCACCTTACTACTCTCCTACTAGAACCCAGCCCTATTTGCTCTTCTCACTGCTTAATACAGTATGCAGCAGAGAGTAGATGCAAAGAAAATAGTACCGATGAGGTAGATGAGAGTTTAGCATGGTGGGATTGGAATAACAGTTGGCTGCAGGAAGAATGAAATCTTCCTTTCTTAACTCCTGTGTGCATCTAATTTGGACTGTCAGTCTGACAGACTGACAGCTGCTATCCTAGAATGCAGGAGGCACTGAACCATTTGCATCACCCAGATTTCAGGACTTCAGGGACGGCTTTGAACCCACCCAGGGAAGCAGTGAAGTAGAGAGGTAGAGTTGAGGGGTGAAAAAGTCTGAGCAGTTTGTCAATCAAGCTGTCCATCAAGCTCCAAAACCATCAGTCTTGTGTGCACTTCACAATCTCTGCTAATATTTGATTAGTGTTTGATATTTGCTTAGATCCCTGTGGAATTTGGCCAGGGATGAGACTTTTCCCCAGGAAAATTCTATTCCCAAAATAGGCTTGGACCATGAAGATGAAGACTCTTAACTTGGGTAATAATACTGGTAGTGGTATTTGTAAAGCACTTTTTGCGTTTCAAGCACTTGTAGAAGCAGTGTATTCTAGTAGATAGATCACAGGCCTGGAGGTCAGAAGGATCTGGGTTCTTTTCCCAGCTCCACCACTTACCTGTTGTGTGATCTTGGGCAAATCACTCCACTTCTCTGTGCCTTAGTTATCTCATCTGCAAAATGGGAATTAAGACTGTGAGCCCCGCGTGTGACATGGACTGCGTCCAGCCTGATTAGCTTGGATTGACTTCAGTGCTCAGTGTGGGGCCTGGCACTTAGAAAGCACTTAACAAGTGCCATTTAAAAGAAGCACTGTACCCATTGCTGGGGTAGATACAAGTTAATCAAGTCATCCACAGTCCCTGCCCCATAGGAGCTTCAAAGTCTAAATAGGAGGGAGAACAGGAATTGAATCTCAGTATTACAGATGAGGAAACTGAGACTCAGAGAATTTTAAGTGACTTGCCTGAGGTCACACAGCAGGCAAGCGGCTGAGCCAGCATTAGAACCCAGATCCTCTGACTCCCAGGCCCTGCTTTTTCCACTAGTGGCACTGGGCACTTTAATCAATATTCTGTGCAGGACTTCTATCCTGAGAAATTAGAACATCAGAATGGAAACGCATCCTGTTGCTCTTATTGGAAGATTCCATCAAAAGTTGCAGAGCAGAAGCTCAAGTTTGAAAGCTGGCCCTGCCCAGAGCTAGTTAGGAAAGAGAAGTATTTCATTTGAAAAGAAGGTGCGTTGTGGTTAATCCTTCTCATCTTTCAAAAGGGCTTCAGAGATATTTATTGAACACCTGCTGTGTACAGAGTACTCCACCAATCACTTCGGGAACATGCAAGAGCAGGGAAAGATATGATGCCTGTCTTCATGGAACCAATGGACCTGGCTAAGAGAGACATAATAGATATAATAGTGTCTTTTGCAAGACAGCAACAGTGCAAGGCTTACTGTGCACACTAGGAATGTACTTTCTGCAAATGGAGTTTACAAGGCGCACCAGCTACTATACAGTGTTATTAATGATTGTTTCATCTGAATGTGTTTAGCTCCCGGAGTGCATATTGAGTACTGCTACGGGAATATTCTGTTCTTCCATACAATAGAATAATTTCCTCATGGAAAGTAATTTTTCCGTATCCATCCCCAGCCCCCTGCTTGATTCTCGGAGTGTGTTCCTGGTGGATGGAGATGGGGGATAGTTTCCGAACAGTTTTTTAATGGGTTTGTTTTCCCATTAACCCCATCGCCACCGCTCTCCCACTGTTCCTCAAGCATAAACCTAGTTTTGAAAACGTATTTCCTGGCCTGAGCCGAGCTCTGATCTAGCTGAGACAGTGAACCCAAAGAGGCTGCATGTCAGGATTGTGGTTATTTTCCATTTTTATTACATTCTTAAAGCCTAATTTCTTTGAGGCTCATAGCTTGTGGTCTCTGCTTGTGTGCATGGCTGTCACCTCCGCCTTGAGCCTGGCATTTCAGTGATGAACTAAAGCCTCAGATTGTAACTTTTGGTTTCTCTCTTTGGTGATACAACAGTGGGCTTTCTTCAGCTCTTACTCTGTGTATCTTAGAACCCTGCACAAAACACTTGGGAGAGTATGCTAAAATTGGGAGACATCATCCCTGCTTTTGAAAGCTTACAGTCTAGTGAGAGAAACAGGTATGAAAATACATTTCCATTGGTGTTAGAAGAGTAAAGTCTTCCGGGTTGGGTTATAGTAGGAGGGCAGTGAGAATAGGTTGAAGGCAGAGAGTTGAGTGAGTGCCTTGAAGCTGATGGTGAAGGAGAAGCCTGATCTTTTTAAACCTGTTTTGGTAAGATAAATTCATTCAGTCGTATTTAGTGAGCACTTACTGTGTGCAGAGAACTGTACAAAGTGCTTGGGAGAATACAGTACAATAAACAGGAACATTCCCTGTCCACAATGAGCATACAGTCTAGATTGGGGGAGGAAATATTAATATATTGTAGACTTGTACATAAGTGCTGTGGGTCTGGGAGGGGGGAAGAACAAAGGGAGCAAGTCAGGGTGACACAAAAGGGAGTGGGAGAAGAGGAAAGTTGGGGCTTATTCAGGGAAGGCCTCTTGGAGGAGATGGGCCTTCAATAAGGCTTTGAAGAGGGGAGAGTAATTGTCTGACAGTTTTGAGGAGGGAAGGTGTTCCAGGCCAGAGGCAGGATGTGGGCAAGGGGTTGGTGGCTAGATAGATGAGATCAAGGCATGCTAACAAGGTTAGCATTAGAGGATCAGAGTGTGTGGAATGAGTTGCAATGGGAGAGTAGTGAGGTGAGGTTGCCCGTTGTGGGCAGGGATTGTCTCTGTCTGTTGCTGAATTGTACTTTCCAGGCACTTAGTACAGTGCTCTACACACAGTACGCACTCAGTAAATATGATTGAATGAATGAGTAGGAGGGGGCAAGGTGATTGAGTGCATTAAAGCCAAAGGTGAGGGGTTTTTGTTTGATGTGAAAGAGGTACAATGATTCCTGAAACAAACATTGTTTTGAACATCCAAGTGTCAAATCAGCCACTAGCAGGGTTACTGCTCACCGACATCAGCCAGTGTTGGAGTTGGAAAAGTCCGCAGAAATACAGGAGGGAATCATCCATACTGTGAATTAGTCCTACAGGTGGCACGAGGCCCTCAACCACAATTGCTTACTGGCTCCATGAATAGATTTGCAATGTCCATTTCTAGTACTTTGGATCAGCACATTTCTTGAAAACTTCCCCCATAAGACATCTGTGTTAGCATCCTCCTCTTCAGAGGCCCATAAAGACTAAATTTACTATATACAATAAAGCACAGGGAAAACAATTAATTGATTCGAGAGACAATACTCTTTTACTGATTGAGAAGATGTATGGCACACTAAAATTCAGAACCACTCAACATCCCTTCATTGGCGGCATTCGCTAGATTTACTTTTATTCGTATTTCCTTGTTGATTTTTAAATGGTCTTTTCCAGCTATTACTGCACACTAATGAGAACAACCCTTTTATTCTCATCTAATTATTATCATTCAGCTACTTGGTTTCCTTACTACATTGCTAGAAAATTGAAAATAATACCAGGAGGCAGTTTTTTTGTGAAAATCTTTAGAGAAGAATGGTCCGTGACATGGCACCTAAATGAATAAAGGTCCATGTTTTAGGTGAGTGTATCTGTGACCTGTCAGGCCTTGGCCAGACCCACTCCATTTTGGTAACAAGCCGTCATTTGCTCTGAACAAGCACACCACATATCTCCAGGCACCGGAAGGCTCAGAGCTGAGAACAGTGCTTGGGACATAGTAAGCGCTTAACAAATACCATCATTATTATTATAAGGAATGGGGGGGGGCCCTCGATTCTGAAAACCCACAAGGTCACTTGGGTTGAAAATTCTGATAGGTCTTGCCCCACGATCCTCCCAAATATGGCCAAGGAAGGAGGAGGATCAGGAAGTAGCAGAGTGTATTTGGGGAGGGGTCTCCATGAACCCTTGCAGCAGGTTGGAACTCTGACACATGACGTGGCAAGTCACCTCTGCCAGACCCCATGTTGTGCTGAGTGACGGATTGGACCTCCTCGTTGGAACCAGGAGAGGAGGGTTTTCCCCATCCCCTGGGTACAAGGGGATACAAGGGGACCCCAGGGTGGTGCCTGAGGGCTTGAGGTAGTCCTGGAGGCACAGAGTGCCTCCTTGTTGGTTCTGCCAACTGTCGGAAGCTGGACCATGCAGGTCAGTGTACTTGCTGGGGACTGAGACTGTGAGCCCCATGTGGGACAGGAACTGTGTCCAGTCCAATTTGCTTTCATCCTCCCCAGCGCTTAAGAGAGTGCCTCGCACAAAGTAAGCACTTAAATACTATAATCATTATTATTATGTTATTATGAGAGAGTTGGAAAATTGTCTTAGTCTTATTTGAATATGGTTTGGTTCAGGTCGGCCTCAATTCAGGACTTACCTTGATGGAATTGGTTCTGTATGGATCTCCCAGAACCTGGCTTAGTTCATTAAATTTTAGTTGGGGTAATGGGTGTAGAGTTCTCTGAGGTCTCTGAACATGAAAAGTGTACACCAGCAGGAGGGATGTGGCCTGAGGAAGGTGAAGGTCAGAGAAGATCTTTCAGGCTTATCTCAAGCCTCATCTGGGCCCAGGCGAAGGTCCCAGATGACTCTGAAAATGTCCAGTAACAAATCCAGTGCTTAGTACAGTGCCTGGCACAAAGTCAGTGCTTAACAATTATCATCATTATTATTATTACTATTATTATTAATTGAGATATTGGTTGGTGATTACTCCTCTTTTCACACCATTATTACTTAATTTATTTGTTAGTTATGCTACGCATTAAACCCTTACTGAGTGACCGATACTGTGTGAAAACTACTGGGCTGGCTACAGATCAATCAGATCATAGTCTGTGTCTCCCTGGAAGTCAGTGATTTTATTCCCATTTTACTGGTGATGAAACTGAGTCCCAGAAAGAAAGATTAGCACAAACAGCAGGCCTTTGCCATAACTGAGACTAGAACCTAGGCTTTTTAGCTCCCATTTCCATGATCTTCCACAAAGAAGATTCCTTTCTAATCACCATAGCCTGCATTCAAAGCCCCTTTTGCCTAAATCACACCCTTATGGCAAAGACTGTGTTTTGTTTTTTTTACTTCAGTTGCATGTTCTTAAGCTTCTAGTACAGTGCTCCACACAAAGGAGGCAAACAATAAGTCCCAAAATAGTTGCTATTGCCAATGTATTTTACACCATAAGGACCTTTGGAAAAAGCTTGCTTATTAACATATCATGAAATTCATAAAAATAAACAGAAAACAGGACAGTCCCTAACTGGAAACCTGGTGAATGTCTTCCAGTTCAATTGATCAGCAATGTATGATATCTATGAAATTTTAGTACAGTATAATTAAATGTTAAGTTTTCTTCTCATTATTGGCTAAAATGCATTCACATGCAATGCTCTCTCCCTCTGATTGAGTCTGATGTGGGAGAGGGCTACGGCTGACCTGATTATCTTGTTTCCACCCAGTACTTGGAACATAGTAAATGCTTAACAAGTAGCCCAATTGTTATTATTGAACCATACCATGATCTCCCGTGAAGTTACAAACATTGCATCCAAGATTGGTAGAGAATGAAAACTTTATGGAAGTCTTTACTCATTACCTTGAAAATACCAGCATCTTAGATTCATCTAATGGCCTTTAAAAATTCATTTTTTAAAGACATCCAAAAGAATTAAGATAAAGAAATGTAGGGAAGCACCATGACCACTGGATAGAGCACGGGCCTGGGAGTTAGACGGACCTGAGTTCTAATCCCAGATCTGCCATTTGTCTGCTGTGTGACCTTGTGCAAGTCACTTAACTTCTCTGTGTTTCAGTTACCTTATCTGTAAAATGTGGATTAAGACTGTGATCCCCATGTGGGATATGGACTGTGTCCATCCAGATTATCATGTATCTATTCCGGTGCTTAGTACAGTGCATGGCACATAGTAAGTGTTTAAGAAATACCATAAAAAATTGTGACTACCTAACCACACTGCTATCCAGAAGTGACACATTAAAACAATGCCGTCTATCAAATTAAAGATACAGCATGTCTTGTTTTCAGAACTCTATAGTAGAAATAGCCCTTCCATCCACAAAAATGGAATACAACCTGAAGCTGAATTATTTTGAGAAGTAAAATAAATCGGGGGGGCATCTGCTCCAGTCCAAGAAATAGGCAACAGCTCAAACCTCCGCAGTATAACTCAATGCAAGTAGAGCTGCCTACCAGAGAGGCCTCAGGACTAATGTATCTTTAGGGGATATTTATTGAGGATACGGTTCGGAAATTTAGAAAGTACAGCTAGTCCCTTAGCCTTTGTAGGCAGAGATATATCCGCTGGTAGTCATCTCTCTAAAAATGTTCCCATCAACCCAGAGGCTGAACCCCGTGCTTTGCCCTGCTGGAGAGGGTCAGAGGGCTCTCACTCCCCGAGACTGGAGAGCCCAAGTGCTCGCAGACATAATGTATTGGGCATCAATTAGAAAGGCAATGACTAGGTGTTCTTGCACTCTGATCCATCCATGGAGAAATATCAGTCTGTCTTAGTTGTTCTTCTCTTACCTTGAAGCAGACTGCCATTAGGCCCCAGAGGAAGTAGTTGGCTGCTTAAATAGCTCAGAAAGGATGTGGTCAACTATGCCAGTCCTTATTGGATGCCACAGATGGGTCCTTGGCTTCAGTCTCTCATATTACCTGATATCAGATGGGGAGTCAGGCTGGGTGGAGCACTGAGGACCCTCTTCTGGGAGCAATGCAGTGGGGTGGAGGGGGAAAGGGAGGACACTTACCTACTCCCCTGAAATTCCCCTCCTCAGCTCCTACCTCCTCCCTTCATTTCTCCTCTTCTTCTCTCTGTTTGCCACGTCTTAGGAACTGCAGCATGGCCTAGTGGAAAAAACACAGACCTGGGAGTCAGAGAACCTAGGTTCTAATCCTGGCTTTGCCATTTGCCTGCTGTGTGAATTTGGGCTAGTTATATAAATTGTTATGCCTCAGTTTTCTCATTTGTAAAACAGGGATTAAGAACCCGTACTTCCTAACATATACTCTGAGCCTTGTATGGGAGTGGGCCCTTTCTGATTATCTTGTATCACCTCCAGTGATTAGCACAATGCTTGGCACAAGTATTTTCATTATGATTATTGATGGAGGGGAAGTAGCACAGGATCCTGGGTTTTGCATGGAGTACCTAGAAGAATCAGAAGAAGGACCAATTTCACATTCAGTGGATAGAGCACGAACCTGGAAGTCACGGGTTCTAATTCCAGCTCCACCACTAGTCTGCTGTGTGGCCTGGGCAAGTCACTTTGCTTCTCTGTGCCTCAGGTACCTCCTCTGTAAAACAGGGATTAAGACTGTGTGTCCCATGTGGGACAGGGACTATGTCCAACCTAATTTGTCTGTATCCACCCCACCGCTTAATATGGGGCCTGACACATAGTAAATGCTTAACAAATACCACAATCTACAAAATCTTTGACTTGAGAAGAGGAGCTTGTTTATTCTACTGAGCATTTACTATTTGGTGTGCACAATTTTGTTTTACGAATCGGCACTGCTCCCCTCCCATAAGTTTTATGTGGCTCCTGGGCACTATTACTTATGGCCCCCAAACTCCTTTAATTAAAAGAACTTCATGCCAATTAGTACAGTCCATTAAATTGCAGGGTGTTCTGGTAATGGGATTAGAGTATTAGTCCCTTGGCTTCCTGTTAGATTAGGCTGGTTGTGGGAATATCCAATCATTAGACAGTACCCAAAATCTTACAGAAAAGCAGATTAAATAGTAGAAAGTCTATTCTGGAGACTTCAAATCATGGACTACATTTCCCAGGAGCCTTCAGGAGTTTTTTTTTTAATGGTATTTGTTAAGCCTTTACTAGGTGTCAGAAACTGTACTAAGCACTTGGGTAGCTACAGGCTAGTCGGGTTGTACAGAGTTCGAGTTTCACATGGGGTTCACATTCTAAATCCCCATTTTACAGATGATGGCGCTGAAGCACAGAGAAGTTAAGTAAATTGCCCAAGGTCACAGACAAGTGGTGGAGCCGGGGTTGGAACCCAGGTCATCTGACTCCTATCCACTGAGATATACTGCTTCCACATCAAGCAAAAATTCCTCATCATTGGCTTTAAAGCAGTCAATCACCTTGCTCCCTCCTACTTCACCTCACTACTCTCCTTTTACCATCCAGCCTCCACACTTTGCTTCTCTGACTCTCTCACTGTACCTCTGTCTCACTTCTCTAACCCCTCGCCCACCTCCTGCCTCTGGCCTGCAACACCCTCCCTCCTTAAATCTGACTGACAATTACTTCCTCCCCTTTCAAAGTCTTAATGAATGCACATCTCCTCCTTACTAAACCCCTGACTTTTCTCTTCTCTCACTCCCTTCTGTATCACCCTGCCTGGCTCTCTTTGTTCTTCTCCCCTCCTAGCTGCACATAACTTAAGCACATACCTGTCATTTATCTATATTAACGTCTGTTCCCCCCTCCACTGTAAACTCGTTGTGGGCAGGGTATATTTCTGTTTATTGTTGTATTGTATTCTCCCAGCATTAGCTTTAGTACAGTGCTCTGTGCATAATAAGTGCTCAATAAATAGGATTGAATTGAAGAAGACCAGGACAATTAAAGGTACTGCAATTTAGCCAATCAGGATAGGGTATGAGAGAAGGCATTTAAAACACCTGCAGGGAATTCACGGGGATTTTCTGACCTGCTTCCTTGCTGCTTTTCTCCCCGTAAGAGTAAGTACTAATCTGCCCTCACTTCTTTACTGAGGCTATGTTGATTTGGGGATCCCATTATTGTTTCTGGGTAACTGAGAATTTATCTTCTCCAGGTTGTCTGCAGTGGAAGGGTTTTTAATCTGCATTAATGTTCTCTCTGTATGAATGCAGGCAGGACTCTGCTGCCTGATTTAGTGAGGGACTTCTTTGATTCCAGTGTGATGAAGACTTCGTTCAGCTTCTTTTCCTGTATTTAAGCAGGAGACCTTTGAAGGAAGTTTTGGGTTTTTTGGTGTTCTTTTTTTTTTTTTAGACAAGGGCAAGACAGATCCTAAACTTCCTAGTAGTTAACAGTCATATAGAAACACAAATTGGAAGCTCTTACAAAGCACCAAATGTACCACACCCCAAAACCTGGGATGCCTTTGATCTCAGGTGGAAAAACTCGTCAAAGTAAGTACATTCCTCTTCATGATCAGAATATTTTTTCACCTATCCTGTTGTAGAGCAAACTGGGCCACTTATAAGGCAAGGATAGGGTGGCTTAAAATGACCAGTCTTACTTTATGGTCAACAGAAGGCAGGTTTGTTATCGGGTATTTGGTGTCAGGGAGATTAGGCTTGGTTTTATAGCCAGAGATGAATCTCTAAAAGCAGCAGATAAAGCTGAAGAAATACATCACTTTGTTCAGCAGGAGCTTGACTTGTTTACTGAGATGGCTGATGAATTTATCACTAATGCTTTTCTTCATCTTCCCACAAATTTCCCCCCAATTTCAGGAAAGAGGCCATATCTCCAAGCTGCATAGTCTGGAGTCGATAAGCAGCAGGGAGGCTTGTATTGTACACTTCCATTTGTCCTACTGAGAGCTCACCTCCTCCAAGAGGCCTTCCCAGACTGAGATTCCCCTTTTCCCTCTGCTCCCTTCCTGCTCCCTCGCCCTTCCCCCCTTCACCTCCCCTCAGCTAAGCCCCCTTCCCCTCTGCTCCTCCCTGTCTCCCTTCCCCTCAGCCCTGTGCTCATTTGTATATATTTTTATTACCCTATTTATTTTGTTCATGAGGTGTACATTCCCTTGATTCTATTTATCATGATTAAGTTGACTTGTTTTTGTCCATCTCCCCCGATTAGATTTTAAACCCGTTAATGGGCAGGGATTGTCTCTATCTGTTGCCGAATTGTACATTCCAAGTGCTTAGTACAGTGCTCTGCACATAGTAAGCGCTCAAATACTAATGAATGAATGTAAACAGTGTGGGACATAGGTGTCTAACCGATAGTGATGAATGGGTAGAGAAGATTAATCTGGGGTGACAGATTTAAGCCCTCCTCCTTATTTTTCCCAAAATCTATCTTGTTCATTTTCTTCATTAAATGTTTTGAAAGAAGACACAAGTTTTCAACAGTCCACAAGTGGTAAAATTACTTCCAAAAAAAAGTGTGATTGTCTTTGTGAAAGAACTAGATGGTGTGATAATCGATCCTCATTTCATACTAATTCCACATTGATTTTTGGGCCAGCCTGAGGAATTGAGTGAATTAAGTGATGCTGAGATTGGAAAGGGTGTGTGTGTGTGTGTGTGTGTGTGTATACACCCACACCTGTAGGCAGTCCATTAGAGCTCAGCACAGCTCTGCTGATTGTGAATGCATTTATCTTTCCTCTGGCTCTCCAGGAGAAAAAAACAGGTATTGAATCCCCATTTTACAGATGAGGAAACTGGGTTAGAGAAGCTAAGAACAGAAGGAAAGTGGCAGAGCAGTGATTAGAATCCCAGGTCCCTTGACTCCCAGACCCTTTTCTTTCCACCAGCTGATGCTGTTTCTCTAACTGCTTGAGCCCTTAATCACACAACTTCCAAGGCTGGGGCACAGTGTGACTTAAGCTCAGCCCTCCTTCACTACTGATTTTCAGTTTAAAAGGAACTTGCCTGTTACTTCTGGCTTCTTTCTTTCGCAGCCACTATTAGAAGGAGCAGGTGTATCCCCAGGATGGTTTGAGTTGGGGGGCAGGGAAGGGTTGAGAGGGGAGTGTTGTTGACCCCTAAAATCACTGAAGACTGGCTCTCCCCTCACTTCCTCAGATGGTCAGTTGCACCAGAGCTACAGGGAGTATCTCTGTTTCCCTGGAACTCTGAGGTTAGAAAAGCTTCCTCTCCTTTCTCTGGTGGAAGGGGAAAGGCTAGGGCCGTAGGTTGAGATGACATGGGTGCTCCCATGATTTGGTTGAGTGCTGATTCCTGCTTTCATTTGATGAAATACCATAGTCTCCTGCTCTTGAAAGATCAATTGAATGAGTTCTGCTTCAAGGGTCTCTTTGCTGTCAGGGTCCTTCTTCATTCAGCTTGTGAATTTCACTACTTGGTTGATGGATGTCGACTTCAACTGTGGTATTTGGGAGTGGAGGAGGTGTATTTATACTGCTCTTCAGAAAGCTTTATGACCCACCATATCTTTAGTACTTTGGAAAGACATGTGATTACAGCAAATAAATGAAAATAATGTATGATGAAGTGGGACTTGCAGTCAGTGAGGTGAAAGTTTAAGGTTATAAACATCAAAAGGTCCTGCAAAAAGCACTTATCACTACTAATTAAATGACAGCCCACAATAATGTTGGAAGTGTGGTCACAGATCATCTTTCCAGTTTTGTACACACAGAAAACAATGCCATCAGCATTGATACCTTTTCTTAAGGAGTCACAGACATATACCCATGTGTATATTTATCAATCACATTCATGTTGTATGTGCTTTTAAGGGACAGGGGGCTGATACAGAAAGATAAACAATGCCATTATTAGTGGTTCATTCAGTGAAGTAGTGTGTCTCCAACAGTGGCAGTGAAAGATGGATGTAGGGTGGTTTTTTTTGAAATAGTATTTAAGTGCTTGCTATGTGCAATTGTAATAAGCACTGGGTAATTGCAAGATAATCAGGTTGGACTCGGTCCTTGCAACCATGGGGCTCACAGTCTTAATTCCTGTCTTACAGATGAGGTAACTGAGACACAAAGAAGTGAAGTGACTTGCCCAAGGTCACATAGCAGTCAATTGGAGGAGACAGGAGCCTCATCACCTCATCTGTGTAATGGGGATTAAGACTGTGAGCCCAATGCAAAAGAGGTTCTGTGTCCAACCTGATTAGTATCTACCCCAGCACTTAGTACAATGCATGGCACATAGTAAATGCTTAGCAAATCAGTAATATTATTATTATTATTATCATCATCAACATCATTCCCGTAACCCTTCTTCTAAGTGCCTTGGACCAAGGTTGTTGAATTCTATTGAGAAGCAGCATGGCACAGTGGATAGAGAAGGGGCCTGGGAATCAGAAGGTCATGGGTTCTAATCCCGACTCACCACTGATCTGCTGTGTGACCTTGGGCAAGACCCTTCACTTCTCTGTGCCTCAGTTAGCTCATCTGCAAAATGGGGATTGAGACTGTGAGCTCCATGTGTGACAGGGCCTCTGTCCAACTTGATTGCTTGTATCCACCCCAGTGTTTAGTACAGTGTCTGACACAGAGTAAGAGCTTAAATACCACAGTTTTTATTGCCTACCTACCTGAAATATGGGCCCACTGACACGTCTGACTGCTCCACTGATAATTTCTTGTCTTGCCTTTTGATCAGAATGACAACAGAGAGATGACACTCAATGAAGCCGTCTATGCTGAACATGATGACTGTGAAAGAGCCAGGAGTTTCATACTGTTACATAGATGACTGGAAGGTACCACCCATTTACAGACTTTCAGGTTTTGGTCTGTAGTTTGATGTCATTTAAATTCTTCTGTGTTTGATGGTGATTAGGTGCATTTGGAGTTCTGATTTTGATGTTCTGTTCCCTTTCAAGGAAAAGACATCAGACTTAAAAGAAACCTTTGAGGTTTTCTCATTTAAAATGGGTGTTCTTTTTTTTCCATCCTTTCTGAATTTCATCAGAAATGTTGAATGTTACAGGGTGCATCTTGAATTAGCTGAATAGACAGAAAAAAAACAAGGAGTTTTGAAACTCCATAGTCCTGGAAAATCTTGATTAGTTCTCTCTCTGTTATTTTTCTGCAGATAATTCAAGTTTAAGGGACTGGAAGCTCGACCCATTTATTTTGAAAAATGGGAGTCATGGCTATAAAGCTGAGAATTCTATTGAACTACAGTCATTTACTTCTTAGTAAACTGGTTTATATTATATGTCACGACTGCTTCCATTTGCATTATTAGTAAATCACATGGAGCCAAAGTAGGCATTTGAGATTCCTTGGTCCAATTTTTAAAACTCTTGGTTCCCATACTGTCTATTCAATTCAAATGTAGCATAGGCTCTGGGCATTTCTGATTACTTCAGAATTTCAGTATTCCATGCAGTACAGAGAGAGAGTGATTTTGTTTTATTCAATGTCCAGTTAAGAAAAAATTGGTCACTAAATTACAGCCAGTGTCATGCTGTCCATTGTAAGTAGGTTTTAGTTGTTGGAGTTAACTGCTAGTCCTGGGACTCTGATGGAGCATGTTTGAAGTGTAGGGAAAAGACATTCTCTAGAGTGCAAACAGTCAAGCAAACAAGCTGTAATTATTTCCACTGCCCTCTCCCTGCCTCTCTCTTACCCTCAACATCTCACCCCCCTCCTCCCCTCCAAACACACTTTGGCAGAGTTAGGGGTTCTGTTCAGTAATCTTCCATTCCTGGGCTCCAAAATTTACCCTTAAAAATTACCAAAATTTGGGTGCTAGTCCTTCTGAGAACACATCTCCAGGAGACCTTCCCTAATTAATCTCTCCTCTTTAAATTCCCCAACTGCTCTTAAAAGCCCCTAGCAACTTTCATTCCCATATAATGTATATATCCCTAGCACACTCTTATTCCCCCTACTTTGAATTTCTTTTAATTCTGTCTCCCCAACTTGTCTCTGTATCTCTGGATACAGAGATCCACAGAGATACACAGATCCAAAGATCTCTGGATCTTTGAGGCCAATGATCATTTCCTCAGACACTTTATTTTATATTCTCCTAAGCACTTAATGTAGGGTTTGGCACACAATTGCGGCTCATTCATTATCACCCAGGCTCATTCATTATCACCCAATTCGTGCCCTTGATAATGGTATCTGTTATGACAGCTTCTTGAGGGCAGTGGGTTGGGATGGGAGTTGCCAAGTACTTTACTGCTTTTTGACATTGTTCTGTCTTTTCCTGTATATTAAATCATCGGAGAGACTTTTTAACATTCCTTTTCTATATTTCACTTGATTCTTCTACTTTTTCTATCCATTTTATGGCTGGTTACTTTGGCCTGAAACTTTTTTTTTTCCAGAGCATAATGTACAACCCTTCAGCAACCTGATTGATTTCCAAATATCCAGTGCAGTCACTTCAATTATTTGATTATGGGGCATTATTTATTCTCCAGACTGTCTCCAGTGAGCTTTTGCAGTCTATTGTTAGTGGTGATAGCTAAACAGTGTATTTCTTTTAAAATGAGAAAACATTGGAAACAAAATACAAAGATAAAGATCAGATTATCTCCTGGTGAAATTTTCAATGATTAATATGTAGTTATATAGAGCTGATCCTGATGCATCACCCTATGGTAGAGGGGGCTGTTGGTGGAAAAATAACAAAACACTATATTGTTGGGTTTTTGTGGATTAGGCAGGAGTACTCCCCAGGCTCCTCCTTCAGCCAATACACATTCATGATGGACAACTGGAGGCTACTCCACGCATGCAGAGTTTGTTCAATCAGTGGTACTTATTGAGCACTGACTTTGTGCAGAGCACAGTACTCAGCACTTGGGAGAGTATATAGGACAACAGAGTTAGTTGACAGTTGTGTTTCCTGCCCTTGGATTTACAGTGTAAGGTGGAAGTCATTCGTATAAATAAGGTATAAGATATGCACATAAAGTGCTGTGGCGTTGAGGGTGGGGTGAATATCAAAGGCCCAAAGGTTTTTGTACATAAAACCTAAAGTGGGCAGGGCCTGTAACTATGGAGACCAAGATTGTCCTCAGGCTATAGCTCCTCCATGACCCTGTAGGAGCTTCTGAAAAGGGCTTCAGGAAAACTGTAGTGAGGACCATTCTCACCTTTTTTTAAAATCGTATTTCTTAGTGCTTAGTAAGTGCCATGCACTGTACTAAGCACTAGGATAGATACAAGATAATCAGGAGGGGACACAGTTCATGTCTTAAATGGGGCTCAGGGTCTTAGTCTTCATTGTGCAGATGAGATAAATTGAGAACAGAGAAGTGAAGTTTCTTGCCTAAGGTCACACAGCAGACAAAGGTCAGAGCTGGGATCAGCCAGGTTACTTCAAGGGGGGCAGAAACCTCCTCCAAGGGAAGTGGAAAGAAGTATTTCTGCCCTCAAGAAGGGCACCTTGATAGTGAAGAGGATATGCTGTCTCCTTGTTTGAGGTCTACAGTGCTAGTTAAGGAAGACTCTATCCGCAGGATTAAGGGGGGGCGAGAGAGGAAATAAAGCCCTCTTATTTTCCCTAGCAAATTTTGGGTCAGCTCCTTTTTAAGGCAAATCCTTTCAAGAACATTTTCTAAATAATGTTACTATTACTAACTCAAACAATTTTCACTTCATTCCATTGGTCAAATGAGCCCAAAGTAAAAATTGCCACTGTTTGCCCTTGAATAAATATAGGTTGGCATTGAAATACCTAAACCCACACAAGCTATCAATAGCAATTAGATAACCTGAGTGGTCTGATGTCCACGAAAATGGAATTGGGACATTGTGTATTTGGAGAAATTCTAGTGCTTTGAGAAATAATTACTTGAACTAGATTGTATTGAGTCACTGACATTGAGCTCTTCTTATCCCTGCTAGAGAAGGTTTAGAAACAAATGAAAATCGAGGTCCAAAAACAAATACCTTCTTTTTAACCATTCTGGGTTCGTTCTTTTATGAGACCTCTATTTCTACCCTAGCTTAACTCTCTGACCCTTAACAGCTGGGAACTCAGCAGTGGCATTCACAAATATGTGAAATTTGGGGATATAGGATTCCAATTCATATTTTACAGGCAGTCATTTAAATGTATGGAAGAGAGTGATTCATGTGAACACTATTAAATATCTTCAGATCTTCTCTAGTTCCAGTCAGCCTATCCTTGTGCTCTGAATTAACAAGGGCTTAGTGTATCGTTAGGTTTTATAAATAGTATTTCTGAGTGATCTTGTTAAAAAAACAATTGCATTCTGTAGAATTTTCCCTATGGAAGACCCACCTGTGGCAGGTTGGCATGGTGACTGGTGTTTAATGTACCTTGCTCAGTGCCTTACATACTGAGTGTACATCAATGCCCACTGACAGAAATTGGTCGTATTTTCTTGTCAGTATTTTCTTGTCAGAATTTTTTTGCCTTGAAAGAGGGTCTACAGCACTAGCCTATGTCTTCAAAAAGAGATGGGGTTTTCAGGACTAGCTCAGATCCATAAGGTGTGGATTTGAAATTTTTTCTCACCCTCTGTTTTCATAAGGAATGGATCAAGCATAATTTCTGAGCTGTTTATATGGCCACTGCTCAATTCTAAACCTATTCAGTGAAACAACATCCTTAGTTTCTCCTTGAACAGGAAATGATGTTTATCATGACATCAGCCATTTCAAAACTGCATTGTTTTATAGGAACATTTATTTTAGCATCTATGTACACAAAGCAACTATGTCTAGAAAGAGAAATAGCATGGTTTACTGGAAAGGAAACAGGCAGGGGAATAGGAGGACCTGGGTTCTCACCCCAGCTTTGCCACTTGTTCCCTGTGTGACCTTGGGCAAGTATGTGACTTCTCTGAGGCTTATTTCCCTCACCTTTTAAAATAGGGATTTAATAACTGTTCTATCTCCTGCTAAGTCTGTGATCCCCATATAGGAGAGGAACTGTTTGGCCTGATTATCTCTTATCTATCCCAGGACTTAAAACAGTGTTTGAAACATAATAAGTGCCTAACACAATTGCCATTAGATCCGTATAGCATTTAGCTAATGTAGTTCTATATGTTTATAGATAAGCTTCTTTTCCTGAATGATGCTTAGTGATCTGCCTAAAATTATCTGGACTTCTATTAGGTAGCACCCTTCCAAAGCAGAGCTAGCATTGTGGCTAATTTCAACCTTTAACTTTTCTCCATATGTAAGATACAAGCTAATGGTTAGTAATCTTTATGTAGAAGGCATCAACATGGTTCCCAAATCACTTTTCCCTGTTGATTGAACCTGCTATACAGCTATTAATACGACCAATAAGAGTCTCAGATGTTAGCCAAGAGTTTTACCACATTAAGCCCATTGGCACCTTTTTGAAAACACTCCCTTTTTTTGCTCCTTCAAAAGTTGATAGATCATTGATGGAATTCAGATGCCAGTTTGTATGCTGTCCCAGGCTATTTTAACCTGAGTTAACAGATCTAACTGGCTTAACCTTAGTGCAATTTTGGAGTCAAATTGGAGTCAAAATTTGGACTTCAAAATTGTAGATGCCCCAGTGACATTTACAGGACCCCAATAATTCTAAAGAATGTCGAGGAGATTGAATGGAAGACCAAAGCATTGGCTTACATGGGCAAAGACTAGAAATATGTAACAAGCAACAAATGTCAGTGGCAAAGAGCTAAATTTACCTTGCCTTTCTGGGAGCAAGAATTAAATAGTTTTACCTCCAATCTTGTCAGTGGATGCCAATCAATCCTCCAATGTAATTGTTTCATCCTCTCCAGATGTTTGAAGAAACTCCAACTGATTCTGGGCACTGTTCTTCTGAACCGTCTCTTCACCCTTTGAATTTCCTCCTAGTCCTCTCCCTACCTCCTTTAAAGTGTGCACTCCTCCTCCTTGTTCTTGGGCTCTGTGCCCTCTTCATTTTAGCAGAAAAAGAAAGACGGTTTAAGCTGCTGGGATAGGGCAGCTAGAAAGAATAATAATGATTTAAAAAAAAACCCTTTCCAGAGACTTTTCTCCCTATCCATGTTACATATAAGGCATTGTAGGGTCTTAAAAGTTATGACCCCGGTGCCTCTGGTGTACTCAAGCAGGGTGAGAAGCAGAGTGACTTAATAGAAAGAGTCCAGGCCTGGGAGTCAGAGGACCTGGGTTCAAATCCCAGCTTTCCCAATTGCTCTACCTATTGTTTGCTGTGTGACCTTGGACAAGTCACTTCAATTCTCTGTGCTTCAGTTTTCTCAAGCTGTAAAATGGGGATTAAATATCTGCCTCCTTCTACTTTGACTGTGTGCCCTATATGGGACAGGGGCTGTGACCTAACTGCATTTACCACAGTGGTAAGCACTTAACAATTATCATAAAAAAGACATTTCCTAAATTAAATTTTCTGGGTAAGGATGGACCAGCTGGCTTATTTGGATTCTTCTCCTTCTCCCCCCAGCACTCACTTTTAAGGATGTGTCTGGGCTATGTACTGCCTAGGACACAAACTGGTGGAAGACCCTGGTTGTGATGATGTTTAAGCTCCTACTGAAGATGTAATGAAGTCAAGCAGTAAACAGTATTTCCCAGAATACCTATATTACCTAGAGACATCATAGTGGGATTTGTTAAGCACTTGCAATGTGCCAAGCACTGTTCTAGTTAAACACCGGAGTAGATATTAGATAATTATTATCACTGTCAGAGGTATTTACTGAGCCTTTACTAGGTGCAGAACATTTCATTAGGTCAATCACAGTCTTTGTGTCATATGGAGAGTACAGTCCAGGGGGCTGGGAGAAAAAGTTATTTCACCCCCATTTTGCAGGTAAAGAAAGTGAGGCACAGAGAAATCATATGACTTGGCCAAGCTCATAGAGTTGGGATTAGAACCCAGATCCTCTGACTCCTAGGACCATGCTCTATCTACTAGGCCAAAATGCTTCTCATCTGGAAATGAGAACCAACAAGCTTGGTTGAGGAATCTGTACTTTTATTAACTGTGTTTATTAGAGTGCTTACTTTGTACGAAGCACTGTATTAAGTGCTTAGCCCTGTACTATTAGAGCTATACCTGCCCTCTCTTTCTTGCCTCACCTTGCTGAACCATTCAGGTATTGTTGAGAATCATCTCTGTGTTCTGTTTATAAATCCACAGACACACCTTTATCCAAAAAGCTTGTCTTGCAGGCATATAATCCTTCATGTGTTGAAGATGGTATGTTTAAAGATGTGTCAAAATTTGTATCTTCCCGCCTCTTCTCTTCCTGCCAATCATATTAAGCTTTTGTGTCTTGGTTCTGGGTTTTTGGGAAATATCCAGAGGTAATTTTCTAGTGTGTTTCTCTCTGGAGCCCTGTCACATCACCTCTTTCAAAATACCACCTGGGAAGTAAATGCAGAATTGTGGCTTGGAACCATGATCTGAGACCCCTTTATAGATCTCATAGTGCATCACAAATGTAGCACAACTTATGCTGTTTGGGATATATGGATGGGGAAGAGGGCCAGCCAGGCAATCCTGGGTACACTTCTTGTGCATGCAAAAAGCAGGAGTCATTGCTGCTGTTTAAAGCTAAATAGAATGATGGGGTTTCAGGCAAGGTTCAAGTAATTCTTCAGTCGCAGTAGAAAATCTGAGAAAGTTCAGAAGGGGAGGGCAAGTCTTCTTCCCCTCTGAAAGCTGGGAGAACATGTTGTTGTGGTCCCTTAATCCTGAAATGGAGAATTGAGCTGTTTGTTTTGCTGCAGAATATGCATGGTAGTGTCAAAGCAATAAATGTTCCTTTCATAAATAGAATAAATGAATCCTCTGGACATCTCAATGGACATATTTTCATAATTCAATCCTTGCTCTTCTCTAGCTTAAAAAAAAGCTATATTTGAGTTTGTTGTACATTTCTTCAGCAATTAAATAGCAAAGGAGGAACTTAACATTGACAATACCTTCTGATCTCTTATAATGCTGCATGCTTGGTAGCCATCATTGCTTTTTGTTTTTGTTTTGTTTTGCTTTTTTTCAAAATCATAGGCTGTGGACTGACAGATGTGTGCTGTCAGAAAAGGGTTGTGTGATTCTGCCAGAGTGTTCTATCAAAGTCGTGTAGGGGAAAAATACTCTATGGATTAACTGATTGTAATTTTGCTATGCTCATAAAGTTCTTGAATTGTAGGGGGTAAAATGTGTACTGTCAAAATTCAATCGCCATATTATTGAGAACACTGCTTTCTCAGAGCAGAGGGGCAGAACATGTGGTGGAGATGTTCTAAATCGGGCAAAACATTTGTAGAAAAGAGATCGAACTAGAAATGGAAAATGCAAAACACTTTATCGGGAAAGATGAAAGCAGAAATAATACCAAATTGTTAGGCTTTGAAACAGTGGAAACACTTTTTTGCAATACAAAGAAAAGATGCTCAGAGAGTGCCAGGGTTTTAAATACCATCATCATCTGCTGGTAATTAACCTAAAGATTACTGCGATGTGCCAGGAAATCATGATTGTACGGCTATAAGTATGGTAATTTTAGTAAACTCAAACAAATTGGGTGAACTATGACTATTGAAATGACACAGCTGGGTCTCAATTCTTCATGAGCACAATTCTATTGTCTAGTTTTAAAGTTTCATGTCAAGGTAAAACTAAAGAAATCCATTTAAGATGAGAGGAGAAATAGAGGCAATCACCTTCACTGCATAGTCTTACTAGGTGGGGGTCCAGCAATCACCTTAACTACAGAGTCTTTCTTGGTGGGGGTCCTGCTTGTAGGTTAAGTTCATGTCAGTGATGGCAGCAAAGTCAAGTCAAGAAGTCCTTTTTGAGGAGATGGTCATTATGACTAAGGTTAGTGGTTGTGGACCCTTGACCTCTAGGCTTTCTAATTTTTCATCTCAGTCCAGAGCCTTTGACTCAGGATACTAATCTTCTTGGAGAGAAAACTTAAAAGAGAAGCCAAGTACCCTGCCTTATACCAAAACTCTAGGTGAAGAAGACAATCCAGTGATTGTGTGTAATTATAATAGTAATAATGGTATTTGGGTTTGCCATGCACTGTACGAAGCACTGGGGTGGATACAGGCAAATTGGGTTGGACACTGTCCCTGTCCCACATGGGGCTCACCATCTCAATCCCAATTTTACAAATGAGGTAACTGAGGCACAGGAATTGAAGTGACTTGCCCAAGGTCACACAGCAGAGCCAGGATTAGAATCCATGATCTTCTGACTCCCAGGCCCGTGCTCTATCCACTATGCCACACTGCTTCTCAATTCATATGATTTCTTGTACAACACAAGGTGGATTTATTTTCCCATCCCTGCTTCCTCTCGTACTGATTGGAGGATGTCTGAGAAAACACCATACTGGAAAGCCACAAAGTTTTTTCCCAGCTAATTCAGGGAAATGGGTCTTCCCTCCCAATGGAAGTTGGAGGAAGACCAATTACTTCCAACTCCAAAGTTGAGTCAATGTCTGGGTTCTGATGTGTGGGAATCAGGAAACCATTTTCACCTGGCTAAAAGAAGAGAAGTGAGTTCTGGGGGTGGAGAGAGACTCTTTTCAGTGGTACTCCCAAGACTAGAGTCTGCTTGGACATAGAAAAGGCTACAGGATTGGTTTACGTGAAAGCACTCACCCTGGAAAGGGAATTAAGCATATATCTCCAACCAAAATGGCTTAGGCCATTGTGAAAAATACAAATTGGCAAGATGAAAATGGGAAGATTTCCATCCTCTGGTTTCATCAGTACCATGAGCCAGATGCTCTGAACTTACGTGTTTCACCTTGATGCTCAATGCTGTCTCGGCTGCATGGATAGGATAAAGAAGCCTAAATACAAGTTTTAGTCCATTGTAACCAAGTCAGTTTAATGTAACTTTCTCAACATAAAACAGTGTGGAAGTCCAGAAGCATTCCGCGTTGTTGCATGATTACAAACACTGATGTTCATTAGTGTCAAATTGCTCCAGCACTGATGCTAAAATGAAAAAATGATCAGTGTGACAGTGAAATTAAGAAATATCAAAATGTCCTCCATTGTTAGAAATAAGTGGTACATTGATTTCAGGAGCCTAAGAAGCAGTTTTATTCTGCATCTCTACCAAGTGGGAGGATGTATGGAGGTAGTGACCTTTATCTTAATAAATACAGTGTACACCAAGGTGAATTTTCTGTCAAGATGCTCACAAAGTTTAACAAAAGTCCTTATTTTAAGTGTGGAAACCAAATTGCTTGTTCCCATTAAGAAAGACCTTAGTGACCTTTCCACATTTCCTTCAACAGAACTAAAAGCAAACTAAGCGTGGGTGACAGAGCTTGGAAAAAGTGATTGTAGTGGCATTTTGGATCTGTCAAGGCTTTCTGTAACTACTGCACTGGAGGTAGTCTAATGAGATATACTGTATAGTAAGTCAGTGAGAAAAAACGCTTTAAAAGTAGTGTTCTGGGCATTGTAACTCTGCAGACCATTATTTCCTGTTGAAGAGTAGAATCTTTTGGTAGCTGTAGGGTGGGGTGAATTTTGTACAGTTGCCACCCCTTTGATCTTGTATTTCCCTAAGGACTTAAGGTAAGCAGAGACTTGTCTTCCCTCTAGGGAGCGTAAGCTCCTCCTGGGCTGGGGATGTGAGTTGTGTTTCTGTAGTTCGTTTCCAAGGGATTCAGTACAATCCCTTGCACCGAGTAAATTTCATTACTATTACTACAGCAAGAAACAGGTGAAATTTTAGAACTCACATGGATGAATCCAGAAGATTCAAAGTGAAGCAGCTTGACCTTGTGGATCAAGCACAGTCCTGGTAGTCAGAAGGCCCTGGGTTTTAATGCTGGCTCCACCACCTGTCTATTGTGACTTTGGGCAAGTCACTTAACTTCTCTGTGCCTCAGTTACCTCATCTGTAAAATGGGGATTGAATTTGTGAGCCCCATGCAGGATATGTACTGTATCCAACCTGATTAACGTATACACTTCTAAGAATAATTCAAGAGAGGACAGAAATGTTCTCCTACTCTGTCTACCTCAACTATAGTTCAACCATATGTAACCATATGTATGGTTACATAGTAACCTTCTGCCATCCAAATTGGTTCTTCTAAGTAGTGTACACTTATAAAATGGAGTTTTCCTCCATTTTATATGGAAAAGGATGGAATTTTATTATACTGTGAAAAGTAGTTCTCTTCCATGTTTCTTTCTGGCATGAATTGAATGTAGAAGAATTGCTAGGCTAAATGTCACAAATAGAGATCAGTTATTAAAAAAAAAAAAATGAGCCCAGCATGGAATAAAGCAGCAACAAGAGAAAGAATATTGGGGGTAAAAAAGCATGTGAAAATTTCCGACCCAAATGGAAGAACACGAAATAGAAATAAAAAGAACATTTCTCTTTCCAGTAAGTTGATATTGGAAAATCAAGTCAAGATATTCCAGATGAACTCACTGGGCAAAGTAGTTTTCTTTTTAGAAATCTGGGAATCGTTCTTGGAACCTAAAAACAAAATATATAGGAGGGTGGCTGTCCAGGAAGACACCTACCACATTATCCTTCCAAGCATCCTTTGTTGCCCCTGTAGGACACAGTATCTTGGATGAGGTGGATCATTATTCTGACACTTCATTGGCTCTGATGCCCATTTTATAAACCACAGTTCTGTAAAATGAGGTAGAGGATGGGACACGCACAAAAGTGATGAAAGACTTGGTTCTTTATTCAGTGCCTGTTATAATTGTAAAAAGACATCCATCCTAAAGCTTCAGTACCGTGGAAGAGAGATTATCAGGGTTAAGATTAGATTTCAAAAGGAAACTACCCAACACATATCTAGCAATAATGAATAACGTCACACTCCTTCCTTAAGCAGTTTTATGGCGATCTCTGAAGCAGTCACAATATAAACCCAGGGAAAAGTCAAGCTAGTCTAAATACTTTTAATTTTCTCTTGTTTTGCTGGAAAAGATCAGGGCAGGGATAGGAAATTAACAGCATTAGAAAGGGTGAACATTCAAAGACAGTCTTCTCCTGTTTTGGTGGGTGGGGGAAGGGGAGAAAGTAAAGGAAGCTTGTCATCCTTGGAATATTTGAGAAGAGGGTCTACCCTGTTTGTCTTGTGTTCTGTGCCCTTTTCTTAAGCAAAGGAGGCCTGAATCAATCACTCTCTTCCACTTGTAGGCACAGCAGAGGATAGACAGTAGTCTGGGGATTTGTCCACCTCTTTTCTTTTCTTTAATTAACCATTTCAAATTAATGCAGTTGATTTCATCTTTAGAAAGGTAGATGGATGAACTCAGATGGAGACTGGCCTTTAAAGCTAGATGTATAATATATGTTTGTGTATTCATGTCTACTCATTTATTTGACCACTCTACTGGAAAAAAAATTAATATTTGTCTCCCCCATAATAGTGTAAGCTTATTATGGGCAGAAAAAATGCCACTTTCTTCTATACTTGCCCATGGGCCTTAGTAACTTCAACCGTAAAATGAGGATTTGAGACTGTGAGCCCCACATGGGACAGGAATTTCTGGTATCCATCCCATCGCTTAGTACAGTGCCTGGTACAAAGTAAGTGCTTAACAAATTACATAAGTACAATACAAGTTCAATTAAATGTAGAATTATTCATATAACAAATTCCAATGGGCCAAAATATTCTGGATTTTATTTCAAGATGGTTTCCCAAATTTTGTGTCTTCCTGGAGCCCAATTAATCCTTCTGCATTGCGATAGTTATCATATAGCCATCCATAGCCATCTTACTCATTCTCTCTCACTTGCACACATCCACATGTATTGACAATGTATGTCCCTAAAAATAGGCACTGACCTCTGAATGGGGTAGAATATTTTGGCGAAAGCTGAGCTGCAAGAATTGAACCCAAGAAGAATATTCCATCCAACTGAAGCTGTTTAAAGGCCATAAGAGGAAACAGAAACAAGTTTACCCTGAAATGTTAGACTTCCTGAAGTCTTCTCTTTTAATAGGACTTTTCTGAGCTGCTCATCTTTAAGATCCACATAAGATAAGGGAAAGCGAGGACTGATGCCATTGTAGTTTGACTTACAGGGTTCTATTTGGTGTTCCTTTTGAAGCAGTGTGGGCTAATGGGTAGAGCATGGGCCTGGGAGCCAGAAGGACCTGGGTTCTAATCCTGCCTCCACCACTCATCTATTGTGTGTGTCCTTGAGCAAGTCGCATCACTTCTCTGGGCCTCAGTAACGTATTTGTAAAATGGGGACTTTAGATTGTGAGCCCTATGTGGGACAGGAATTGTGTCCAACCCTATTACCTTGTATCTACTCCAGTGCTTAATAGAGTGCATGTCACATAGTAAGTGCTTAACAAATACCACAGTTATTATCACTGTTATTTTTATCACTGTTATTCTTAGCAGGATGCAGTTTTTCTTCCTACTGTCCCAAGCATGGAGTTTTGCCCAGATTGCCAAAATGCAGAGGTTACAGATTGCCTAACCCCTGCCAAATTGAGGGTGGTTGCTGTTGTTGACCCTCTGCCTCTTCAAGCCAGGAAAAACAGGACCATGCAGAGCACAGTGTCATCTCAAAGTAAAATGTCAACAGGCTGCTGTCAAGGAGATTTGTTTGTTTCCCCCCACCCCCGACCCAAATGCCCACTAATAGGCCTTTCTGCATCAGCATGTTTCTGAGAGATGTTTTCCCTCCTGATGATTTATAGCCTCTTCTCCCTGTATCTTTAACTGGAAAGTTGAAGGTGAGCCCGCTGAGGTAAGAACCACACCTCTGATTGCCCTGTGTGAATACAGCTCCACTAAGCAATAAAAAAAAGCACTTATGTGTTATATGTGCTGTTAATTCCTCTATTAGAGCCAAATTCCAAATAGTATTTGCTGGGTTTTTCATTTATATTTACACACTTTACTCTTAACATTACTCTACTCAGAGGAAACAATATGTCAAGAAGTATTTGGAACTGAGTACAAGGTTAAGGAAGAACTGTCAGGGATGTCTAGAATTATTAGCCTTTCTACATGATATAGGAAACTTGGGATGAGGTGGGAAACAAAACAAAATGTAGACCAAAATAGCTAAAGCATTCAATGAAAATAGGAAAAAAAAATCCCTTCTGGTAGTGTATTCTTAACATGTTTCTTCCAAGGTTATCATCAAAGGAAAATGGAAAAGCAAACATGAAGCAAACATGTTGTACATAATTGAAGTATATCAGATTGAAACCCAATGGCCCTTTTCTTGAATTTGTACATCTGATGAATAAACTTGGTTTACAATGGGAGAAGAATGCAGAGAGGATCAAATGTTAATTTGTGACACCCTGAACACCTCAGCATTCTAGATTACATGGTTTTTTGTGGGCAATGGAAAAAAAAAATGGATTAGAGAGGTGAGGTGGAGGGGGGGGAATAAATAATATTTATTGAGCACTTACGACGTGCACAGCACTGTACTAAGTGCTTGCTAGAGTAACTACAGCAGAATCAGCAGACAGGTTCCCTGCCTATAACAAGTTTACAATCTGGAGGGGAAGTCTCTGAAATTGATGAAGATAGCAAAACCCAGAAAGGGCAAGTCTGAGGGCAAGGAGTACCAGAGGTAGGAGCAAATTATTGAGGGAGATAGATGGAAGGGGGTGGTAAATAATACTATAATTGTGGCATTCGAGCTAAAATCCAATCAGAGGAGACACAGTCCCTATCTCGCATGGGGCTCATAGTCTAAGGGGAATGGAGGACAGGTGATTTATTCCCATTTTACAGATGAAACACTGGATGTCACTGATAATTTGTACAAATCTACATCAGGATATGCATCCTTTTACAGTTGGGGACATGAAGGCTGAGTCTAGAATTGTTGCGGCTGGTTATCAGAAGGGTTAGCTTTCTAGACTATAGGCTTGTTGTGGGCACAGTCTGTTATATTGTTCACTAAAGTGCTAGTTACAGTGCCCTGCATACAGTAAGTGCTTAATAAATATGATTAACTTACTGACAGGTATTTGCCAGGACTGGGCTTGAGACAATGACAGTAAAGCAAATGAGGCATTCATCTGATATAACAGATTTATACATCTATCATCAGCAAAGAAAATGAAGGGAATTAATTGGTGTAATTAAGAAGTAATGAAGACCTAGAGAAGTAGCTGTTGATATAAATCAGGAGAAGGAATGCTTGGGAGCTTTGAAAGTGCATAAATTGGCAGCTCTTGAGTCACCAAAGATGAGGGGGCTAAGTGTATTATAAAAATACTTTGGTGTTAGGAAGCTTGGAAAACTTCTATGTGAGGGGATAGAATACACAAGAAAATTAAATGTGTGATGTAAACTTCATTACAAACCAAAAAGAAGCGAGAATAACAATCTCTGAGCTTCTCTTCGACAACAATGAAAGAAAAAGGACACCAGTGATTTGAGAAAATTGAGCATCCTATGCATGAGAACAGTTACGTAGTCATAGATATTTGTCCATTAATGAAATTTAGCAGATTTCCTTTGTTGTGACAATGACATAATTAAGTTGGCATAAATAAAAATTTAGTTTTGTGAACTGAAAATGATTTAAATACTAAAGCAACATATCCCTGAGTTTCAGCATGTATATGGAAGTGTGCCATAGCTCTTAGTAAAGATGGAATTCTGGAAATGCTGAGGACTTACAGCCTCAGCTTAAGAATTGTGCTCAAGAAGAAAATTACACACTTGGAGTTTTGAAAACTCCAGTTCTCCAGGGGCACAGAGAGGTTTTCCATATCAACCCAGAACGCCACCATCATGAGATTTCCTTGCCGGCCCTGCATTGGAAGAGGATTCCTTTCTCTCAGCACATACACCCAGAAGCCATTCCTAAACAGGACAAGAGAAGATATCCCTGAGCCATTCCCAAGTGACACTTGAGAAATGATCATGGCAAAGTTGGGAGAACACATCTGGTTGAGACTTAGGAGATGTTGAGATTTGCAAATGGTTTTGCAGCACTGGCTTTCCTGCATTTTCCATGTCGATTTGGGTAAAATATGAAGGAAGAATGGGGGAGCGTAGTTTCCAGAAAGTGGCTATAATGGGCTGTGACTCTGCCGGTAATTGCTTTTAAAGCTCGTTTCAAGCAAAGTGACAAGACTAGGGGACAACACTTACCCATATTCATTACTATTAACCAAAGGAACCAAGTGAAACTATTTAAAATTCATTGTTTACTGGAAACTGACTTTTACATATAAATTGATTTCCCTTGATGTACTACTGACCTGCTGACAGGTCCACACTTCTTGAACCAAGCTCTATGAAGCTATTTCATCTTGAATATTTTGTCCAATTACACTGTGACAGAAACCTTATATTCTTCCCATCATTTTTAAACATCCCCCCCACCCCCATCCCATCACCTTCCATCAAAACAGTAGTTTTCACAGTGAGATTTTTGAATGACCAGAGAGTTTTCAAGAACACAGCTACCGTGTTGTATTAGGAGTGTCTGTGCCCTGTTCCTCTGATAACTCTCTTTCCTGGCTCTTTGGTTAGATTCCTCTTGCTAAGTCGGTGAGAATTTGAGAGGGAAATAATTTTCAGAGTAAGCCTGTCATATCACTAATAATGCATTGTCAGTGCCTAAAACATGTAAGCTGAGAAGAAAAGGAACAATTGGAAGATATAAAAATATGTTCAAAGCCCATCATTATCCCCTCAGTGAGGTGTGTGATTAGAGAATTTATATATGTAGTTGTGTGTGTATGTATACAATTACACGTTTCCTCCTTACAAGTGTGATATGGGGAGTAGCTTTTAATTGTTTCTTGATTGATTTTGTCACAACTGTGTTAGTAGTTTGTTTTTAAGTTTCTGTTTTTCCTCAAATTATGATCATACAGACTGACAACCCCTCATTATGATTGTAGGGTTGGCCTGAGTGAGATACGCTATTGTGGAGGGATGCAGGCAGGCTATAACTAGCAAAACAGCATTTCCCTTCAAAATAATGCCCATAGTATAGGTCACAGAATAGACACTGATGTTGAATCCACCTGTTTGACTCAGAAGTTCAGGTTTGCTCGCGAAATATAAGGTCGTAGGCTTTTTCCTTAGCCAGAAGGGAGCCTAACAGAGGATACCACCTATTGGATTCTGTTCAAGTCTCTCGTGTAAATTGTGATTGATATATAGATGTCAGTTTGTGTATGTATGTGTGTGTATATATATATGCATGTACATATATGTATATATATATATATGTGTGTGTGTGTGTACATATATATTTAAAGTAATCTGAACATTTCAAAAGTTGAGTCAGTATTTAGAGGTAATAATTAATTTTGACAGGAAATCACAACTGTCTTCAGGCCCTTTTATCTTATTAAAATGTACATCATCAGGATAACTGAGTAGTAGCTAGCTTGGGTGTAAAATGTTCCTGTTATTTAAGATGAATATTGTATGTAGTTATTTGTAATATATACTTTTATATATGTATGAATTCAAAAATTACAGAGCAAAATAAGTTTTCGTTTTGCCTCATTTCTCGGGGATAATGGCGTATTGTCCTTTCAAAGGTGATTCTATCTGTGGCATAGCAGAAATGACCAACATACAGCCAATGGTATCACTCCCATTAGATTATAACAAGCTCCTTGAGGGCAATGGATGTCTCTTGTTACAGTTGTCCTCCATACGGTGCCTTCCCTTCAGTAACACGCTCACTCATTTAAGTCCAGTGATTGTGTGAATGTAAAGATAGTTCTTGACTATGCATGTGCCCCATGCCATGCCTGTCTTCTTTCATGGCTCTCTGTTGGTATGTGTGGATAGAACAGTGCAATTTTTTTCAACAGCTTCCAGAGCTCAAGTTTGTGGATCATGTCACATTATTTTGTGAACATCACGCAAACAGTTTTGAGGTTTTGGTATTGCTCCCACTGCTATTTCCGTGTGTGTCATATTACACAGATCATTCCTGAAGTGCTGGATTTTGGTCTGAAGCCATGTTGTGATTCAGGTAGTGTTTAGTGGACTAATTCTTCAATAATCTGTCCAGAGCAATTCTAGCTAGAATCTTGTGAGCAATGGGAAGCAGTGAGATACTTAGTTTCCACTATCAGTTCCCTTCCTTTCCTTCTTAAATATCTTTTGAATCTTTGGTGTTAAATGTGTCGAGGAAGAACATGTTGTACAAAACTCCCTCTTTGTCTATGATGAAGGTGGTTCCATCTCACTTTTGCTGAATTGTACTTTCCAAGTGCTTAGTACAATGTTCTGCACACAGTAAGCGCTCAATAAATGCAATTGAATGACTTCACAAGAATGCTGCAGTTGTGCGTATGAAGCCATGTAGACTCTTCACAAATGAGAAAAAGCCCTAAATTTGGTGGTGGTGTTAGCTAGGATATCTGCAGAAAGTGGCCTAAGTAAGATAAGGAAAGAAATAGTTAAAGATTGCCATTAAAATGATGTTTTAAAACTATTTAAACATGCTAGGATATTGGAGGAATCAGCAGATATTACTGTAGAGCCACTATGTATTATGTTTGAAAACCTCAGGAAGATGGAGGAAATTAACGGCAAATGGGCAAATGCCACATTCATCTTAAAAACAGAGAAAAAAATCACTGTACATTTTTGGCCAACTATAACACAATTAATTTACAACCACCTAGCATAAGAAATCTGGCAAATTTGTCAGGCCACTTTCTTATATGATAGTGTAGCTGGTCATACAGAGTAAAGGAAGGAAGAGATGTACTCAATCTAGAGCACTTAGGCTTTTAATCACAGGCCACCAACATTCCAATTGACAGCTGCCCTTCAATAGCATTTTTTGAATTCATTCTGTGTGCACAGCTCTGTCGTAAACATTTAGGAGAGTACAGTAGAGTTAAATACCACAGCTTCTGCGCTAAAGGAACTTACAGTCTATCAGGAAAGACAGATAGTTAATTACAGAGGGGGGAGTAATCTCTCTCTCTCTCTCATTCTCTCTTCTACATCATCTATAAGGTTGGATTAATACCCTTCAAGCACTTGATTTTCACCTCATCCTCAGCCCCACAGCTCTTAATGCATATCCTTATCCCCTGCCATTCCACCATCTCTGTTTAGTTAAATGTCTGTCTCCCCCTCTAGAATGGAAGCTCCTTATGGGAAGTACTGTTTAGTGCAGTGCTGAGCCCACTGTAAGCACTCAATAAGTTACCATTGATTGACTGGAGACCCTGGGACAGGAACTGTGGCTGATGGGACTATCTTGTGTCAGTTCCAGTCCTTAGGACAGTTGATAATAATGATGGTATTTGTTAAGCACTTACTTTGTGCCAAGCAGTGCTCTAAACAGTGGGGTAGATATGAGGTAATCAGGTTGTCCCACATGGAGTTTATAGTCTTAATCCTCACTTTACAGATAAGGTTACTGAGGCAGAAAGAAGTTGTGGTTTCCCAGGTCACAGAGCAGACAAGTGGTGGAGCCAGGATTAGAATCCAGTTCCAGTTGTGTGGCACATGGTAAGCATTTAATAAACCCGTAATTATAATGATTCAGGTCTCTAGTTTCCTAGAGGAAGCCCCAAGGTTTGTCCCCAGTGATTTCCAGTGCTTTCATGCTGTGACTATGTCCCTTGGTTCCATTTTCACCTCCACATCTTTTCTCACTCCTCCCTCTATGCCACTTTCCATTCAACAAGCCACCCTTCATACAAATATTTTCATAACACTCCTTACCACCCCACCCCCTACTGCCACACACTTCATTCAGGAAGCTTTCTGCAATGAATGGGGAAAGACAATATTTTCAAATTATTTATACATCCTTCTCAAGCTCTTTCCTTCAGTAACTTCAGGAACAAAATGAACCCAGAGAAAGCCAAGTGAAAGTATCCTTATAAAGGAAGGCTTTATATCCAGTCTGAGGGGATGGAGAGTTTTCTGGGGAATAGGGACTTTGTTATTCTTTTTTTTTTAAATGGCTATGCAGTTTGTGGGTGCTCAGAAAATACTATTTTCTGTGCTTGAAGATGACATTTCTAATGTTTTCCATATACAGAAATGGTGCTGAAGAGATCAGGGAGTGACTAACAGATCTTTCCACTCCAGCCGTTTAGAGAGTTTGCTCATGGTTTGATTGGCTCCTACCTGAACAGCCTTCTGTTTCTTATGGTCTTGCCTCCTTGCATATGGCCAGCAGGACCATTTCCTCAAACTGAGCCACCCCATCTGTGATTGCCACATGCCAGCATGAGCCGACTATCGCTTTCATTTACAAATCACCAATGCTAGTGTTACGGCCCTTCAAATTGGGCATCCATCTGACACTAAAGCATTTCTTAGGCACTCCTTGTATCCCCTCCTTCAATTTCACAGCCAGTAGAGATTCTGACAGACTGGAATCATCCAGTCATATCCCTCGGCCAGCGCAGTGCTATTGAGCTCAGAATGACCTTGTGTCCTGCAGAGATGGAATCGGAATGAATCTATTCCAAAACTTTGCTCCTGGAAACTGTACCCTACCATGGAAGATTACAATCGATTACCACAGAGGAAATCTGGCCATTCGCTGATGTGAGTTTAATGGACATGATAGTGGGACCATTTCTGGATAGATCTTTAATTTGGTATAAGATTTAATGCCTCATTAGTGCCACGCTTTGACTGCTATCCTGCAAAATCAGCATTGGTTTTGTCAAGAGGCTGTAGATCCTAGTCTATTAGTGTAACTCTGAAAGGTTGCTGCAAATTTAAATTCCTTGACAGCTTTCAATTGTGTGTTCATGTTGACAATTTGAAGGGTTTTCGTGCTCTAGGCTAAAACATGACTTGAGTTTCAACAAGTTGACTAACACTCCTCTTGTAGTGCAAAGTCAGCAGAATGTAAAAAAAGCAAAGTTTATCTAAGACATCTGAGTTGTCACCCCTCCTTTTCTCTCTTGTTTAAAGCTCAATCTTCTGCCCTACTCTTTCAATTTTTTTTTAATGATACTGGTGAAGAGCTGACTATATGTCAAACACTATTCTAAGTGCTGGGGTATATAGAGGTGAATTAGATCAGACACAGTTCCTCTTTTGCATAGGTTCAAAGTCTGAGTCTTCTATCATAAGATAATGAGCATTTTTATTTTAACTGATAGATCCTCAAGTAGTGATTGAATATGATGGTTCTGTTTTGCTTTTGAAAATTTAGAACATTATTATGTCACAACAACTCCTAGAGTAAGATAAGTAAAGACTTAAGAGAAAAATTGGCTGAAAAAATAAACCATGTTTTTATAAGGGGATTGAATATAGGTCTTCAGTTACTAATTTAATTCATTGAAAAATAGCTTTAAATTATGATTTGCTTCATTCCTTTGGTTCAGGTTTTTAACAGTGTAGATGTTATACTCCTAGAACAATGGACTCAATCCTGAGAAAAAATTCAAATAGCATTTTGAGATTGAAAATCTACTGCAAGTTCTATGTATAGAGTGTATATTTTCAAAATATCACTCCAGCTCTCTAAGAATATCTATCCCCTCAAAGAATTATACCTCCTCATAGACTACTGCTATCTCTCCCAGTGAGTTGTAGCATAAAGAGCACAGAGATCAAAGCTGGCTCCAAGTTAAGGGTCTTTAATCACATTCTCTCCTGTGGGGGCTCAACACACAAGCATCCATCCTGACACTGAGTGTTCCACATACTGAGTTTGGGCAGTTTACACCAGTGGGGTTTTAATGTATGTTTTCATTTTCTTAAACCCATCCACAAAATCAGCTCCCCTTGGTCCTCACCAAGATGCTCTGATGAAAACGAACACTCATTTGTCCGCGTGCTATCCGTCAGGTTCCCTGGCTTCTCACTGGTGGTTGAGCAGGAAGTTTGCATCCATTGATCTCCAGTGGTACTGGTTAATTGCTCTTAGTCCCTTCTTATTTTTTTATGGTATTTGTTAGGCGCTTACTATGTGCCAGACACTGAAGCACTGGGTAGATTAAAGTTGATCAGGTTGGACACAGTCCCTATCCCATCCACGTAGGGCTCACCATCTTAATCCCATTTTTCAGATGAGGTGACGGAGGTGCAGAGAAGTAAAGTGACTTGCCCAAGGTCACACAGCACGCAAGTGTTGGAGCTGGGATTAGAATTCAGGTCCTTCTGACTCCCGGGCCCGTGCTCTTATCCAGGAGACCACACTGCTTTTCTCCTCCTCTCCTCTACTGATCCATTGATCTCCACCTTCTCTGAGGTCATTGAGGCCTGCTAGAGAATTACATAGAGGGACTAATCACTGTATTCCCCATGGCGGTCTTCTTCCTGTCTTATCTCCACATGGAAATACTGTCTCTCTCTTCACACATGAAGGATTATTCTTTATGTTTAAATTCAACAATTCAGGCAGCATCTGTTCTATGAATATAACCGAGCCAGAATATTTTTTTTCCCTTGAGGGAAGTACTATAACTCTTATATTTCACGATCTTATCTAATTCTCCCAAGCCTCTATACAGCTCTCCAGAATCATTCTTTTCTTGTGTGGGATCAAAAATTATCCTGTTCAGGAGTTTGAGTTAAAGCCTTTTCCGCTATCCTGGCTTGCTAGTGGTTATTGCTCAGTAGCACTTACACTTTGCTCTATCTCTTGTTGAATGTGTCTTCTATTTCCTCCTCCAAAGAGGTTATACATTTCTGTAATCTATTTTGCCCCACATGAATTACATCAAACATGCTCCTGAGAGATTATATTTCATCTTCTTTGACATCTGGGGGAGCATTCTCAGGCTGAGACAAAAATGTTTCTGGGCCCATCTGTGAACAGCTTCAAAATTCTATTTGATGCTTTTCATTTTGGTTTAAAAACACAAAAGGGATAAGACCCGACTCTGCCACTTGTCTGCTGGCTCAACTTGGCAAGTCACTTAACTTCTCTATGCCTCAGTTCCTTCATTTGTAAAATGGGAATTAAGACTGAGCCCCATGTGGGACATGGCTGTGTCCAACTGATTAATTTATAAAAATCACAGTATGGTGCCTGCCACATAAGCACTGGACAAATACCATTAGAAATGCTACTACTTGTTCTCTACCTACTTTACAGAGAATCACAAGAATTGCACACTGTTGGGATAGAGCAGTGGATAGAGCACAGGCCTGGGAGTCAGAAAGACTTTGGTTCTCCTCTAGGGCTAATCTAATTCTAATCTAATCTGGGAAACTGAAGCAGAAAGAAGTCAGTTATTGGCATTTTTTGAGCATTTGCTCTGTATTAAGCATGTAGGAGAATACGGTAGATCTTATTGTTGGATTATATGGAATTCTGACCGCATTGGATTATTAGATATTAATTTGTGTTGATCACCTTAATTATGGGACTGGCATTTGTTTAGTAGGCTGAATTCACATGCATTCTTTAACCCGAAGAGTTTCTCAAATGCTACTAGCATCCAAACATCATATTTTGTATCAGTATTAAACAGGAACAACTCAAATGACTGTATCAATCTGTAAGTAAGGTTGCATTCATATATCGTAGGTATGGAATTAATTAAGTCTTTACTAGGTGGCAGGCAGAATAATTATAATCATGGCATCAAGTTCATGGCTTAGTGGATAGAGCCCAGGCCTGGGAGTCAGAAAGTCATGGCTTCTAATCTGTTTCCCCCACTTGTCTGCTGTGTGACCTTGGACAAGTCACTTAAATTCCCTCATCTGTAAAATGAGGATCAGGCCTTATGAGGGACAGGGACTGTGCCCAATCCAATTACCCTGTATCTACCCCGGCATTTAGAACAATGGCCTGGCATATAATAAGCGCTTAGCAAGTACCATTATTATTATTATATGCTGAGCATTATAATAGGCACTGGGGTAGATGCAAGATAATCAGGGATTCACAGTTTAAGTGGGAGAGAGAACATGGATTTAATTGCCATTTTATAGATGAAAAGACCAAGGCACAGAGTACTACGACTAGGCTTGAATCAGAAGCTGTACTGTGATAAGTGACCAGGTAAATGCAAGATGATAAATTCATTGACAGGAGGCTAAGATGAGACAGGAGGCTAAAATGAGTCTTCTAATCCTAGGATGTTTAGCATCACCAGGGAACCCAGGCTCAGGGTGGCCTAGAGAAGCAGCATGGGCCTGGGACTCAGAAGGACCTAGGTTTTAATCCTGACTCCACCACAGGTCTGCTGTGTGACCTTTGGCAAGTCTCTTAACTTCTCTGGGTCTCAGTTACCTCATCTGTAAAGTGGGGATTAAGAGTGTGAGCCCCATATTCATTCAATAGTATTTATTGAGCGCTTACTATGTGCAGAGCACTGTACTAAGCGCTTGGGATGAACAAGTCGGCAACAGATAGAGACAGTCCCTGCCGTTTGACGGGCTTACAGTCTAATCGGGGGAGACGGACAGACAAGAACAATGGCAATAAACAGCGTCAAGGGGAAGAACATCTCGTAAAAACAATGGAAACTAAATAGAATGAAGGCGATGTACAATTCATTAACAAAATAAATAGGGTAACGAAAATATATACAGTTGAGCGGACGAGTACAGTGCTGTGGGGATGGGAAGGGAGAGGTGGAGGAGCAGAGGGAAAAGGGGAAAATGAGGCTTTAGCTGCGGAGAGGTAAAGGGGGGATGGCAGAGGGAGTAGAGGGGGAAGAGGAGCTCAGTCTGGGAACGCCTCTTGGAGGAGGTGATTTTTAAGTAGGGTTTTGAAGAGGGAAAGAGAATCAGTTTGGCGGAGGTGAGGAGGGAGGGCGTTCCAGGACCGCGGGAGGACGTGACCCAGGGGTCGACGGCGGGATAGGCGAGACCGAGGGACGGTGAGGAGGTGGGCGGCAGAGGAGCGGAGCGTGTGGTGTGGGCGGTAGAAAGAGAGAAGGGAGGAGAGGTAGGAAGGGGCAAGGTGATGGAGAGCCTTGAAGCCTAGAGTGAGGAGTTTTTGTTTGGAGCGGAGGTCGATAGGCAACCACTGGAGTTGTTTAAGAAGGGGAGTGACATGCCCAGATCGTTTCTGCGGGAAGATGAGCCGGGCAGCGGAGTGAAGAATAGACCGGAGCGGGGCGAGAGAGGAGGAAGGGAGGTCAGAGAGAAGGCTGACACAGTAGTCTAGCCGGGATATAACAAGACTGTGTCCAACCTGATTAACCTGTATGTACCCCAGAGCTTAGAATGGTGCTTGGCACACAGTACCATAATTATTATTATTAAGCATGTTTGACTTTTTCTCTATCCCACCATTGATCTACCATCCCATTGTCATACTACATGAGATTTCTGGCACAGAGACTTCGTGACCAATCAGGAGATATATACCATAGACCTCTGTCCTGTCTACATGGATCCTACTTAGCAATTTCCTATATAATAAAATAATTAATAATATTAGTGGTATTTTTAAGTACTTGCTATGTGTCAGACACTGATACAACAAAATTAGTTCGGACACAGTCCCTCTCCCACAGAGGGCTTCACAGTCTAAGTGGGAGGGAGAAGGGATATTTTATCCCCATTTTACAGATGAGGGAATCGAGGCACAGATTGCTTAAACGACTTGCCCAAGGTCACACAGCAGACAAATGGCAGAGATGGAATTAGAATTTAGGTCCTTTTACTCTCAGGCCCATCACTTTCCACTGGACGACTCCTCTGACTCCCAGGCCTATCACTTTCCACTGGACGACTCTGCTTCTCATTTACACCACCCCAGAACTTCAAGCCAGGCAACAATTCCCTTATGGTGTTGGATCCTTAGCCCAAGGCCATTCTAGGCCAAATAATTTCTTTTCTGCATATAGCTGCATATTTTATTGGTGTTTCTGTTAAGTGATATCAAAAAACACAGGACATAAGTTGTTCTTCATAAGGCATAGTTACTTTGGAAATCTAAATTGAAGTACCCAGTGAATTGGTTGTGGCTTCCTTTTGGTTTCCCTGAAGTACTATATGTGTTGTGTTTCCTCTGCTGAAGTGTATTTACATTTGTGGTCAAGCTCATTGTCTAGATAGTCTGTGTTAAGGGTCTTTTTAGAAATAAGCTACCAAACTGCTATATGATGATCCGTCCCTACTCAAAATAGATCTGGAATACTCTGATATGAAATGCAAGTTTTGGCATAAGTGGATGTCTACCACTAGATTCAGAATGATCAAATAGTACTGTGGTCATTTTATTTCAGTAACTACATGCTTGTGGCCTCAAGTCTGCTTTATTTGAGCAATACAGTAGATCAGTATTGATCAGAAGGAAGGAAAACTCTCTGAACTTAAAATGATGTATAGATTCACACATACATTAATATCCTTTACCAAATGAACTTGTGAATCTATTTGTGAAGCATCTGTTCTGGAGCAAGAGTCCTCCAAATTAAATCTCAGTGTTGGAATCATAATTTTGGCTTGCAATGGCATGTATATTAAAGGACTGGATAATGGCAGAATTTGGACAGTGGCATTTGTTAGAAAAGTGACTCATTTCATTAATGGTGCATTTCATGTGGAAACAGTCAATTGGAATTTTTTGTGGAATCCTTTGGAAAGGAGATGAGACAGTTAAAGCCTCCACAGAGCAAGCATCTGCTGGGGCACCAAGTTCACCCAAGCCCGTTTTCCCTCCAGCCACTTGCGGAAGTTTAACTCTGAAATTAGTTATGCTTTTATGGCAGATGAAGATAACAAGCTATATCATATGTTGGTAAGATGGTGGAACAGAGCGGTAGGTCTTTGGAATTGTATTTCCCGAGTGCTTCAGTTGCCTCATAGTTATAGATACTCCCTGGGTTGGAAAGATACTGTGATGCATCAGTGTGCAGGGTTGGAGGCGGATCAGTAGGATGAGATAATAGTGGTAATAATAATGTTGGTATTTGTTAAGCGCTTACTATGTGCCGAGCACTGTTCTAAGCGCTGGGGTAGATACAGGGGAATCAGGTCGTCCCACTTGAGGCTCACAGTTAATCCCCATTTTACAGATGAGGTAACTGAGGCACAGAGAAGTTAAGTGACTTGCCCACAGTCACACAGCTGACAAGTAGAGCCAGGAGTCGAACTCATGACCTCTGACTCCGAAGCCCAGGCTCTTTCCACTGTGCCACGCTGAGATCATTCTTCTCCATGAAGAACGTGAGTTAGAAATGATTAATTAGAAGTGATGCACTGTGACACAATTAATCTTTCTTCTGATCGTTCATTTGCACAGACATTTCTGCCAATCCCACTGAAACCAGTGCTTGTAGGTCCCACTCTTGCCTCATCCTGTCACACCCCTTTCCATAGAACGAGACACACAGACACACAAACACACACTCACTCCCATCCCCCTTCCCCCCCCTTTATTCTCCTCTTCATTTTGGACTGCTTATCTTCACAGATTTCTGATTCATCCACACCCCCTACTGTTTGTGTGATAACAACTCAACCCTTGACCTCAAGAAAGGGGAAAAGTTTGAGAGAGGAGAAGTTTAAGTCAAGAATCCACTCTCACCCGAGGGAGGCCACAGCAGGCTTTTCTTATCTGTAATCAATGGGAATTTAAAGAGCCTTGCAGAATGTTGAGACTGAAGCAAATTGATTGATTGATTAGAAGGGCAGCTGGGGACTCCAGGGGCGGATGAAGCAACTGCCAAGAGCTCTGAATCCTGTGGACATGAAATAAATCAAGTTTCTGTCGTCAGGGAATCTGTTGAGGTTGATGGAGAATCTACAACTCTACTTAAATTCTCTATATGTGTGATAAAAAAAAAGTTTTTCTAAGTATATAAACCTTCATATCAGAAGAAAACATCTCAAACCATAAAATTCTCCCACGGGTGCTGATGTGACTGAAAACTAGGTGACAGTCTTTAAACAGGAAATCTAAAAAGGCTTTTCATTTTTCTATGCTAAAAGTAGTTCAAACAGCTTTATGGTAAGTTATTTACCAATCATTGTTTACACCTAGTTTCCTCATCCCACCTCGGGCCCAGTGGTAACCAGCTGTGTGCTAAGTCTAAATGTGCTCATTTCACAGAATCCACCCTGACAGATGAGTGGCAGAGGTTTGAAGTTTCAGCCTGCCGTGAACAGCTTAAGACACAGGAGTGATAGCTTGCTAGATTTCTCAGTTTTAAAATGGGTCAGCAGCATGTTTGGCAAAGCTAATCTACCTAAATTGAGAAGCACCTGACAGATCAAACAACCCCTCCTAGGGCCATTACAGGGAACAAAACATACCTTGAACAACTGGATGGATACCCAAAGCTGCTTCGTTTTCCTCCCGTGTGTGTGTGTGTGTGTGTGTGTGTAAAATAAGTGTTTTTCTCCTTCTGATTTGGGACCCATTCTACTGAAGAATCATGGCACATTTCAAAGCTCATATAAACAGTGATCAGGAAACCTTCATGATCTGAATAACGCTTTTCTGAAACAGATTTAAGCCAAAATTCTCCTGAAGTTGTTGCTCAATAGTAAATAGGTAGTATCTCATTTTGATCCAATGACGTGACTCATTTTCTTTCTAATTCCAAGCTAGATCTAAATATTCACAGTGACGTTGAGTCAGTTTTAACGATCAATCCTATCACCCTTCCTCAGCACTGCTTCTCAGTGGCCTAGAGGAAGGAGCACAGGCCTGGGATTCAGAGAATTTGGGTGCTAATTCACACACTGCCATTTATCTGCTTTGGAATCTTGAGCAGGTCAAAACTTCTGTATGGCACATAGTAAGCGCTTAACAAATACTGTGACTATTGTTTTTTTTTTAATCATTAGTAGGCATAATTATTATATACATTTTTCACTTTTCCATTCAATGATTAATTTGAGTATTGTTGGTAAATACATTTACTTTGCAGCCTCATAACTACAGGCCACATATGCTTTCTCCCAGTGGGTTCCTCAGTCATTAAAACCTTGCCATTCAACTTTGAATAGTGAAAGCCCACTAAGGTTAAGGAATGACTACAGTATCAGAGAAAGAAGGACCCCAGAGAGACCAAGATTTGCCATTAGTACAATGCTCTGCAATTAGTAAGTGCTCAATAAATACTATTGAATGAATGAATGAAAGGCAAATGTTCTACTAATTCATATCCATGCATTAGAGAGAAGAGGGCCAGCCAAAGAACTGGATCAAGTCAGCGTGGTATAACAACAGGACAACCAGAGGGGGTGAATGAGTCAGTGATGTGGAAATGTGTCTGCCAACTCTGTTTTATTGTACTTTCTCAAGCACTTAGTGCACTGTTCGGCACACAGTAAACGTTCAGTAAATGCCACTGACTGATAGAGTGACTGGAGTCCAGCCTCAGTGGAGGGCGGCCAGAAAGAACAATCATGGGCTGCATGTTATAATCCTATGAAGTGTGTTTTGCTAACTTGACAGTCTGTAATTTGGGGGCTTTGATTAAAATCTTGGCCATTTTCTTGGTGTGGAGAAAATAGCATAGGTATATCCTGCAATGTGCTGTGGTTTCATAGATCCAGAATACCAATCGCATCTCTTCTTGACCTTCACGTTTCTCTCTGGGGAGTAAGGAACATGTGCTTTAGCATGAAATAACTCCTCTGCAGCCTCTGGGAAAGAGGGACACCTAGTACAACAGAGAGTTTGGAGGGTTTAAGTTCAGACTTTCCTTGGGGAAGTGTGAAAAATAGAAATCCTCTCCAAGTCCTTCCCTTTCCTGTGATTGCATTAGAATCCCTAATGTGTTTGACCTTTTCACAAAAACCTATCAATTCGAAGTTACCCTACCCATGTATTCATGGTTCAGTGGTTGGGCTATATTGATGTGCTACTGTATTTAAACCTGGGCAAAGGTAAAACAACCTCCAGTTTGTGCACACATCTCTGCAGTAGCTAGATGAATCCCATGGTCTCCAGCATAATAACTTGAGATCTTGTTGTTTATTCTTTTTATTGAAAATGACACCTAGCAGTGCACTGGAGAACAGATGACCCACAGATGACCTCTTCTCCTTCCACAGTATGGAGAGATGCTGGCTTATTCATTCAGTTGACTTTATTGAGCGCTTACTGTGTGCAGAACACTGTACTAAGCGCTTGGGAGAGTACAATATAACAAGAAACAGACACATTCCCTTAGAAGCATCAACCTGGGACATAAGTCAAATGGTAATTGGAAGCAGTGTTGTCTAGTGGGAAGAGCCCAGAGCTGGGAGTCGGCAGACATGGCTACTAATCTCTGCTCTGCCACTTGCCGGCCGGGTGACCTTGGGCAATTTAATTAACTTCTTTATGATTCAATTTCCTCTCCTGCAAAATGGGGATTAAATACCATTCTCTTTCCCTTTTTGTGAACTCTCGGTGGACGAGGACTGTGTCCAATCTCATTACCTTGTATCTAGCCCAGTGCTTAGTGCACAGTACAGTGCTTAGTACTAGTAAATGCTTAACAAATGCCATAAAAAATAGTAAGCCCTTCGCTAATATCGCAATTATTGGCTTATCTTGGAAAGAACAACAACAACAAAACAAAGGCTGGGGGTTGGAGATGAGAAGAGAGCTGATGGTAAGAGTGTTGCCCTCAGAGGAGGCTAGCTCCTGGATAACTCACAATGGACCTGAGTCAGAGAGAAAATGTAGATTGAAGAAGTTAGAGTTTATGCTCCTTCTGTGTACTTTTTGTCGGGTAAAATGTAAGATCTTCAGAAGTCAAGGGAGGAAAATGTAGCTTCTGTTTCTCCTTTTTCATCTACTATTCTTATTTGTGTTTCTTTTTCAGATGGTCAGGCTTGTTGTTAATATTCTTTCAGTACTTCAAGTTGTGGCATAATTAGAGAAGTCATCAAATATCCAGTTTTGGTTGTTTGGTTTCCCTAAATCCATTATGATGATCGAATTTTCCATCCCTTTCCAGTGGGACTTCTTTCTGTCAGCTTCACAGTGTTTTAAAATTAGCTGAAATTGTCAGTGCAAGTTCCATAATAGCATGGCGTGGTAGATAAAGCATGGATCTGGGAGTCGGAGGGTCATGGGTTCTAATTCCGGCTCCTCCTCTTGTCTGTTCCGTGGCGTTGGGCAAGTCACTATTTCTCTGTGTCTGTTACCTCATCTGTAAAATGGGAACTGAATCTGTGAGCCTCATGTGTGTCCCCCTGCTGCTTTTTACAGTGTTTGGCATACAGTAAGCACATAAGAAATATTATTAATAATTGCTCCTAGATGATGATGATGTTGGTATTTGCTAAGTGCTTACTATGTGCAGAGCACTGTTCTAAGCTCTGGGGTAGATACAGTCATCAGGTTGTCCCTCATGAGACTCACAGTCTTACAGATGAGGGAACTGAGGCACAGAGAAATGATGTGACTTGCCCACAGTCACACAGCTGACAAGTGGCAGAGTTAGGATTCAAACCCATGACCTCTGACTCCCAAGCCCGGGCTCTTTCTGACGAGCCACACTAGATGCTTTTTCTGAGTCTGCAGGTGGAGCTGGGCCTTGCTGATCAGCCCAGCGGTATGAGGAGAGACGCTAATGGGAAATGGACACCTGCTTCAGAGTGGAGCGGGAAACATGCAGGGGCACTAGTGCACAAGGCTGGCACTTTTGTGGGTGAGGTCAGGTTGCCCCTCCCACCATTCTCTAGTAGTTAAATACTTCACATGTGGACTGTAAACTTCCTAGGTACAGGGACCATTCCCTGAAATGCTTAATATAGTGCTCTGAATGTACTAAGCAGTTTTGCTGGGTAAGAATTCCATTAGCTATGAAACCTTAATACATTGTTTTAAGACATGCCTACCAAATACACACAGTGCCGTGAAATACTCTGGGTGAGTGAGTTTTCTAGACAGAGTCCAATAAGGAGGTTTTTCTGAAAGTTTGCAACTACATAAATGGCTATCAAATGAGGGGAAATTGCCAGCTCTTGTTACCTGTTCATTCTTCGTGCCTGTTTTGCGGTATGACTTTTAAAACTTTAGGTTTGGCCAGAACTTTTTTATGCTATAAATCCATTTTGATACCAGCTGACTTTAGAGATTTTAAAATTAAGCATTTTGAAAACACGGGGTCCTATAAAAATGCTTAACAATATAGTACATAGGTAAACTGTTTTAAGGTTGTCTATTAAGACATTTTGGCATATTGATTCCAATAGCACCACCCAATCCTTTTGATTATGTGCCTTTGGGGCAGGGAATTCTATTTATGGCTTATTGATTTGCAATCTTTACTGCAGAGAAGCAAACATGCTTACCGAACTCTACAGATAATAAATAAGAAAGGTCAAAAAGGCATGGAATTATATTGCAGGATCATCAATTTAAAAGAGATAAAATATTTGTTCATTCTTATTGCAATATGCTGGATAATTAATCCATGGAACTCACTGACACAAGATGTGATTGAGTCAGATAGTTTAGTAAGTTTAAAAAAAAAAAGCAAACAGATCCTGCATGAATAAATAAAGGATTTCCAGTTACAGGAGATAGGATGAATTTAAGATGGCTATTATCCTTGTAGTTCCAGAATTGCTTTTCTTAATAAGAATGACATTTGCTAATAGCTTACTGTGTGCCAAGCACTTTACTAAATATTGGGGTAGATGCAGTACAATCAGATCAGACACAGTCCTTGCCCCTACTGGGGCTCAGACTAAGCTGGAGGGAGAAGGGGTAATGAATTCCCATTTTACAGATGAGGAAATTGAGGCACAGAGAAGTTAAGCGAGCTATTCAAGATAATAGTAATAATGATAGTATCTGTTAAGTGCTTACTATTTGCCAAACACCGTTCTAAGTGCTGGGGTAGATTCAAGGTAATCATGTTGTCCCATGTGGGGTTCACAGTCTTAATCCCCATCAGTTGCTTCCTTTATTCATGATTCATTTTAGTGTCTGTCTCCTCCACTGTGTTACAAGCTTCTTGAGAGCAGGGATTGTTTATACTAATTCTATTTTTACTCAAGTGCTTATTACAGTGCTCTGCACAGAGTAAGAGCTGAGTAAATACTCTTGATCAACTGATAGCTTTCTTTTATCCCCAGGTACGTTTTCCTCAAATGCCATCAAGTCGTTTCTGACCCGTAGTGACTCCACGGACGCACCCTCTCTAGAACGTTCTATCTACTGCCATAAAGTCATTCTGGTATGTGTATTCATAGTTTTCTTGGAACAGATACTGAAGTGGTTTACCACTGCTACCTTCCGTGCAGTAAAATCTCGAAGCCCTTCCCTTGTCCTTGATCAGTGTTTTGATCCTTGATCAACCACGTTGGACTCTTTCCCATGTCTCTGTTGCCCGGCACAGGTGACTCGGCTTTTACTGATGCTTCAGTTTCGACCTTTCCAATATGGGTAGCCCCGTGTGGCATAGCTCTAAGCTTCATCAGCAAATACCAACTCTCCTGCCATGATAAAGGTATCAATTCACAGGAGACAGCTTAGGCAGAGAGAAAGAAATTACCAAATGGAATAAATTACCAAATATGGCTGGGTCTCAGGAAAGAGGCAGGTGCAGGACAGGAATTTCAAATTGAATTTTCTCTCTCAGCAAGAAGGCTTTCCTAGTATTGGCAGATGAACCATTCTCCTGGAATATTTCAATTCTTTTTTTTTTTTTTTTTTTTTGTGGGGCCTGGAGAAGGGAAAGGGAAGGATTTTTTTAATGGTATCTGTTAAGCACTTACTATGTATCAGGCACTGTACTAAGCACTGTGCTAATAAGATTGGACACAGCCCATTCATTCAATAGTATTTATTGAGTGCTTACTATGTGCTGAGCACTGTACTAAGTGCTTGAGCACTGTACTAAGCCCATTCCCACTTGGGGCTCACAGCTTTAATCCCCACATAACAAGGGAACTGAGGCCCAGAGAAGTGAAGTGACTTGCCCAAGGTCACACAGCAGACAAGTGGCAGATGCAGGATTAGAAGTGAGGTCCTTCTGCCTCCTAGAACTATGGTCTACCCACTAGGGAACACCGCTTCTCACCTTGTTCTGCTCCTTTTTGACAGAAGAGACAGCCTCCCACCCAGAATGTTTCAGTAGATTCTGTGGAGGTGGAGAGGGCATCTATTCCCTTCCCTGCAATTCTCATGACACTTCTCTGGGTCTCACTTACCTCATCTGTAAAATGGGCATTAAGACTTTGAGCCCCATGTGGAACAGGAACTGTGTCCAACCTGCTTTGCTTGTACCCACCCCAGCGCTTAGTACAGTGCCTGACATATAGTAAGTGCTTAAAAATACTACAGTTGTTATTATGAGATCTGTGACCTAGATTTGTAACAGTCTGTGCTACAGAGAAGAAACTGAATTCAGAAACCAAAGAGGGTAAAAGAGAAGTCCCCAGTTTGGCAAAAAGTCTCCTTAAATTAATAGAATTTAGGAAGTTCTTACTCTTTGCCAAGAACCCTGCTCTTTTGCTGGGATAGATACAAGATAATTGGATTGGACACAGTCCCTGTTGCACAATGGGCTCACAGTCTCCAGGGAAGAAAGAATAATTATTTTATGCCCAGTTTACAGGTGAGGAACCTGAGACCCAGAGATGTCCAATGACTTGCCGAAGGTCACATGGCAGACAAGAGGCCTGAATGGACTGGAACTTGGGTCTCCTGACTTCCAAGTTCCCTGCTCTTTCCATTAGGGAACACTGCCTTCAATTCTTTAAATCTTGCCACCTGCTTCTCTTTGAGCTATTTTTTCAGGGCTCACTGGAGACATAGATACTGGATTCATGGACATTTAGACTACCATAGTTTTATAATTGATCAATCAATCAACAGTATTTACTGAGTGCTCACTGTGACCAGATCACTGTATTAAGCACGTACGAGAGGACAATGCATTCTTACTGTATTTTGGACCAATCTCATCTTCAGCTGTTGAGTGGTTTTTGTTTTCTATTACATCCATCTCCTTTCGGCTTTTCTAGCCTTAATAAAAGAAAAGCACATTTTACAATCCAAGAGCATTATTTCCAAAAGCTTCAGCATGTCTCTTTCTAAAATCATTTCCTATCTCATAATTCAGTTATACCCAATGTTATAATGATTTAGAGCTCAATAACAACTCTGTAATGTATCCAGAAGCACTTCAGCAACGAAAAATAAAACTAAAAAAGACTTCTATCATCAAATCACTTACCGTTCCTCCTTTAGTTTTTGGAGACATGAGACATAAGAATATCTCGGGCAGTAAATGGCTTTTCGTGGGGGTTGGTGGGTTACTCTTGTGAATGTAAGTGCCTGGTTCATGTTTGGGAAATTCTAAGGCAAAACAGACTCTGCTTGGCTTGGTACCTAGTATAGCAAGGGAAAAAAATATCTACCTGTTAGTGTTTCTTCCCCAGAGTCGTCTTCCAGCAACGACTTCATTTCTTTGATAAAGATCGGAAACAGATATTAAGCAATTATCTTTTAATTGGTTGTGACAGAACCAGTCAGAGACTTCACCAAACAGCAAATGAATCAAGTCCATTGTAATTGGAAGTGTTGCATGGAAAGCTCATTAGCAACCTTGTTACCCACAAATATCACATTGTAAATTTAAAATCTCGAGAGTTGGGCAATTCCAGGGAGATAAACTGGGTACTGATAGTGACACAGATGAGAGTGGATTTTATCTTGGAGTGGCCAGAGTTCAGGAGAATCAATCAATGGTATTTTTTTTAAGGTATTTGTGAAGCACTGCGTATGCGCTGGGATAGATACAAGGTGGGACACAGTCTCGGTTCCACATGGGGCTCAATCTTAATTCTTATTTTACAGATGAAGTAACTGAGGCCCAGAGAAGCGAAGTGACCTGCTCAAGGTCACACGGCAGACAAGTGGCAGATGTGGAATTCGAACCCAGGTCCTTCTAACTCTAGGACCATCCACAGGCCTGTGCTCTGTAGACTGGGTTATGCTGCTTCTCTGCCTTACTGAGGAGAATACTGTTACTAAGCACCTGAGAGAGTACAGCAGAGTTGGTCGACATGATCCCCACTCTCAAGGAGCTTCCAATCTGTCTCACAAACAAATCTGGTATGACCGATAGCCACCATCACATTTCGTCCACATAAACAGAGGCTGCAACTGTGCTGATTTGTTTGTGATGCCTATTGCCGGTTTCCCTCTCACCTTCTAGCCTCACAGGCCCCTCAAAGCTCCTGCTCAAAAAGATTTTCATCTTTTCTGACTGCTACCCATCAGGCTGATAAATCTAGACTGTAAGCTCATCCCCTAGGCTGTAAACTGATTGTGGAAAGAGGGGAGACAGGCATTAATATAAATAAATTATGGGAATATATGTAAGTGCTGTGGGGCTGAGGAAGGGGTGAATAAAGCGTGCAAATCCAAGTGCAAGGACAATGCAGAAGGGAATGGGAGAAGAGGAAATGAGGGCCTAGACTGGGAAGGCCTTTTAGAGTTGTAATAATAATAATTTTAATAATGGTATTTAAGTGCCTTACTATGTGCCAGATTAAAGAACAATCATATTGGAAAAGGTCCATGTCACACAGAGGGCTCAGAACCTTGATTGACATTTTACAGAGGAGGGAACTGAGGCACAGAGAAGTGAAGTGGCTTGCTCTAGGTCACACAGTAGACAAGTGGCAGATGCAGGATTAGAACCCAGGTCTTTCTGATTCTCAGGCCTGCCCTCTATCCAGTAGGCCAGCTGCTTCTATTGATTGGCTAATTGACTCACTAAGATCTTTAAGGGAAGTGAATATGGGTCTTCCATGTTATTCCAGGTATCTAGCTGAGTGGTTTGCACTCTCACAAGGCAGTAAATAAATAGCGTTGACTGGTGAGGATGGATTTAGGTAGGACAGCCCATCCTTTACTGCTACTGCTGGAAGCACTCATTTGGAGACTAGATGGACCAATGGTCCGACCTAGAAATGGCATCGATCATGGCACAGAACTGCTGGGAGAGTTCGGAAAGTAAATGAATCTTAAACGTGGGTGTAGAGAAGCAATTGCTTTCAAGGAGAAAGTTATCACAAATTCCTTGCCTCATCCAAACTGTAATAGTAAGAATGCAAATTAAACATTAAGTACAGTGAAAACTTGTCTTATGAATGTTAGCACTGAATCAGCAGGCTAATCTCAAATTTAAATACCCATAGTCCTGCCACAAATGCTGCATTTGCGCAAACATTTTGTGTTAAAGCCTTCTTTACAATTTACTGAATGGTTTGGTGTGATTGCATATCCAGCTAAAACAGCCATTTTCCACTTAACTGAGTTGGTCTGGAGCCAGAGCAGAGACACTATTTGTTTTAGTGTCACCTATAGTTAAGGTTGTGTCAGGGTTTCCATTTTAAACCTGTTTTCCGCAGTTTACAGCTCTGTAATAATTCTAATCACGAAGTGAATCCAAAATACTTTCCTCGGAGCACCTGATAGCTGTAGAACAGTCATGCCAAATATTTAGGCTTAAGGAGCTGTTTCGATATTAAAAGCAATGGAAATTATATTGGGCACATTAGTCGGCTGGTGAAGGTGAACGTTAATGGTGCAATTTTTGAAAGAACAAATGACCAGCCATTTTATGAAAACAGTCTGGGGAGGAGAAAGCCCCAAACATATAACAGAAAGACCCAAGCCCGCTCTAAATAATCATTTCAATTTATCAATCTATGGCACATTTATGCTGTAGTGTACCCAATCCTCTCCCCAATACTCTGATTAATTTGACCTCTGAGAGACTTCCCTTCTCTACCTTTCCATTTCTCAGTGCATATTCTTGGTCTGTAGGCTTGCTTTTTCCTCTTTATTCTGACAGGCACACACAGCTTTCCGTTTCAAATGCTCGTTTTAAATTAGAGTGAACGAAGTCTACAGCCAGCCAGTATTTGGTTTCTCTGGTAAAAGCTTTCTTGAAATGTCTTTAATTAACTGTGGCAGAGTGACAAAACCGAACGGTTTTCTCCCTGAATATCTGACACGTAATGGTCCCGTGTGTTTTCCGAGATCTCTGGGGAGAAGCGCCCATTCCCAATCTGTTTTCTGAATATTCACTTAGTTTTATGTATTCATTTATTTTTATGGTATTTGTTATGCACTTATTATGTGCCAGGCACTGTACTAAGCACTGGGATAGATACAAGTTAATCAGGTTGGACCCAGTGCATGTCCCACGTGAGGCTCACAGTCTAGATCCCCATTGTACAAGATGAGGTAACTGAGGCAGAGAAAAGTTGTGTCTTTCCCCAGTTCATCTAGCAGACAAGTGGGGCAGCCTGGTTTAAAACACAGGTCTGTCTCCCCTTCTAGACTGTGAGCTCATTGTGGGCAGGGAAGATGTCTATTGTACTCTTGCAAGTGCGTAATACGGTGCTCTGCATACAGTAAGTGCTCAGTAAATACGATTGACCAACTGACTGAGGCCTTTCTGATGTCCAGGACCATAGTCTATCTGCTAGGCCTAGGGATAGGCATTTAGCATGTGATGTGACTTTGATTCTTCTGGGATCTAAATTGATTTAGCCTGACTCCATCATTACCACCAATCTAGCTATCCCCTATCGCTTATGGCTACTACATAACGTTAAAGTGTTTGTGCTCCTGTAGTCTCCTTTGTGATTTTTTTTTGTCCTGGATTCCACGACGAGTTATAAATTGGAGTATTGTCTTGGGCTTTCAGTATTCTGGCTTGCTTGAAGTTAAGATAACGTGGCAGTCTTTTTAAGATATTTCTACATGTGTTATTTATAACGTTCATTTTTTAATGTCATTGAAAAGCTTACTATGTGACAGGCACTGTACTAACTGCTGAGATAGATACAAGTTAATCAAGTTGGACTCAGTCTATGTCGCACATAGGGCTCACAGCCTTAATCCCCATTTTGCAAATGAGGTAACTGAAGCACAGAGGAAGTGAAATGACTTGAAGGTTGCACAGCAGGGAAGTGGCAGAGCCAGGGTTAGAACTTAGGTCCTTCTGATTCCCAGACCTTTGCTTTCTCTACTAGATCATGATGCTTCTCTAAGCACTTACTGTTTGCAGAGCAGTGGGAGAGAATACTCACATGAGAATTAGCCAAGTTGCTTTCCCTTGGAACCTATTTAGTGGTTTCCACAATGTCCCACTGCAGTGTTCTCATTCAAAAAAAATTCACCAATTTCCAGTCAAGATCATGAAATTTTCCAAATTGTGAAAAAAAAGTACTTTAGGCACCCTACAATTCATCAAGGGCCGAATTCTCTTTTCAGCCACAATGTCCCAGGTCCCTAGAGAGTTGTTCTTAGATGCATTCACTGAGAAACATGTGGTAAAAGGTCTTATAACTGATTAATAGCTTTTAGTGGATAAAGTCTGAATTCACGGGGTAGTTCATTGAATTCCAATTCCATATGGTGGGAGGATAAATGGGCAGGACAAAGTATACAAATTAATAATCCCCAGCAATTTATAGTAGCCACACATAAACACATTCATTCAAGATAGAATACCCAAAGAATTGGGTGGAAAATGCAAGTTCCTTGCCAGTTGGTTCAGTTTCTTCTGAGAAAATGAGGTAAAGTAATAGAGACCTTAAAGGAAGCCTATTTCCAATCCTATTGCTTTTGATGAATTGAGTCGGTCTTTCCCTTCTTTCTTCTTCTCCTGAGCTGTTTAATTCATTTTGTTAAGTGTCTCTTCATATTCCATCTTACACACTGCAAAAGATGGTTATATCATTTTCTGGGAAAATAAGTCTCATGAAATTACAACAATAAATTTAAGATACTGTTTTCACTTCGCTACCCAAACGAGGTAACATAAAAAGCAATTTCTAACTGGTGTTCGGTATAATTGAGCCACAGACACGACCCCTTAATTGGACTGAACTATAGTAATGTTTCATCGCTGTAACTTTCATTTGTACTCAATTTGGGGTTTTTTTGTTTTTGTTTTTTTGTCACAAAAACTGAGAACTTCAAAACTTGGCCAGGGAATAAGGATGCCTCTTAGCCATGATGATTGTTCCTCAACAACCTTGGAATTAATTTCCTTTCAGCCACTAGAACTGAACCTCCATTGGTAAAGCAAGGTGCATGTATTAGAAAATGATTTGGATAAATCAAAGAAAAATCTTGCTGATGATGATAAATGCAAATTTTGGGTTAGAATGATCTAGATTTTCAGGGAATATTGATCAAATTCACTATCATTCCATCAATCAATGATATTTGATAATAATTGATTATTCCATTGACCATTTGAGCACATATTGTAGAGCATTTGATAGTTGGTACTGTGAGCAGTTGATAGACTGAGGTCCCTGATCACAGGCAGTTTATCATCTACCAGGGGAGACCAACACTGTAGATTAGGGATAGGAGAAATGGTAGAGAATAAGAATATTTACACAATATTGTGGTGCTGGGGTGAGTATCAAAGTGCTTAAAGAGTACACAACCAAATCCACAGTCAACTCAGAAGGGAGGGTGAAGCAGCATGGTGTGGCAGAAAGAGCACGAGACTGGGAGTCAGAGGGTCATGTTTCTAATTCCACTTGGCCACTTGTCTGATGTGTGACTCTGAGCAAAGCACTTCACTTCTCTGGGCTTTAGTGGCCTCATCTGTAAAATGGGGATTGAGACTATGAGCCCCACATGGGACAGGGACTCTATCCAATCTGATTTGCTTGTATCCACCCCAGCACTTAGTACAGTGTCTGACATGTAATAAGCACCTAACAAATACCAGTATTATTAAATTAAAAGTTTAGTCTGGGAAGGCCTCTTGGAGAAGTTGTGATTCTAGGAGGGTTTTGAAGGGGGGGGAGTGTGGTGGACTCTCAGATATGAAGGGGAAGGGAGTCCCAGGCCTGAGGGAGAACATGGGCAAGGGGTGGGTAGTTAGATAGGAGAAGCTGAGGTAGGTTGGTGTTAGAGGAGTGGATTGTGAGGATTGGGTTTTAGGAGGAAGGTCGGTTTAAGTAGAAGGGAGAGAACAGAATGAGTGTCTTAAAGCCAAAAGTAAGGAGTTTCTGTTGGATGTAGATGAGGATGGGGAACCATTGGAATTTTTTGAGGAGTGGGAAGATATGGACTCAATGGTTTTTTTTTCAGAAAAATGATCCAGGCAGCAGAGTGAAGTGTGGACTGGAGAGGGAGAGACAGGAGGCAGGGAGGTCAACAAGGAGGCTGATGCAGTATTCAAGGCAAGAAATGGTGAGTGCTTGGATCAGTTTGGTAGCAGTTTGGCTGGAGAGGGCAAGGTGGATTATAGTGCTGTTGTGAAGGTAGGGCTGTCAGGATTTTGTGATTGATGGGGTAGAATGAGAGGTGAGTTTTGTTTAATGCCAAGATAGTGGTGCTGTCTACAAAGATAGAAAAGTCATGGGGAGGGGAGGGAGATGAGGAATTCTGTTTTGGAAATTTTAAATTTGGGGTGTTGGCTGGCTAAGTAGAGGTGTCCTGAAGCCATGTGGAAATGTGAGAATGCCCAGTTAGGGCTGGAGAAGTAGATTTGTGAGTCACCCTCGTAGAGATGGAATATTCAATCCTCACCGGTATTATATCCTCCATACTTAACATCTGTAGCCTGGCAAAAGGGTTTCTTAATAAAGAGAAGAAATCTTTGATAATCACTAATGCCTCAAGTTCTCCTCCAATGACAGTGGACTTATTGAGGTTTAGCAAGATAAGCATGGTATGGTCAAGATTTCATCTCCCGACCATGTTTCTCATTCTCAGCCAGCAAGTATATCGTCCAGATGAAGGCTATTCTACTCAATTTAAATACTGGCAGGTAGAAAGAGAATGAAGGGGCTGAAATCCAAGAAGGTTTAATATATTTTAGCATACTTTTAATCCACTAAGAGAAACACATTAAGTGCCTACCACAGCACAAGTTAAAATGCTGCTGCATAGCTATGAGCAGCTGAAAAATGGTAATGGCAGAAAAAATAATTTGCTGTGAGCCAGTCTGAAATGAAATGAGTCTTGTTTAGCAAAGGTGTCAGAACTTGAGTCTGGAGGGAAACACACCAGGCTCCCTTAATACCAGCATTCTGAAACAGAGGAGCATTTTTTTCTTTTTCATTGTTGAAGTGCTTGGTGGTCAATCAGCCAATCGATTAATGGTATTTTTTGAGCACTTACTGTGTGCAGAACACTGAACCAAATGCTTGGAAGAGCACGATACCATATTGTCGACAGACGCGATCTCTCCCGTCAGTGAGCTTACAATCAAGTGAGGGAGACAGAACATTAAAATAAATTAGAGATTAATTCTTGCATCTATCCTGGCTGATGAGAGCAGTCTCCATTAGGTGCATCATCTTTAAATCAGAAGAACAGCTCTGAAAGATACATTCATATTTTTCTCTTTAAAGGAGAGGAGCCAACCTTCCTTATGAAAACAAAGATTTAGGGGAGGGGTTCGCAAGACTACAAAGCAGAAAAAAAGCTATAGGACTTTTTTTTTTTTTAAGTGCAACTGTTCAAGGCTATCAACCAGTATTTGAAGTGCATTATCAATATAACAAATGCATTAACTCTCTGGCACTAGAAGTAGGTCTCTGGGTGTACAAGATAATTTCCCTAAGTGCTGAATCAGACAATATCAACCCCACAGGCTCAGAAATTAACTGTTCTACCTCCTAATGGTACTCCATTTGATTTATTTTTTAATGGTATCTGTTAAGCACTCACTATGTGCCAGGCACTATTCTAAGCACTAGGGGAGATACAAGCTAGTCAGGTTGGAAACTATCCTTGTCCCACATGGGGCTCCCGATCTTAATCCCTATATTACAGATGAAGTAACTGAGGACCAGAGAAATTAAGTGACTAGCCCAAAGTCACACAGCAGACAAGTGACAGAGCTGTTCTTCTGACTTCCAGACCCATGCTATATCCATTATGTCATGCTAAGTAGGTCTAAATAGGTCTTTTGGTGGCCTTTGGCTGGGCGGGGGGGGGGGAAGGGGGGGGGGGAAGGGCAGTGTAGGGGTCTATTTCCCAGAGATTGGAGATTCCAGAGGAAAGGGAAAAGCGACATCACATAGTATCTTGAGCCAACCTGTTAACCATTCACTGGATAGACTCTCAATGGGATAACCTCCTTTAGAGTGGAAGCTTCATAAGATCAGAACATCTTGTGATGTGCAGCTGTTGAAACTCGCTCATCCATTTACAATAGTGTCTTACCCTGGGGCTCAAAGAATTCCAATGATAGACTGAAAGCAAAGGTTAAGTGTAAGGAGCAGTTAGAAAATTCTCCAAGGAGTTGGGGAGAAAGTGAGTTGAGAGTGAGTGAGAGAGGGAAGTTGGGTTTGATGGAAGACCTTGAAATTCCTCAAGAACCGCCAGTGGCTACCCACCTCCCTCTAGAATATTAGCTCACTGTGGGCAGGGAATGTGTCTGTTATATCCTTATAATGTACTCTTCCAAATGCTTAGTACACTGCTCTGCACATAGTAAGTGCTCAGCAAATACAAGTGACTCTCTGACAAGCATCAAACAGAAACTCTTTTCCAGTGATTTTAAAGCATGCAGTCAACTTGCCCCCTCCTACCCTATCTCTCTGATTTCTACAGCCCGGCCCTCTCACTTCTGTCCTCAAACACTAACCTACTCAGTGCACCTGACTCTTATCTATCTCACTGCTAACCCCTCACCACATCCAGCCTCTGTCCTGGTATTCCCTCCCCCTTAATATAAGATGGACCACCACTTTCCCTTCCTACAAATCCTTACGAAAATCACATCTCCTCCAAATGGCCTTCCTTGACTAAATCATCCTTCCCCCTAATGGCAGCTTTGCATTCAATAAATACCACTGGTTTATTGAAACCAACAGAAAAGAGCCTGACAAGGAATAAGTATGATGCCAATAGCATAATCAGGATGCTTATTCACAAAAGTGTTTAATTCTGTCATTATTTCTTAAATGTGATTTCTGGTGGGGACCAGTATGCTTGTTTGCCCAAAACCACTTTGATTTTGTGAAATGGATTATAATTAAATGGATACTTTCTCCCCCTACTGTTTATGATTAATGTAGACAAGTGAAAACACAGTTGTCCTATGGGTCCCTGGATTTAAAGTTTCAGTTTTCACACAATTTTGGAATGATGTGTTGAATCATTTTTTGATCAACCTGCCCGGTTGCCTTAGAAATGTTTTCCTGTTGTCTTCTGCTGTAAGGAAAAGGACACCCTCCATTTCCTTGGGACATAACAATCTTCTAGATCTTAATGTAGCACCCTGATGATACAGGTCTCATTAACTGACATCTTTTTTCTGAATCAGACCTCTGATGTTATGACCTGGCTGAAAAGCCACATGTCTGAGCCTATCCTGGAAAAGAACTGGAACTGTAACATTCATTTATTGGGTTCAAATTTTCCCAGTTGTTTATATCTTTTAGATGTGTAATTTGATCTTCAAGATCAAATTACCAAGCACACTAAAATAAACCTGTGCCAAATTAGCTATCAACATGAATAAAATATCTATGCTTTTCTCCCCATATACATTGTTACATTCATTATAACATCTAGCAATATCCTTATGTTGTTCAGGTGCTTTGATTTTTCCTTTTTTTTTCCTTTTCTGTATTTTGATATGCTCTTCACAGAAATGCAGAGCTAAAAACCATCACAATAGAGCAATGGAAAGTCTCTAGTGTGGAGAATTGAAAACATTCAGGAGATTAATGTCAATTTTTGAAGCGCCAAACAATGTCTGGCTCTATAGACTGTAGCGATGAGTTTGAATAGGCCCGCATATGTCATCCTTTGCTCTGTTAATGAGGATCATGTGGGCAGAACTGTCAGAAATTGTGGCATTCCATTGCTTGCATTCTTATTAACTCATATCCCCAACTAGGCCTTGCTATGCTTTGTTTATTAAAGTGTCTTTGTCTGGTCTCACTGTGTCTTTCTTAGATCTCTGGAAACCATGCAACGTGAACCAAGGCTCAGTTTTAAAGAATCAACATTGCTTTAAAAGAATCATATTAGGGTGCTTATCAAACTATTTCCATAATTTCAAATACCAAACAGATATAGTAAAGGGTGACTGGAAAAAAAATTGTATTCAACTTGGTACATAAATCTTTAGTGACAGTTTATAATCCCCAGCTCTCTGTCTTCAAAAAACAAGGATAATATGGATTTTTGAAGTCTTTGTTATCTCATAAAGCCAAACATTCTCAGAAGCTTTTTTTTCTTAATTTTAACACCAAATTTTAGGTGATAAAGATGGGAACTAGAATTCACTCTGACTTAATACTTTGTTTCCCTAAAGACCCCAAAATGATTATATGTCTATTTTCTATTTATTCCTGTTTTTATAAATATTATAATAATGGGATAAAATGTAGTAGATGTCTAAACATTGGGATAGATACATATTGATTATCATATTGAGTCCCTGTTGAACACAGAGATCACAGTCTATGAGGCAGGAAGAACAGTATCCCATTTACAGAAAAGCAAATAGAGATAGGTTGTGATTTGCTCAAATTTTTCATTATTATTACTATTATTTTAGTTATTAAGCACTTACTATGTGTCACGCACTGTTTTAAGTGTTGGGTTAGATACAAGCTAATCACATTGGACACAGTCCCTGTCCCACATGAGGCTTACAGCCCTAACCCCTGTTTTACAGATAAGGTAACTGAGGCCCAGAGAGGTTAAGTAACTTGCCTACGGTCACATAGTAGATAAGTGGTGGATCTGGGATTAGAACCCATGACCTTCTGACTCCCAGGCCCGTGCTCTATCCACTACGCGGTGCTGCTTCTCTAGGGAAGTGAAGTGATTTGCCCAAGGTCAGAGTGCAGACAAGTGCAGAGCCGGGAGATTTAAAATTTGACCCAGAATCCCCTGACTCCCAGAACCACACTATTTCCAAGACACATTGTTCTTTTTAAACCATTATTTTGCTTTCCTTTGGGAGAGAAGCTAGATCTTTGATCTGGTGAATTCAATGGGTCAAAGACTTTCATCAAAATTAAAGCCAATTTTCTTTGAAAATAAATCAAAACTGATTGACTGCATACTGTGTGTAGAGTACTGTACTAAGGGTTTTGAAGAGTAGAATTAGTAGGCATGTTTCTTGCCTTTAAGGGGCGTGCAATCTAGTGGAGACACAGACACTAAAAGGCAATAAGAGTTTAATACCCACATGCCTAGGTGATATAAAATTGCTGCATCACTTGGAGTTTCTGGATTTCCAGAAACTGTACACATGAATTGATGTCTACAATAATCTGATACCAGTTTTCTGTATGCATAGCATGATATTTTTCTGCAGTTATAAAAGGAGTTCTCTGATTATCCATATTTAACACACTAAAAGGGCCTATGAATACATTTTGGGAGAATAGAAAATTAAGAGATAATAGGCATTTATACAAAAAAAAACACCCCAAACATAACCAGGAACTATGGAAATTCTGGTGACACCATTTCAGCACTGGATTAGTAACACTCAGTGGTTCAGATATCCACATAGGTGAGAAAAGGGCTAAAGAGAAACTTGCCTGTGAAGCCAATAATCTGCAATTCTCCAGCTAGTTCATGGTGGAATAATATTTGTGATAGGATACCAGGAGCAAGAAACAAATGAAAAAGTGTTATGTGAATGTTGTCACAAATGAGCCATAGAACAAGTGAACATGACTGAAAATCAGTGGTTTTTAAAGTATAGTGTTGCTTTCGAAATGCCTACAAGGTAACTGACCTGAATTTCCTCAACCTTTGGAGCTTTAACCAGTTCTTGCATCTTCCCCTAACCTGGAACTCTTCCCTCTTAGGGACTGGAGGGAGGGAATTTGAAATTCCCCCGATTAGACTGTAAGCCCGTCAAACGGCAGGGACTGTCTCTATCTGTTGCCGACTTGTTCATCCCAAGCGCTTAGTACAGTGCTCTGCACATAGTAAGCGCTCAATAAATAAATATATTGAAAATGAGGAGGGTCCAAGCCAAATTGGTTTTGGTGGTTTCTGCCCTCTCTCTCCCCATCACTTCCCTTGTAGAACATGCTGCTTTGGTAGTTCATGGGCACAGGGATGAAAGAATGTGCCAGGAAACAGTGTTAACAAGAAATGGATAAGAGGAAAAATATGAGCCTGTGGAAAAAATGGAAACCATGACATCAGTGTGTATTTAGACAGTGATTGTAAAAGAATATGTTGCATGTGTGAGGAAATAGAAAATAACGGATCTCTTGCCATGCGGTGATTTAATGAAAAGGACTAGAATGTAAGAAAATCTCTGATGTTGGCATGTGTCTCCGACTGCTGTGTGAAAGATCAACAGAACATTAAAATGCCATGGTTTAGCGAAACATCAATGACTGTCCATTTATTTGGCTGTTCTTATGCATAGTAGTAATGCTAATTGTGGTATTTGTTAAGCACTTACTTTGTATCAAGCACTTTGCTAAATGCTGGGGTAGATACAAGATGATCAGAATGGACACAGACCTGTGTCACATGGGGCTCACACACTAACTGGCTGCTAAGATTGGCAGAGATAGTCTTTTCTTAGCTTTTATCATCATCATCAGTGGTATTTATTGAGTGCTTCCTCAGCACAAAGCACTGTCAGCTTGAAACAAAGATGTTCAAGATATCCATTCGTGATAATTTTGTTGTCAATATCAAAGAAGAAAGTCTCCATAACTAATAAAAACTTGCTCCTACTTATTCAGCATTAGTTTTTAACATTGCTTTTGACCAGCATCATTTATTTAAACATGGAAGTTATTTGGTGATCACTGTGCGTATCTCTTAGGTTCATTTCAATCAATCAGTCGTATTTATGAAGCACTAACTGTGTGCAGAGCACTGTCAAAAGTGCTTGGGAGAGTAACAATATAACACTATAACATACACATTTCCCACCCACACTGAGTTTAAAGTCTAGAGGGGAAGACAGCATTAATTTAAATGTTATGTATATGTCCATAAGTGCTATGGGGCTGGCAGGGTGGATAAAGGGAGGAAATCAGGGTGTTGAAGAAGGGAATGGGAGAAAAGGAAATGAAGGCTAGTTGAGGAAGGCCTCTTGGAGGAGATGTGCCTTTGAATAAGGCTTTGAAGGTAGGCTCGGTGGGGTCACATAACTGGGAGGCAGACAGCAATATTAACAATTGTGAAACGGTAAGATTAATATTTCTAAGTGTTGTACTCTGTTATGACATAGTATGTGCTTTCATTACTTTTTTTAGCTAGAATGCAGTGGCAGAAAATGAACAACCTTCCAACAATGTGTGCCTGTCTGAATTCCACTGCGAGTGACATGGGAAGAAACCACCGTGAGCTTCCTCAAAGCGTCAGACAGGAGGTGAGTGTTACAACATGAGTTTTCCACCACGTGGTGCTCTAAAAAAAAAAAAAAATGCCTGCGCTATAGGAAAAATGGATAAAAACTGTTTCTGAGTGGTGTTTTCATTCACACTTGATTTTCAGCAATGGACTAACCTTATCATCTTCCCCAGTTCACTGCCCCTCCATATTCCCTTCGTTCTAAAGACCTTGTTTGCAGATGTCATTTTGTTGTCTATGAAGGCTGGTGGAAAGATTACTATTACTGACGTAGGTCATAACTGACTGGGGGAAAGAATGCTTTTCAATAGGCTGTATTAAGGATTAAGATGAAATTTTAAATTGCTTTAGAGTGGCAGGTATTAAAGCTGTTCTTGGTTCAGAATGCTTCCAATTTCCATCTGCTACCATGATAGAGAGTAGACAACAGGGATATATATTTCTCCTGAAAGAACAGTATTAGAATTTAAGGCATCCCTTCTCTTTCACAATAGGTTTTGCAATATGAAAATGCTCCCAGAAAAGGCTGTGATAGGCACACTCATTAGGTAATTATTCTTACATAAAGACTCTATAATCTATATTTCCTTCAGCCTAAGATAATCAAAATGGGTTCTAATTGAAAGTTTCCATGAATTAAAAAACTGAGACCTATTAAGAAGCTTATAGCACATTTAAGGGATATAATCCCCCCATGTGAAAGCTTTATCATGCAGGCACACCTCTCCATATAAATAACTTGGATCATTTGAATGCACATTATATAGATTTATATCTGGAACATTTACCTTTCAGTACAATTAGTTCTTTCATTCAGAGGGGTAAAGGTGCTGAGCATTTCTCCAGCTAATCAACATTTCCTGTTAATTTCCAATTAGTGCTTCACCAGAGGCCAGAGCCATGTGGTAAGTGAATTCGATACTCCTGAAGTGTGTCAGATTGACAGTCTTTCGGGCCACATGTAGGTGTTTTTTGTGGAGTAAAAATGGCCTGAGCAGGCATAAGTGTGAGCTTCCTTGTAGTCCCAATGCACTCAAGCCTCACTTAAAAGGATCATCTTTGGAGCTTAGGCTAAGCAATTAAGTTTATTCCGCCATTTATTTCTAGTCTGGATCTGCCAAAAATATTACCAGCCGATGCCATCTGGTCTGGTGTTTTTCAATGTGCCCATTGTCCACTAGCTGATTCGAAACCACCGATTCATTTTGCATAGATCATTAAGAACTATCAGATGGTACAGAATTGCTTGGACTTTAATTCTCATCAATTCTTTTGGCCTAAATTGACTAAACTTTCTCCAATTGCTTCAAAGTAGACCTGTGATTTGGAATCAGAAAAGTTTTAATGAACAAAGCATCCCTTGATTGACTTAACTCTGTTTATTGCACACATTTTCCTTCCTTCAAATCTGGACTTTTTTTTCCCGTGCCTCTTCTCCAGACACACAGAATGGATGAGTTTGACCATTAACACCAAATACCTGAAAGACTTAAAATGTTTGTGTCTACTAGCTGCCTTTAATATGGTAGGATTCCTTGGGTATGTGGAGAAATCCAGTTGCCTGAATGCCTAGGAATGTTATGTATCTATTTCAATATTATCCATCTCAGATTGTGAAATACCTGAAGAAAAAAGGCATTGCTTTTGTACAACATCTAGTGGATGCAAAATAAAGCAGGCAGATTAGGAGGGAAGGTGACTGACAGTTTAATGACCATAAGATAGCAGTGTATTCATCTGTGCTTCTGAGGCAACAGCTCTACTTGGCAAATAAAAAGTACTATTAGACACTTGAGACTATCCAGGTACTTGTATCATCGTACTTGAGTTGCTAACATGTTTTATGGATTGAATGGGGATTGATGTCTTTGTCTACACTGCCTCTGAAAATAGAAGGGAAAATTAGTTCTGCTTACTGATCCTTTCAGATGAGTATTGGTTTGATCCTTACCAACTGACTGTTGATCTAAGCAGTCTGAGAGGTTATCTTGATTTACTCTTCAGAGCCTAGCGTGAACTCAGTTCAGCCAATGCATGCATTTTCCCTACATGCTTTAGTTACAACTCGGTTAGGGAATGAGAGGGTGTTTTACCAAAAACCTGAGCTTAAATCAGCTCGGCTTGCCATGTTGTTGGAAGGAACTGCTGATGTATAAGCATGTGGCATCAGAAGCGATGAGGTGAGCTGGGTGAGAGCTTAGAATGTTCATGTTTCTGAAATGGGTTCAAAAGATATAAAATGAGCTCTTTCAAAGTCAAAGAACCTTTATATGAGAAGGAATCTCGATGGTTCCTGGAAAATGGCTGTGAAATACAAGTTTAAATCTAAGGAAATGGAGTGTCCTGTTTGTTATATGAAGCAACTGCTCCAGGAATTATGGTCTGTAAAGGGTAATTCAACCTGTTTTGCCTCCAGAGTTTTCACTCAGTGCTTTCATTGCTTTGGTCACCATGAAGCTAGTCTGTGAATGATTGCTCATTTCAGTGCTGCAGGCCATCTAGTGAGAGCATTTTCCGATCCTCTATACCCTGGAGGTCAGTCCCTCTATGATCAGTTTGTGCTGGTTGGAGCATTCCTACAGACAGGTGCTTGCGAATCCAATTTGGTCACATATTTCCATGCCCATTTTCTTCTTCCATAATCACTGATCACAGAGTTAGGAAAAGACAATGTGGGCCAATCGACACGGTCTAAACACAGCCTTGTGATCTTGGGTCTAGTACTTCCTTTAGAAAGGAGGCCAACAATCTGGCTGTGATAATGCACTCTGAAGTAATAGAAGGACTACCTGGAGGATTGTGTTTGCAAAACTTAGATTGTCAGCCTTGATCGATAGAGAACAATGATGATTAAGCTTTTACTTCTTCCCGAATGTCAGTGCAAGAGGTGCGTGGCAAGAAGCATTTCAACCATCCATTAAGAGCAGTTTTATTAATAGCTTCTGCTTACATGCGGGGAACTTCATCATTCATCATCTTCATTGTCTGTGACAAAACGCTGGCACCAATAGCTCAGGATGGCTCAGCGAAAGGGGCAAGAAATGGCAACTAAGGAACAGTGAGTTTAAGAAGAGGGTTTGGGAGAGGTGGGCAGCTTGAGGGAAGGACCTCATGATTTAGCTGAGAAGCCAGTGTGCCAGAAGAAAAGAGTTTTGTCTTTCGCGGCAGTCAAAAGGTTTTTCAATAATGGCCACAGTTACAATTGTGCTGAGCTTAGTAAGAAAGAGAATGTTGATGCATTTGGAAAAATCTAGCTGGGTTTTTCTAGGGAAAAATTTTATTTTTTAATGGTATTTGTTAAGCACTTATGTGTCAGGCTGGGGTAAAAGGGGGATTAAGACTGTGAGCCTCGTATGTGACATGTACTGTGTCCAACCTGATTAGCTTGTATCTTCCCTAGAACCTAGTACAGTGCCTAACATCGTAATTGCTTAACAAATAACATTTAAAAAAGAAAGAACAAAGAAGAATGCTGGGAAGGAAGGACAGGAGAATCTATCCACATTTGTTGCTTGGACAGTTCATGAGGCATCGGTTATTATTGTTTTCACCCTGTATACTGAAGGAATGGTTTATTGACTGATCAGCAATTTAAAGTATTTTGCATATCATCTAGTTTATACATCTAACCTTAAACCCAATTTTTAAATTCTGTTATTCCACATGATCCAAACATTAAAATCCTCATTCACTCGGTTTAAAAACCACGTTGTTTGACCTCCTGGAATGTGCAATCTACTTCTCAACTTGACTCCAGGGAGGAAATTTTAATATTTCTGGTTTCCAAAATGAATGGATGTGATGAAAGTAGGCTAGAACAAACAACTCCTTCTCTTTTCTCTTGATAATATTAACCGTTTGAGAAAGGGACCAGAGTCGAGCCCTTTCATAATCCTGGGTTGTCTCTTCTGCTCTGGATCATGCTATGGGTCTCACATACACTGGGGTCAAGAAGAATGAACTCCACAAGTGTTGGGCTTTAGAAAAAATAAGGAGCAGAGTGTAAAGCAGCAGGAAAAAATTAATCAGTCAATTGTATATTTGAGTGCTTACTGTGTGCAGAGCACTGTTCTAAGTACTTGGGAGAGTGCAATATAACAGAGTTTGTAGATGCATTCTAGAGGGGGAGTCAGGCATTCTTGTCTTATACTATTGAGTCATTTTCGACCCATAGAGACCCCATGGACACATCTCTCCCAGAGCGCCCTGCTCTCCATCTGCAATCATCCGGTATTGTATCTATAGAGTTTTCTTGGTAAAAGTAGGGAAGCAGTTTACCATTGCCTTCTTCTGCGCAGTAAACATAAGTCTCCACCATCGACTGTCTCCCATGCCGCTGCTGCGTAGTGTGGGTGAATTTTGACTTGTAGCAGAGTGACTTCCACTCGCTAGCCACTGCCCAAGCTAAGAATGGAATGGACAGGCCTCTGTTTGACTCTCCCTCCCATAGCTGAGACTGGTAGAGTACTGGAAACTCTCCATGTGCAAACCTGAGAGGGGAGACAGGAATTAATATAAATAAATTATGATTATGTATATAAGTCCTGCGGGGCTGAGGGAGGGATGAATAAACCGTAAAATAGAGCATAATCCAAAACATTTAATAATAATAATGTTGGTATTTGTTAAGCGCTTACTATGTGCCGAGCACTGTTCTAAGCGCTGGGGTAGACATAGGGGAATCAGCTTGTCCCACGTGGGGCTCACAGTTTTAATCCCCATTTTACAGATGAGGGAACTGAGGCACAGAGAAGTTAAGTGACTTGCCCACAGTCACACAGCCGACAAGTGGCAGATCTGGGATTCAAACTCATGAGCCCTGACTCCAAAGCCCGTGCTCTTTCCACTGAGCCACGCTGCTTCTTAAGTTGCCTTAGTAACTAAAATAATAGAAAATAGCTACCCATTTAAAAAATTAGTGAACACGATTTTCCTGATAACTGCAACAGAGTTAAACAGCAATATGGCTCTAACACCTTCAGAGTGTGTCCTGTTAGCAACAAGTAGCCAAAATGAATATTACTCAGTGATCACAACTAAAGAGGGAATAATGTGATATTATGTCTTTAGTTCAGTAGTTCATTACATTTTACCAACAATTTTCACCTTTGCTTCTCTTGTTCCTTGACACATTTTAAAATATGATTGTGTTGTAAATCGGTCCATTTCATATTTGTGCTTCATTAAATAACAAACTGAACATCCAAATTATAACGGGAAACGTTTATTCCGTTTGGGCAGTCAGAAACCTGCTGAAGACGGGCAGCGGAGAGAGTCAGAAGGACTCAGAGAACCTCTAATCTAGAACGTCCTCCTTACTGTGGCACAGACACCTCAAGTTCTGTCAGGGTTTTCACTATGCGTCGTGGCTATGACTTTGTTAGGAGTAAGGGGAAACTTGACGAACCATGTGAGTACACTTGCCTACATGTTTTTCAACTGTACTTTCAACTACTTTGTAATAATTGCGGTGTTTGTTAAATGCGTACTAGATGCCAAGCATTGTACTAAACTCTGGGTTCCATACAAGATAATTAGGCTAGATACAGTCTCTGTCCCACACTGAGCTCATACTGTAAATGGGAGGGGGAACAGATATTGAGTCCTTTTATTACAGATGAGGAAACTGAGACACAGAGAAGTTAAATGATTTACCTAAGGTCACTCAACAGGTGAGAGGCAGAGCCAGAGTGCAGGTCCTCCGCCTCCCAGGCTTCTGCTCTTTTCACTAGGCAACCCTGCTTCTCCAATTACTTCCTCTACATTTACTCATATACTGTACTACAGTAGAATTTCAAATGCAGTACAATATTTTCCAGATTCTTAGTGATGATGGGGTAGAATCTGTCTCACGGTGCCACTGGGTAGTAACATGAGACCAAGTTACTGTGGTTCATGGATGATGTGGTCCCAGCATTTAAAATGACATGATTTCCAAACACAAGAAAATAATCACTTTTTAAAATATCCTTGCAGTTACAAAAACAAGACATTAATTATAATTAACTAAGCAAATACAAATCTCAGCCTAAATCAACGAATAACTAAACGAAGGCAGCTTCTTAGAAATTATCAAAACTATTCATTCTCCAAATGAGGCAATTAATTAAGATCTGATTACAAAGTTAGAGAGGAAAAAATACTCACCAATCACTGAGATGGTTAACAATAATAATAATTTAAAAAACCTTTCAGAATTAGATTCTGGTTTTCTTATTGAACAATACAATTAGTTGAACTTCAGGTGACACATCTGTGGTCATAAACTTGTATTGAAAATCACAGCGACCCTTTAATTTTTTGTACGCAAATATCAGAAACCATATCGCATCTTCACACTGAGCCCTAAAAATAATATGTTGGGGTAAGATTACTGCTGTTCTAGGTGCAATGAGCTAACCTTTAAAATAATATTTGATTTGTAATTACTGTTGGCTGTTGAACTGGCTGTAAAGCGAGCAGAAGTTTAGTTGGAGTTTTCATTTTGAAGGCTTCCATCTTGTTGCTGGTAATGTTATTTTTAGTAGTAATCTGAATAAACACTTAAGCTGACCCAGTGTCTTTCACACAGTACTGGAAACCCCTTTCGGTTTTGAGGTATGTGGAAGGTACAACCAATGTGTCCAATAGAAGGGTGTCCATAAGTAAAGAAATTCCATACCAGCAATATCAAAATGATATGGAGGACCCAGATGGAATGGTACCACTTGATTATCAGCCTTGATAACTGCATCAGACTCCTTGCTGACCTCCCCTTTTCCATTCTCTCCCCACTCTAGTCCATACCACACTCTGCTGCCTGGATATTTTTCTAAAAATCCATTCAATATGTGTTTGCCCATTCCTCAGGAACCTCCAGTGGTTGTCCATCCATCTCCTCATCAAACAATAGCCTCGTAGCTCCCACTTTTAGCCCTGCTTTTGGAATGTGAATAGAAACCCATATGATTTTTAATAAGGGTTTATCCATCTTCCTTCTCTCCATAGCATTGTTAACCACCTCACTGGGTAGCAACTCTGCTCTTCCACCCTGATCCCCACCTCTTTGAACACAAAGCTGCAGAAACTCATTACTTGCCACTCCACTGACTTGGGAGGACAGGAAGGTGGCCAGAAAGGGAGAAAAGCTCAAAGATTAAGAAGTCAGAGTATTGAAAAGGATCATAATTATGAGACTGCCATTATGGCATGACACACTGTGGGAGTTAGTTTTCAAATTTTGAAGCATTAGAACTTTATGGGTTCTAAAGTTTTGACATGTTAAGTGTTTTCTTCTCATAAGTGCTATCATTAACTATAGCCTTTTAAAAACACATTGCACTTTGGTGTTCAACTTGTCTCTTCTGGGTATTAATGTTTAAAACTGTAAATGTCAGATTTAGTGTAATAAGGAAATAAAACAAATGGAAAAGAAAGAATAAATCCTAGCCAGCAAGGGGAAAAAAAAACAGTAGCAGTAGCAACCATGAAAAGAAAGCAGGATGAATATATCTCTTGACTGTATTTTCACACAGCGTCAAAATACTTTAGGGATGAGTTAACCATCAGTGAAGCTGTATTTAGTATAACTATTAGCAGATTAAAATCAAAATTTACATATTACAGACTGTAACTCATCTATAATAATTTTGGGGCTAATCAAAGGACACTGGAAGTGATGGACACTTGAAACCAATATTAAAATCCCCCTAAAGCAAATTCAAAGAGAAAAAAGAGGAAGAAAAAAAAATTCCGGGTTTCCCAAAACAAACTGATCCACAAAATCTTCAGGATAACAGAATGGTGGGAGAAGAGTTGTGTTTTAATTTAATTTTCAGTCTCATCACCTAAATAATAATCTTGGTATTTATTAAGCACTTACTTTGTTCTAAGTACTGATCTAAGCACTGGGGTAGATATAAGGTAATCAGGTTAGACTCAGTCCCTGACCCACATGGGGCTCATTGTTTTAATCCCCATTTTACAAATGAGGTAACTGAGGAACAGAGAAGCTAAGTGACTTGCCCAAGATCACACAGCAGACATGTGGTGGAGCCGGGATTAATTAGAGTATTGTTTGTATTGGTGGTATCTGCTTAGAGGCCGATTGATGGTCACGCCTAGTAGATAGAGCACTGTCCTGGGAGTCAGAAGCACCTGGGTTCTAATCCCTGCTTCCTTACCTGTCTGCTGTTTGATCTCGGGAAGTAACTTCACTTCTTTGGGACTCAATTCCCTCACCTCTAACATGGGGATTAAGGCTGTGAACCCCGTATAGGACAGGGACAATGTCCAACCTGATTTGCTTGTATTCGCCCCACCCCCCGCCGGCACTTAGTACAGAGCCTGGCACAAAGTAAGTGCCTAACAAATGCCAGTTATTATTATTATTATGCTATTTGCTAGAAAAAGTACAAAAAAAACAAGACACACATTCCCTGCCTATGCGGAGTTTAAATTCTAAAAATATCAATTTAATGCTTATTGCGTGGAGACCACTGTACTAAACGCGTGGGGGAGTACAGTATAACAGAGTTGTAGACACATTCTCTGCCTGCAGTTAGTATATACAGTGGGTAGTGTCAGAAGAACAAGGATTAGCTAAGAAATAGAAGGAAAAGCCAGATGAAAAGCACTCAGTTTAACGAAGTATGTTCACTATGTATTTTGGCTAGAACATGAACTGAGAATTAGGTTAAGTTCAAACAATGTACATCTGCTTTGGCTAAATATGTTGCTTTATTGTGGAAACTGCTAAAACTGTGCATATTTGTGTATGTGGGTGGTGTCAGAATAGGGGATTTATGTACGTACCTTTCAACTCTGTTGCTTTTCCTACCTATGTGTGATTTTAGTATCCGTTTCCTGTTACAGATTGTAAATTCCCTGAGGGCAGAAATTATATCTACTTTTTCTTTTGGGTCCTTCCAAACCCTACGTACTGTGATTGATTGATTATTTTAGTTTTCTTTAGCACATATTTTTGCTTCAGTGCTACTCCAAATTTTAGAACCGGGTATAACAGAATGAATCATAATTAACAATTGAATGTGCATTTAAACATGCTTATAAACGTAAGTGCTAATGATGGATATAAATGCATAGCGACAAACAGATTTTTGACACAGTTGATGAATTAATATTTGGAATTTCCATCGACTAAAGTAAAACGAAAAGAAATAAGAAAGTTGGAAATCAAGTTCAGCAGTCAGAAAATTGAGCTGATTTTAATGGATTAACTGTCAAAATTTAGTTCACTTCAAGAACATCTTCAAGTGCCACACAAACAGGCAGGACATCTGTAGGGAACTACGATTTTGGGGTGGGAAATTTTGCAAGAAATAATTTTGGTTTCGCCCCATATTTTCCTGGGCCAAAGCTAATGTTTAACTTCAAATTAGTGCTAGCAGAAATAGCACCATAGAGTCAGATTAATGTTTTTTGAGCTCGGCTCCTCCTCTGCCTTGCCCTTAGCATTCTGATAATTGCATGGCTGCCTGAATGACGGAGAGAAATTCACTTTTTCCGGTTCCAAGCCTAAGGCCAATCCTGAGGGCTTCAAGACAGTCTAGAGGCCAGGCAGATCTGTGGAAAGATAAAGTTCTTTGTTCTCATTTAATTGAGAAGCCATTGCCTGGTTCCTTATCTCAGCACAGTTTGGGGGAGAAGGGGAGAGGCAATTTGGATTTATTTGAGAGTAGGATTTTCAACTCACAGTCTTGAAACGGGAAATTTCCAACGAAGCATGTTTAATTGGACAAATGGTGCTCAGAAATAGGTTTGTATGGTTTAAAATAATGAATTTAGAAAGTCTGTCCTTTTTTTTTTCCAACTCCCTTTCCAGTAGAGGTCATCCTCTAGGTGCTTTTCGATAACTTTGCAAACCAGGCAATTATATGATGCAAAGATATGGATGGAGATGTTTACTCTGAAGATTATTTTAATATCTATTTTATTATACCTTTGTCAGTGGCGGTATTGTTTTTCATTCTCTCTATTTTTAAGGTCATTTCCAGTAAAATTAATTTTTCTAGATCTAGTCTCACAAAACTTTTGAGAAAAAAAATCATTCAAATTGTATTTCATCACAAAATAATTACTAGGATTAAAAATTGCAAGCAGGATAATATACCCAGAATGATGTTTTAATTCAATTGTGTTGGATGGCTAAGAGGACATTAGAATGGTAAATGTTAGAAATGACTTTAGTTTTTATTCTAGTGGAGTGTAATTTCTGATGGAAATTACAAGGTCTAGCAAGGATAAGCATTCCAAGGTTTATCAATGTTTAATAGTTTTCAGATTACACAAACTAAGACTATTTAAACAGCTAAGAATAGGGAAATGAAAAAAATATTGGTTTAAAATTTTATGACGCTGGAAACTGTAACATGCACTTTACTATGAGTAAATATGTGTAGAGAAAATGCATCAAGGACCCTTGAAAAAAGATTGAGGGTAAAAATAGAAAGAAAATTAAATGTGAGATTTCAATTATAATTGTGATCCTAATATTGGTATTTGTTAAGCACTTACTGTACTAAGCACTTGGGGTGGATACAAGCAAATTGGATTGGACACAATCCCTGCCCCACGAGGGGCTCACAGTCTTAATCCCCATTTTACAAATTAGGTAACTGAGGCACAGAGAAGTTAGAAGTGAAGTGACTTGCCCAAGGTCACAAAGCAGACAAGTGACAGAGCTGGGATTAGAGCACAGGTCCTTTTTGACTCCCAGGCCTTGACTCTTGCCACTAGACCATGTTCAGTGAAATGTAATATCCAAGAGAAAGAAAAGGTGGGTTATGATGTGAATTCGTAGACATATTACAAACATCCAGGTTTAATCCCCTCTGTGCCACTACATCAGCAGACTGATGTAGTTCATTTTAGTATCTCTATGTCTCTCCCTCCCGCCTCTCTGCCCATATTGTAAACTTCTTGTGGACAGGGGAGGTGTCTACCATCTGTGCTTTATTGTAATCACCCAATCACTTAGTAATGATGATATTGATGATGGCATTTGTTAAGTGCTCACTATGTGCCAAGCACTGTTTTAAGTGCTAGGGTAGATACAGGGTAATCAGGTTGTCCCACGTGGGGCTCACAGTTAATCCCCATTTTACAGATGAGGTCATGGAGGCACAGAGAAGTTAAGTAACCTGCCCGAAGTCACACAGCCGATAAGTGGTGGAGCTGGAATTAGAACCCATGACCTCTGACTCCCAAGCCCATTCTCTTTCCACTAAGCCACGCTGCTTCTCTAGTACACACTTCTGCCCAAAGTAAGCCCTAAGTAAATGCCACTGATCTACTGATTGGAGAGGTTTTCACAGTAAAACAACAAAATGTCTAAAGTGAGCAGTATAATGTGAAACACTTTGAAAGAGTAAATACACTTTTGACAAGATGGTAAACTGGTGTCCATAAGGAGCTTTGTGGCCTAGTGGAAAGAGTATGGGCCTGGGAGTTGGAGGACCTGGGTTCTAAATCTGCCTCTGTCACTTGGACAGATCACTTAAGTTTTCAGTGCCTCATTTTCCTCATTTGTAAAATGGGAATCAAGTACCTGTTTTCCCTCCCTCTAAGAATGTGAGTCCCATATGGGATAGAGACTGTACCTGATCTGATTGTAATGTATCAGATCCCTGTACTTAGGGCAGTGTTCGGCACATGATAAGCACTTAAATACCATCATTATCATTAGTATTATCACTATTATAGTCGATGTGAATTTAAAAGGCACTAAAACCCATCAAAGAACCTCTAAAGAAGGTAAATTCCTTGTGGGTAAGGATCATATCTACCAACTCCATTGTAATGTACTCCCTAAGTGCTTAGTTCAGTGCTCTGCATGCAATAAATTCATTCAATGGTATTTATTGAGTGCTTACTGTGTGCAGAGCACTATACTACGCACTTAAATACCACTGATTGCCTGTGATCTAGTAAGAAGTAATAGAAAGATTGGATCAAGCCTTAAGGACAGAGTCTTTCAGACTAAATACTAGGAAATGCTATAGTAAATACCACAGTGGGTATTTTTCAAGCAATCCAACCAATCATATGTATTGAGCTCATTTTGTGGTCAAAGCCCTCTTGTGAACTTACCTCCTTAGCATCATTTGTTGTTTCTTCCCCCTTAGACTTGAGCCCCATGTAGGTCAGGGCCTTGGTCTCCTCTCACTGTATTATACCAATCCCTGTGCTTAGCACGTAGTAAACACTCAAACACCACAATTATTACTGCTTCCTTGATATTAAGCAGAGAGAGGGGTTGTTTTTTTTTTACTCTCTTTGGTCCTGGACTGTGTCATGTTGCAATCCTGAAATTGCAAGGGGACAATCTACCTCAGCGATCTCTACATAAATAATTGCCATTAAGCCGATAGTGATTTTTTTTCTCTTAGTTATACCAAAAGGCCTGAAGCAACAAAGATCTGAAGGAGAAATATCATTTTTTAACAAAGCAAGAAGAACCACCATGAGGTGTGCACACACACAAAAAATTCATGCAATGTCAATCTTCAAAATTGTTCTATTGATATAACTGAGACACACTATCATCCCAACGAAAGTCAAATCAGCGGTGTCACTGTGGCAGACAGCTGTCTAGGTGATAGCAGTGTTCTTGTTAAATTGTGTACTGCTTGGGAATGCACTATTATAACAGGATGAATAAACTTAAAACACCAGCCGGAGGTCCAAGTTAAGCTGTAAAGGGCTCACAAAGAAAGCTGTCTGATTTATCTTTATTTGTTTCACAGAGAAAGTGTCAGCATCAAAAAAAAATCACAGAGAACAGAACGTGGTAGAAAGCTAGCTAGCAATGGCACTACTGAAGTTTGAAAGGAAAAATGGTAGATGTATCATCCGAGATTAAAGTTTAACTACCATTTTAGCTCAGAGGTGGTACAAATCCAGCTGCTAGGAACAGGAGGGGAAATGAACCTCTGAGCTCTTATCACAGCCTTTCCCTAAGGCTATTGACACTAGCCAAGTGATGTGCATTATTTCTATTTCCACCATAAATAAAGTCATCTCCCAAATTCTGGCAGTCTTTGAAAGATCAGTGGCAGTTTTTAGCTGCTCATCTAACTCTAAGTTGCCACTGCTGTCTTAAAGTTGCAGACTGTGTGGCCAACTGTAAGAAATAAAAGCCTATCAGCAGATCTGATCTTCTGCTCAACAACCCTGCCATAACCAGTTTAGTTTCCAATCCAACCAAATGTGAAAAGCTGATGTGTAATTGAGCCTTGTGTACTTGGCATGCATGTCTTTACACTGAGACTGTAGAAGCTGAGACAAATCACATTCACATGAGTTTATGGAGCAATGGCATTTTGTTTTCCCTGCTGAGGAGGGCAGAATGGGAGTCAAAGTCTACCAATCCAGAAAGCCATTAGTAATAGCAACCTAATTTTAAAAGTGATGGAAATGGGTCTTGGTCACCTGGAAAAGGCTGTCTAGTAGGTGCAGGAAGGGCAGCAAGACATGTGCCCCTCCTGATAGGGCAGAGAGAGAGCCTCTGGGTATTACCTCAAGAACCTTCAGCCTGGAGTGGGGGATGAAAAGCCCTAAATGCTTTCTTTGTGCATAATGACAGTACTGACCTAGGATACCTGGGGTGGGCTCAAAGGCAGGGTTTTCCAGCCCGCTTCTTCAATCAGACAACCAATCACAATAAGTCATTTATCTTCAAGTGCTGTCGATTTAGTTTCCAACCCATAGCGACTCCATGGACACACGTACCATCTTCAGAATGTCCCATCTTCTGTCATAATGTTGATCTGGAATGTTTATCCATAAAGTTTTCTTGGTAAAGATATGGAAGTATGGAAGTTGTTTATCATTGCCTTCTTCCTTGTCGTAAAACCTTGAATCTCTGCCATGTCTTTGATCAATGTTTTGATCACTTGATCAAAGCGCCATTGACTCTTTCCCATGCCGTTGCTGCCCTGACCATGTGAATCGACTCTGATGCTTTGTCTTAGACCTTTCCATTCCCGGTACACCCATATGGGCTAGCTCTAAGTTTCAACAGCGTAGGCAAATTCTCCTTTCACGGTAAGGCATTGATTCATAGGAGGAAGTACATAGTCACTGGAATTCAATTTTGTAGGTACTTGAAGCAGCCCTAAGAAATGATATTTGGTTTCAGATGCTAACCAGCAGAATTCTGCACTGTCCCCGCCCTACGTTGATTCTGCCGTCCTTTCTCCCTCTTTTTGCCAGCCGACCAAATGCTGTTATGAGATTGGTCTGAATCCTAAGATTAATGGACTGGTGGTACCAAGCCACGTAATTTCCACTTCAGTAAATTTGGATCAGAAGTATTCCGACACCCTCAGCTCATCCCCTAGACTGTAAACTCATTGTGGGCAGGGAAGATGTCTACCAACTCTGCTATACTGTTCTCTCCCAAGTGATCAATAAATACAATTGATTTACACATGCAGAACTACATAATAGACCAACATTAAAATGTATTAGTAATAATGAAAATAATTATGGCATTTGTTAGGCACTTACTAAGTGCCAGGCACTGTTCTAAGTGCCTGGGTAGATATAAAATATTTGGATTAGAGACAGTCCCTGTCCCACATGGGGCTCACAGTCCTAATTTTTACAGATGAGGGTTTTACAGATGAGGGAAGTGAGGCAGAGAAATGAAGTGACTTTGCCCAAGGTCACACAGCAGATAAGTGGCACAGCTGGGGTTAGAATCCATGTCCTTCTGATTGCCAGGCCTGTACTCTATCCACCATCCAGGCAATGCTGCTTCTTGCTGCATTACAGCTCAGGGAAGCAGCTAATAAAAAGGTAAGTAACAGAAGTGCTGTGGGAGTGGGATGTAGGGGAGGTACTTGAGGTAAGATTCCCACCCAGGACTTGGTCTCGATGGCAGCTTGGGATCCTAAGATGTGTGGCCTAGTGGAAAGAGCCCAGACTTGGGAGTGCGAGAATTTGGGTTCTAAGCTCTGCCGTGCATATGTTGTGCGGCCTCGGTTAAATCACTGAACTTATCTGTGACTCAGTTTCCGCATCTGTAAAATGGAGATCAAATACCTGGTCTCACTCCTGAGACTGTGTTAGCCCTATGTGGAGCAGAGGCAATCGTGTGCCTACAACAGCACTTAATACAGTGCTTGGCGCCTAGTAAATACTTAAATACCACAATTACATTATATTTCTGGGTATTTATTATTGTCCCATCCTCTGCCACTTAGCTGTGTGACTGGGGGAAAGTCACTTAACTTCTCTGTGCCTCAGTTACCTCATCTGTAAAATGGGGATTGACTGTGAGCCTCACGTGGGACAGACTGATTACCCTGTATCTACCCCAGAGCTTAGAACAGTGCTCTGCACATAGTAAGCGCTTAAATACCAACATTATTATTATTATATTAGTCACACAGAGCAAATGTTCTTGTTAATCTGTGGTGTTCATGTGAACTACTTACTTTTCTTAACACTCAGTTGGAGAAGCAGTATGGCCTAGTGGAAAGAGCAGGGGCTGGGAGTCAGAGAACCTGGATTCTAATCCTGACTCTGCCAATTGCTTGCTGTGGGACCCCAGGCAAGTCAATTCACTTCTCTGTGCCTTAACTCTCCTGTTCTCCCTCCTACTTAGACTGTGAACCCCATATGGGACAGGGACTGTGTCCAATCTAATTGATTTGTATCTACCCCAGCACTTAGGACAGTGTCTGACACATAGTAAGCACTTAACAAATACCTTAAAACAAAACAAACTCACTGTGTCTGTTTCATTCACAAGAGTGATCTACCCAAAATGCTCATGCCCGTAAAAAATGGCAAAATATGCATTCTAGGCTGTGTCAAATCACCGTTTTTCAGCCCTATTATTCCTACCCGCAAAATGTTTTCTGGCTTTAAGGAATGAATCAACCTAATCATAGCCAAAAACCCTGTTTCAACAACAAAACATACATTTCTTTTAAATAACACAAAACTGGTTTTTTTTTGTTCTTGTTTTTAAATCTCCCAGCAATGCTCTCTATAGTTCATTGTCAACTCAGTCATTATGTTCCCAACTAAGCTGAAGTTATTAATTTTTTTTCCAATTTCAGGGCAAAATTAAAAATATGTTGGTACCCTGAACTACCATGCTCCCCAGCGGCTAGTGGAGATTATACAGTGATGAAAAGCCATTCTTTTTACACACTTCCAGGAAAACCACACCAAGTAATGTCCAATTCTTTTTGTGATCCTGCTCAAATCATTTTTTCAAAGGTCCAAAATGATAGCAATGAGGCGGGCATTTCCAGCAAAATTTTCCTTGCTTGCTAGGCATGGTTGTGTTAAGAATCGATATAGAGAATAATGTTTAGTACTAAATGTTTGCACTCTAGACTGTAAGCTACTTGTGGGCAGGGAACACATCTGTTGTATTGTTCTTTCCTGAGCACTTAGTGTTCTGCAAACAGTAAGCACTCAATAAATACTACTGATTATTTGGTTGATTTGAGGTGTAATATTAGAAATTGTAACCAAAAAAAAGCATATTTTCCAAGAGGGTTTGGAATTCAGACTTTTGCAAGGTGAGCAGATTGTATTAAAATGCACTGGATGCAAAATTTCATAAAAAAATTAGTAAAGCTCCCAGCATGGTAATATGAAACCACTGGCCACTCAAATACTCATTGAAAAACCCAGACATCTCAGCAGCAAATACAGACTAATCTTCAAACATAAGGAGAAGCTGAATCTACGGTGGCATAGAGCAGCAGCGTGGCTTAGTGGAAAGGGCATGGGTTTGGAAATCGGAGATCGTGGGTTCTAATCCTGGCTCTGCCACTTACCAGATGTGTGACTTTGGGCAAGTCACTTCACTTCTCTGGGCCTCAGTTACCTCATCTGTAAAATGGGGATTAAGACTGTGAGCCCCACTTGGGACAACCTGATTATCTTGTATCTACTCCAGCGCTTAGAACAGTGCTTGGCACATAGTAAGCGCTTAACAGATACCATCATTAGAGAAACAGCATGGCTCAGTGGAAAGAGCCTGGGCTTGGGAGTCAGAGGTCATGGGTTCAAATCCCAGCTCAGCCACTTGTCAGTTGTGTGACTTGGGCAAGTCACTTAATCTCTCTGTGCCTCAGTTACCCCATCTGTAAAATGGGGATTAAGACTGTGAGCCCCACGTGGGACAACCTGATCACCTTGTATCCTCCCCAGTGCTTAGAATAGTGCTTTGCACATAGTAACCGCTTAAAAATGCCATCATTATTATTATTATTATAGCCTCAGCCCACTCAGCCCATATGAGCCTAAGCCTCATATTAAGTGCTTACAAAGTGTTAAGTACTTCTCTGGGCTGCAGCTTCCTCCTATGTAAAATGGAGACTAAATACCTGTTCTTTCCCCTTAGATTGAGATCCCCATGTGGAACAGGGTAGCTTCTGATCTGACTGCATTGCTCTTTTCCCCTGCATTCAGCACAGTGCTTGGCAAATAGTAAGCACATTAGTACCACAATTATGATTTCTATCATCTTAGTTGATTTTTTTTAGAGGAATTCAAACAAGAAGCTGAATGAAAAGATTTATTAGTAATGGCCACCTGAGAAGACAGTTATAGTATTACTTTTTTATTTTTCTATTTTGAATCCCCATAACATTTTTTTGTCAGAGGCTTGCTTTAGATAAGAGAACTACTTCTGCCATTTTAATTATCTTACAGGAATGTGGCTGATGCAAAGTTCCTGCCATTTACCTTCTGGTAAAATTCTAAACATGTACTCCCTCATTCTTTTTGATCCATATTTCGATCTATTTTCTTACACTTACAGTACATTCATCAACTTATATCCTCTGTCTCCCAATCAACAATATTTAGTGCTTATTGTGGGTAGATCACCCCATTAGATTGCAAGCTTCTTGAGGGCAGAAATTGCATCTTCTAAGTCTTTTTTTAAACTTTTTTTAAATACCTAATACAGTATTTGTCATGTAATAGTTCAGTAAACATTGTTAATGTCTATAAGAATATTGAACATTTTCTAAAAGTTAGTGTGAGTACTGAACTGGAAATTTTATTCTACTCATTAAAAAAGACTAGAAGACAAACACCTTTCTTTCCATGACAGTGTTATGCTAGCTTTATTTTTCTTCAGGAAAAAACCTTATGAATAAGAAAAATGCTCCCTTCTATAAAGCTGAATAGAGACCATTAAGCATAGATATTTCTCTGTTTGTTGCTAATTGCCCTTTCTATTTTAATTCCTAAAATGGCTCATACATAACATTCAATTTTCCCCTTTAAATGCCCTTTAAGGTGAGAGTGATGGACTCCATTCATTGTTACACTGCAGGGAACAGTCAACACATTATATAAAATAAAGAAGGTGAATAGGGAAGAGTCCCATATTCCACAGAGGAAATTAATCAATGCTTTTTTCCACCCCTGAATAATAATGATGGAATTTAAGTGCTTACTTTTGTGCCAAGCACTGTTCTAAACACTGGGGTAGATACAAGGTAATCAGCCTGTCCCACATGGGGCTCACAATCTTAATCCCCATTTTACAGATGACATAACTGAGGCCCAGAGAAGATAAGTGACTTACCCAAGGTCACACAGCAGACAAGTGGCAGAGCAGCGATTAGAACCCATGACCTCTGACTTCCAAGCCCGGGCTTTTGCCGCTAGGCCACACTGCTTCTCGTGAATGCTAGTAATGAAGTTAAAGACCATGACATTTGGTCAAAGGCTAGTGTTTCAAGGACTGGCAGTCTTTAGCATCATAATTTCCAGAGAAACCACAAATTCCCCATCACAATAAGCTAGGATTTTTCAATGTCTGGAAAGCAATAAACTTCCCTTGCCTTCAGGATCATTAATTTGAAAGGGACATATAAAGGGCACTGGAGTATAAATGCTAGGCATTATTCTAATATAAAATTATAAAAACTATGTAACCATATAGTATATTTCCATGCAACAACACCACTTTAGATCATATACTCCGCCAGCAGTTCCTGCAGGTCAGGTAAAACATATTTCTTCCTCAGGTACTAAAAAAAAAAATGCAGCTTAAAGTATTAGAGAATTTGAAGTTTCATGAAATTGACATTTCCCTTCTCTTTTCTGCCTTTAGTGTGTGTCATGCATAAGTACACCATCATGAACATCGAGAAAACACATTAATCAGTGCTTTCAAAAGAAATGAGTTTATTACCCTCCTGCACAGTCAGTCCCCAGCTCTTTGGCATGAAATTTTTCGTTTTTCTGACATTTTGTCAACTTTTTTTCCATTCTCCTCAATGCTTTATTCCTCTCACTGAACTTCTCCATGCTTCCCAATGTTCTGGCGGGAACTAATTCGTTTGCTGCTACTCTGTGTCTCCGATGAGTCACTGACTACAAAATCTTCTCTTTTGGGCTCAAGGGATGCTATCTGTGTGTTCTCCTGGGAACAGAAAGACTACAAACATCCCTGTCATTCTCCAGTCACGGTATTTTCCCAGCAGTCAGCCCAGTGTCGACTTCTGGGACATGTCAGAAAAGCCCTATGAGAATTGTATGAAGTGTTCAGATTTTCACCTCCATATTCTCTACAGAAATTACTAGGAAGTTCTGTACATGCTATGACTATTACTACTAGGTCCCTTAAATAGAACTGGCTATAATTGCAGATCAGAAGAGAGAGAGAGAGAGCTTTCGCCATGCTCCAATCAATCAGTGTTATTTATTGAATACTTACTGTTTGCGGAGCACTCTACTAAGCTCAGTACAATAGAATAGGTAGACACAATCTCTACCTTCAAGGAGCTCAAATATGACTTGTCAGCTCACCCAAAGAAACCTCAACACTCAAACCCAAATTTTTCTTATTTAATACAAATCTCTGTATTCCATTACTTAGGCAGCATGGAATCCAAGCAGGGTTCTAGTCTATCCATTCTGATATTCACTACTCTCCTACTCACTTTGCTACTCTCCTATTCCAACCCAGCCCCCACACTTGGTTCCTCTAATACTAACCTTCTCACTGTACCTCGATCTCGTCTATCTCACCGCTGACCCCTCGCCCATATCACATCTCCGGCCTGGAACACCTTCCTTCCCCATATCAGACAGACAATTTCTTTCCCCCACTTCAAAGTCTTATTGAAGCCACTTCTCCTCCAAGAAGCCTTCCCTGACTATAAACCCTCCTTTCCTCTTCTCCAACTCCCTTCTTCATCACCCTGACTTGCTGCCTTCATTCACCCTCCCTCACATCCCCACAGAATATTTGTATATATCTGTAATGTATGTATTCATTTATATTAATATCTGTCTCCTCCTCTAGACTGTGAGCTCACTGTTGTACTCTCCCAAATGCTTAGTACAGTACTTTGCACATAGGAAGCACTCAATAATTATCATTGAATGGATAAATGAATGAATGAATATTGTACTCTCCCAAGCCCTTTTCATAGAGTGCTTTATACACGGTAAGCATTCAATAAGTAACATTGTTTGCTTGATATCATCTAGAAGATTGACAAAAAATGTCACCAATGGTATTTATGAGCTCTTGAGAGGAAAAAAAGGTGTTAGTAATAATAATTGTTATTTGTTAGATGCTTGCTACGTGCCAGACACTGTAGTAAATGCTGGGATGGATACAAGCAAATCAGATTGTACACAGTCCCTGTCCCACGTGGGGCTCACAGTCTCAGTCCCCATTTTACAGATGAGGTAACTGAGGCACAGAGAAGTGAAGTGATTTGCCCAAGGTCACACAGCAGACAAGTGTCAGATCCAGGATTAGACCCATGACCTTCTGACTCACAGGCCTGTGCTCTATTCACTATGAGTGAGGATATGGTGCTAATCTCCTACATACCTACATGATCCAGGAATTTAGGGGTTATGACTAAGGAATAACTAAGGCTTTCTAGTAATAGCTTTAGTAGCTCTAGACTGTAAATTCATGTGGGCAGGGGATGTGTCTACCAACTCTGTTGTACTGTACTCTCCCAAATGCATAATACAGTGCACTGTAATAATAATTATAATGTTGGTATTTGTTAAGCGCTATGTGCAGAGCACTGTTTTAAGCTCTGGGGGAGATACAGGGTCATCAGGTTGTCCCACATAGGGCTCAGTCTTCATCCCCTTTTTACAGATGAGGGAACTGAGGCCCAGAGAAGTAAATGACTTGCCCACAGTCACATAGCTGACAAGTGGCAGAGCCGGGATTCAAACCTCTGACTCCCAAGCCCGGCTCTTTCCACTGAGCCACGCTCACAGTAGGCACTCAAATGTCACTGATTGATAGGCCATAAATCTTTCCTATGAATCTTTCACTCTTGAAATTTTCCAAATTCCTCTAACCAAAGAGCCAATACCATTCTCTTCCTGCCCAATTTGCTAGGGTAACACATTCCCTATGTTTTTTCACCACTGTGACAAAGGGTTGACTGGTTTCTTTTCAAGATCTCTTTGGGTGGCTCTTTACATTGGTGTTGCTATAGAGAAATCATAATTCAGTGTACACCCTATCTGCAGCCCCTCGTGGTCTTTGTGTTGTCTGAATAAGAAGTTCTAATCTTTTTGGTCTATCCTTTAAATAATCCTGTTCCATCCATATTATTCTGGAGGCCCTTCTCTCTGTTTTCTATCACCTTTAATTTTGCTCTTAAAATGCTATTTCACAGGACCTTGGAAAACTCCTGCTATTGAGGAGAATTTAATATAATATTTTTTTATTGCTTGTAGAGTTTCATGGCTTTGTTTTTTTCAACCAGAAGTTTCCTATTCAGGAAGGTGAGGGAATACTCAAGGCTTTATCTGACTTCAACCCAAATCTCTTTGTCCCAAACTGGACACTGAAATAGGAGTCAGAATCAAGTGAGTTCAAGACCGGACTGTCACTGACACTGCCTTTCTAGATAACCTTTAGCAAGTCAATTTACCTTTATGCTTCTTTATATAAAAGAGAGATAATAACATTGACCTTCCTCATAGGGTTACAGTGAGAAATGGGGGTGAAAAAAATTATGTAAATCAAAGTATTGTAAAGCTCTACAGCACTACTTCTGGATCAACCAGGGATCAGAAATGGCCTATTTAGCTTCATGGGAAAATGATTGCCCAAAGGCTTTGAAGACCACAAAGTAAATGTCTACAATGATTGAGCGGGCTTGAGATGTATGCAACTGAATACTCAGACGATTAAAAGGTCTAAGTGCAAAAGTTATGGAAACTGCAGAAATCCACATGCTAAATCAACTTGCTTAAAGATAGGTCTAGACACTCAGTCATGTTTTATTCTCTGGGTTAAGGACAAATATATCCCATGAATGGATTTTCAATATCAGGACCGACAGCAAGTCTGCTAATAATACTAATGGCAGTGTAATTGGTGTTACTGGCTATATATGAAATCTCTTCACCTCAAGACCAAAAGGTCACTGTAAATTTAAGTCCTCGACTGAAGGATCGACTCTAGTTCACTTATTAGCATCAAATCAGGGTGAAGAACAACAATGCTGCTGGAAAAATCTGTCCTTAGAATGGAATAAATGGAATTGTTCTATCTTATAGGCATTATAGAAAAATAGAACATGTCTGAAGCGGGAATGTTAATGATGAGAAACCCTCACTGTTATATGCCTGCTTTAGAGAGACACCTATTAAGACCTGTTCCTAACAATCAATGGTATTCGAGTCTTTTGGTGCAGACAGTGCTCTAAGTGTTTGGAGAAGCACAAAGCCATACAATAGTGTCAAAAAATTTGATGATTTCAATTTCACAAATTGTATCTGTGAAGTGTTATAAATGTGTAAAGTCATACTATACTGTCATGTTGCTGAGGGATAAATATTATAGAAGCATTTGAAGTTTACATATTTGTAAATTCCCTCTACTGAAACACCTTCTTGTGAGAGAAAAGTTGTAGAAGACTTGATCTCTCAGTAATAACCTTCTCAATGTACCTTGATCACATCGATCTCACTGCTGACCTCTCACCCACATCCTGCCTCTGGACTGGAAGGCCCTCCCTCCTCATATCCGACAGACAATAACTCTCCCCCCTTCAAAGCCCTTATCTCCTCCAAGAAGCCTTCCCTGAGGAAGGCCTCTTTTCCTTTTCTTCAACTCCCTTCTGTGTCACCCTGACTTGCTTCCTTTATTCATCCATTCCCTACCCACAACGAGCTAAGAATCTATTCATTTTATACTTTTGGGAAGGTCATTTAGAGACAGGTTAAAAGTGCAGATTTGGATCAGAAATACTGTAGGAGACCTTAACATTCTCAATTGATTTCTGTCTACAGAAACTCTAGTAGTATTTATAAATGCAGATGGGGAATCTCACCAATCTTCATAGAGATTAAACTCATTTGCAAGAGACAGAGAAAAGGTAATGCCCAAATTACTGGGTCCATAAGATTCCATTTTCAAAAGACTTTTAAATTCTGCTTAGAGTCTGTCTCCATTAGGACATACAATGCAGAAATGTGTAGAATTATCTTATGAAAGTTAATCATAGTGGTTTTTTTTTTTAAACTCAATGAGGAGGTTTTGTATAAGCCCTGAGTGAAAGTTCTTTCAGTACTTATTTTATCTTAACTGCTCTCCTTCCCTGCTGATAATTTCTTTTAAAATGGAACTTGTAGCTCCAGGCCACTGTAGCTTTTCCAAACATCATGTACTAGATGTAAAAGTAGCTTTCAAATGTTTAATCAGAGCAGTTGTTCAAGAATGTTGGAGTGCCTTTTTTTTGTTTTTATAAGAAAAGGAAGTTGACAACCCCTTCTTTGATGGTACTGTAGGTCCTCCACTCAGCTCTCTGTTCTTTTAAATTCCCACTACAAATATAAATGAATTGTATAGTCTCTTACAATTTATATATTTCCACGCTCATTTGCATGGTAATCATTTCCTTTGTAGTCACAATGGTTTACCCACTTGCAAAGTATTAACTTTTTCCAAAACCATTTCAAGAACTATTTTGCTCTCACATGGTAATAAGAGAGGGGCTAGATCCATAGCTAATCTATATATCCCAGACTTTTCACTTATAAAAATAAAATTTCTGCACTTACAGGCAAGATCTAGTAAGCAGTGTGAATTTCTCCCAAATAAATGTGCTCAGGAAAAAAAAAAGAAAATTTACAGCAGCCATTAAAGGCATTCTTGGCACAAATGTTCCTCTATCTCCTGAGGTCTGTAAATTAGACTATAAACAAAAGATATTGGAATCAGCAAGGCAGTAAAGAAAATGCTATGTGATGGTGTGACAGCAGTTATGTATAGAATGATTAGGAATTGAAATGAGAAAATGAGGTAAGGAAATTTTGCCCTGGTATAGTATTTACATCTATCTTATGTGGTATTATGCAGAGCCTAGTATAAAGATTTGTTTTGACTGCTTTTTTTGCTTGAACAAACCACAAAATATAAAAATGAAACGGGCAGAATGGGGAAAGCTATTTCCAAACAATATTCAGTGCTCTTGCAGTAAGAGTTGAGTCAGCTGGATTTTATTTTTAGAAGCTTCTTAACAAATTCCTGTTGATGCAAGAAAATACCCTGATATTGTTTCTTTGGGCTAAACTATAATTAGGAGTTACCTTATTCAGCAGAAATCCAAACCTTGTGCGTCCAGTGTCAGGCCAGTATCCAGCAATAAGAAAACTCCAAAATTTGACTTGAGGTAAATTTTTTGAGACAACCCCAGGTTATCTCAGCAGAGCAGTCTCTGGAAACGGTGACTTGCTTTGAGAGAAGAGGCAGACTGTGAAGAAGGAGGAACTGTTATTTGGGTCTATTTTGGTTTCTTCTCAAAAGGTTTCCCCTTGGAACTACCACCCTACATGAAAAATGACTGAGGAGATTAATGCCAGAGGATACATCATTAGTAAGTCAAAAAAAAATACATTCCCTCTTCTGGTGGGATATGGCGGAAAGAAATGTGGGTCATGAAAACCCCAGTAGCAGGTGCAAAAGTCTCACAGGAAAAAAGAAAGGCAAGAAGACCTGGTGGAAAGAGCTCTGGCCTGGGAGTCAAAGGACCAGCTCCACCTCTTGTCTGCTGTGTGAGCTTGGGTAAGTCACTTAACTTCCCTCTTCCTCAGTTTCCTCATCTGTAAAAAGGGGATTAAATACTACTCAGGCAATCAATGGTGTTTATTTCAGTGAGTGGAGCACTGAACTAAGTGCTTGGAAGAGTAAAATACAACAGAGTCGGGAGCCACATTCCCGGCTTACAACAAGCTTACAGTCTGGCCTGAGAGACAGTAATGTAAATCAGTGGCAGATAGGCATAAAAGTGCTTCCTCCAAATTAGACTGTGAGTATCATTGTGGGTCAGGGCCTGTGTTCAACCTGATGACCTTGTATCTACCTCAGCGCTTAGAACAATGCTTGACACACAGTAAGCATTTAACAAATGCCACAATTATTATTCTTATTGCTTTTATTATTAGAAGGGCTGGCTGCCGGTTTCAAAGTGGCAATGAAGCTCTGAGGAGAGGCAGCAGTTTTTTTAGATTCATTCATTCATTCATATTTAGTACAGTGCTTTGCATACAATAAGTGCTCAGTAAATACGATGAATGAATGTACAAATCGGCAACAGATAGAGACAGTCGCTGCCCAACAATGGCTCAGAAAAAAACCAAAGGAGAAAACAGTTCAACTGAACTGAAGGAAATCTGAACCACACTCAGTATGGATAAATGATCAGTCATCTGACTAACGTGCAATCAATCAGGCCACTGTATTCACTCCAAAACTCAATCCTCTTTAAGCCATTACTACTATCAACCCCATGCTAGAATCAAACAACATGTTTGTGTCAGAGTGATCAATATTTTTTAACCTGGTTCCCATTGTCAGTTTGCTTAATGGCATTCCTTAGAATCATAAAATTAGAAATCTACTCTTTCCTTCTGGCAGTGAGTTATTATTCCTTGTGTGCTCTTGTCAACTAGTTCAAGGACAGCAAATCAAAAAAGTTTTACCTTTCAAAAGTATTAGGACCTGAATATAAGCCAAGGGTTTATATAGATGCTGAGTCTGTTGACTCATAAACCAAGAATCGTAAATCTTAAGGCATTACGTATAGATGATAAACTGAAGCACAAAGCAGAAACTGCGGCGAAATGATTTGAGTAGTTGGACAGCTGAATGGACAGTAATGAATTAATCACCACCCCCATTTTCCAGCATATATTGCTGCTGGGACACAATGTTGGACAGATCTGACTAGCTGAAATGGGCTAGCTTACTGAAGCTATTATTCATTGTCAGTCAATTATTCAATTGTATCTATTGAGCACTTACTATGTGCAGAGCACTGCACTAAGTGCTTGGGAAAGTACAGTACATCAGTAGAGAGAGACAATCCCTGCCCACAATGAGATATCAGTCTAGAGGTGTAGAGGGAGAGAGGAGACAGAAAAAAGAAAATCACAAGCCCCTGGGGCTCAAGAGAGTAGATTACATATCTTATTCCTCTAAGGAAACAGTGTAAAAATATATCAAACCCATTTGGAAAAGGACTGGGTTTCATGAGAAAAAATTCTTAAGCCCTAGTTCACTTGACTAAGGATCTCATTCTCTGATTTTACTCATATTGATATTAATAGTTTTTAGCAGAGACTCAACAGATCCTCAGACGGATGCATTATTAATCACATAACCATTTCTCACTTGGTGATCAGATATGTTGGAAAATTAAATTCAAAAGCCAACACTGTTAAGCAGATATATTTTTCCCATAGGAATTGATATAATCGGTTAGGGTTTAAGCCCGAGAGGAAAGTTATCTCTCTACACAAACATATATACAAATATAGTATTAATTCTGAATAAGTTTAAATAAATTATTTAATTCACAAGAGATGACTGGTTAAAATAGAGACAGAGAGTAGGGAATATTTAGTTTAGTTCCCAGACTACTGGTTTCTATATGATGTCTGCTACTGTCGCTGTTTGATACTTCACTTGATAGATGATTGTACTTATAAAACTGAGGGATACAACCACAGTAATTCAGAAGTTTAGTGAATGCTTGTATTGAACTGATGCATACCCAGGAAGCAGTAACGAAATGCTGAATCTCTTGGGTTAAGTTATAGCCTGTCAAATAATGTTCTAAAAACATCTCAAGGGTCTCATACTGTTCTATGAATAAAGGAGGTCCCTAAAGAAAAATAACCTAATAACATTCTGCTAATTTTATTTTTCGCATTTTGTTAAAACATTGTGGCATAGCACCTCAATATATTTTCTAGAGCCACACCTATAGTTCTCATGAGATTTTCATAGGAGCCATGACATCAGACATGGTGGACAGAGCACATGCCTGGCAGTCAGAAGGTTGTGGGTTCTAATCCTGGCTCTGTCACTTGCGTGCTGTGTGACTCTGGGCAAGTCACTTCACTTCTTTGGGCCTCAGTTACCTCATCTGTAAAATGGGGATTGAGACTGCGGGCCTCATGTGGGACAGGGACTGTATCCAAGTTGATTTGCTTGTATGTACCCCAGCGCTTAGTGCAGTGATTGGTAAATAGTAAGCACTTGACAAATACTACAATTGTTACTATTATTTAAATCAACCAGAGAAAGGAAACCAATAGATTATTTTCTCTAGAGACTCCTGAACTCTCCACTTAATAATAATTGGAATAATGACGGTATTTGTTAAGCACTTACTATGTGCCAGGCACTGTTTGAAGCAATGGGGTAGATGCGAGATTATCAGGTTGTCTCATGTGGGGCTCACAGTCTTAATCCCTATTTTACAGATAAGGGAACTGAGGCACAGAGAAGTTAAGTGACTTGCCCAAAGTCACCCAGCTGACAAGTGATGGAGCTGGAATTGGAACTGACAACCTCTGCCTCCCAAACCTGTGCTCTTTCCACTAAACCATGCTGTTTCCAATAGAGTACATTATCTAGAAATAATATATAGAGTATGCTATTAGTAGAGTATATTGTGTGTGTATATACATGTATATATATACATATATGTATATATACACACACACACATACTCTTTCTCTCTTTCTCTCTTTCTCTCTTTCTCTCTTTCTCTCTTTCTCTCTTTCTCTCTTTCTCTCTTTCTCTCTTTCTCTCTCTCTCTCTCTCTCTCTCTCTCTCTCTCTCTCTCCCTCTCTCCCTCTCTCTCTCTCTCTATATATATATATATATCAGAATATTCAAGATGTTACTAATCCAGATTAATCTATTTTCTCAATGCCTCAATCTATGCAAATTAGTGTCAAGATTTTTTAGTTGCATTTTGGGTGGTTACCACCCCATACTGCACCATGTTGACACCCAGGGAGACAGATCCTGGACTAACACTGGCCTTTACTCCTCCTAATTGAAACTTTCTCCAAGGTTTGTGACTATGGCATTAGATACGATCATATGGCAGGTTGTACATTCTGACTCCTTTCCCTTCCTTTTCATATCCCAATTAAAGTTAAATCAATAGCTACTAATCCACTGTTAGAAGATGCCATGGTTTTTCTTACTCATCACTCAAATAGCTGCTATGAGAAATTGGGAAGCTTATGGTTGATCATTCTGAAAGAATTATAATGAGGGATCCAATAAAGGTCAGCAAAACATGACTTTAGCTCTCCTACAGGCTAATTAGTGTGAACATGGATCCAAGAGAAAATGGCCCAGAACAGGAGTAGAGATGCTAAAGAAAGCCTATTAAGGAACCTTTTCTTCTGCTTCTTTAAGCTGTTGGTACAAAGTAGTGTGACAAATATGTTCATATATTCAAGTAGGGATATAACTGGAGAAATGGATGCAATTCAACCAAGACACAAAGTGTCCAGAGTATAATCCAACCCAGCAATTAACTTTAAATTCCTGATTAAATTACAAGCATCATCAGTGTAAGAATTTTCAGGCTTTCAGTAGCTATGATAAGGTAAAAAAGTCAATGAACTTTTTAGCCTCAGAGTAACATAGAAGAGGTTGCATTTCAAAAAGACAAAATTTCAAGAGAGTTTCAAATATGAGGCAAAAGCTGTCTAGACAAGCTGTCATTTAAATGAATAAAACATATGACAGCTACAAAATATAGAGCTATGATTTCATCAAGGGATAATGATAATGTTACTTGAATAGTTTCATTATCATGGAACTCTGGGCTGGCATTATGGTTTCATAATTCAGAAAGAGTGTAGAGAGTTTATCCATAATGATTAGATGCAGGGTGACCATAATATTGCCCCATGATGCCATTATTAGAGATAAATTCTAGATTTTTCTTTTTTTTACCAACAGCCTGACCCAATAATAGTGGTGACTATTTTTTGTCTATTTAATCCATTTATCATCTAAAAAAACCCCCCCAAAAACCCCAAATCAATCATCTTTATTTCCTCCACCCTCACCTTCTCAGCATGCTTTTGGTCCACCTAGTCTAATCTCTCTCTTATTCCTTTCATTCTTGGATCATTATTTATCTTTCTGATGGTCTATGGAGAGTCCATTTAAGAAAAGCACTCATTTTGGTGAGAAAGATACAAAGTATTTAAATGTTAGAAACTAGTTACTTTTTAATTCTATTAACTTTTATATGGGTAATTTCTGCACTATCCATATAGTGTATCCTTGAGGATCTTACAGTCAAATAGGGAAGACAGTCCCAGCCCTGCCACAAGCCTGCTCTGTGACCTTGGGCAAATCACTTGACTTCTCTCCATCTCAGTTTCCCTACAAATACCAACATTATTACCTGTAAAACTGTGATTTAAAAGCTGTTCGACCTCTCTGTTAAGACCGATTCCTGCTAAGGACAAGGTCTGTGTCTGATCCGATCATCTACTCCTGTATGTAATAATTGCTTAAATATAGTTATAATTGAGATAATACAATAGTTTAGAAGAAACCATACCTGCCCACAAGGAGTTTACAATCTAGCAGGTCCAACAGATAGATATTCTGGAATGAACCTATGTTAGTAATGCAGAATTAATTACAGAGATTAAGTGAATAGAGTGGGTTTCACTAGAGAGGCTAAGAATAAGAAGAATAATGATAAAAAATTTCAAGGTAGGATCTTAATACAAACAACTACCCAGAGTTTCCTAGCATATTAAGGATTGTACATTGGAGACACAATGAAAATTGAAAGACTCACTTATCTTTTTGTTATAGAAATATAATATTTGAATCCAGATTAAATTGGGGGGATTAAATGATGGATTAAAATGTACCTCTTCAACAACACTCCAAGTGGTTTTTGAAAAAGATATTATCTAGATGTTATTAAAACCCATAAGTGCCAAGACCTGAAAACATATTACTGAGGCACAAAGGAAATGAAATTAAAAAGAGAGCAGCTTGTGGAGATATGTGTTTAAGCTTACTCTGTTCAGTATTGAAAAGTAGCTGTAATGATGCAATTTCAAACACACTAAGGAGACACACTAGGGAACTACACACCAATTAGATGAATATTCTGCTATGGTCAGAGTCTTGATTTGCCGTTCTAGTGATCAACGAGGGAAAGATTTGAAAAAGCATGGTTTGATTGAAGGTACTGTATGCAGACTTACATAAATGGACAACACTTATTAATTTAGAAATCTTTGAATCATCTGTTCCCACAGTATTCCTCTATGACTATTTTCCTAGAAAGTGGAAAAGCTTATACATATTTCACAGCCAATTCTGGGGAAGCAGATGCAAAAAGTGGTCAGCCAACATTGGGGAGCCGCTCCTCTGCTAGTGGGTTTGTTTTTCACTCAAGCATAAACATTCCCCACTGTTGTATTTTATATAAAACTAAGAGATAAAAGTGTTTTCTTTGAATAATTCAAGTCCTATCTCTTGTAGCATATCAGGCAGGAAAGGACGGCAGCTGAAGTAAAAATATAGCGCTTATTTTTCAAATGAGCTTTTAGGGTGTTTGTTGTTAATACATCCTGATGCTATTTGTCTGAGAATCTGGCCCCAGTCCAAAGAGTTATCAGGGAAGAGACCATTTTGTCCAATTAAAAAAAAAAGATACCCTAATCTGTAATAGGTACTGAGTGCCTAGTGACAGAAACACTGTACTAAGGGCTCGGGAGAACAATCAGTGGTATTTGAGAACTTACTGTGTTCAGAGCACTCTGCTAAAGACCTGGGATAGGTACATCCCTGTCCTCAAGGAGTTTATAAATTAGAGGGGAAGGTAGATATAACAAGAAATGACAAAAGGGAAACAACCCAAGTGTAAATATACTTATCTAAGTGCTGTGAGTGGGGGGAGAGACAACTATGTATTTAGGGAGTAGGATTAAGTACATAGGCATTTATGAGGGCAGTCATAAATGCACTGTGCCCTCTCTTCAGCATTAATAATGATAATAATAATAGTGGTATTTGTTAAGGGCTTACTATGTGCCCAGCACTGTTCTAAACTCTGAGGTAGGTAAGAGGTAATTGGGTTGGACACCATCCCTGTCCCACGTGGGGCTCACCGACTTAATCCCCATTTTACAGATGAGGTAACTGGGGCCCAGAGAAGTTAAGTGACTTGCCCAAGGTCACACTGCAGACAAGTGATGGAGCGGGGATTAGAAACCATGTCCTCTGACATCTGGGCCTGTGCTCTTTCCACTAGGCCATGCTTCTTCAAGTGTATTGATGCTTGACAAGTGCACTGTCTACACACTTGGATATGTACCCTTTTAACACTTGTTATTCACGCCCCCCAGCCCCAGAACTTATACACATATCCCAATAGTGTCCTATTTCCCCTACCTGTAATTTGTTTTAATATCTGTCCCCCCATATAAAAACAATAAACTCTTATAGACAGGGATCATGTCTACTAACTCTGTTGTAGTGTACTCTCTCAAACACATAGTACTGTGCTCTCCACACATAAGCCTTCAGTAAGAACCACTGGCTGTGCATAATGGGGAAAAATTGGGTGGGGAGATGACAGATTATGAGGGGGAGGGTTTCGTGGATATGTGCTTTAATGGGGCTTTGCAGATCAGGGGAAGAGTGGACTGTTGGATATGAAGGGGGAGGAAATGCCAAGCAAGACAGTACAACAGACATCAGACATGTTCCCTGCCACCAAGGAGCTCATAGTATGATGTTAGTAAGGTAATCTTTCAGCTCTTAAGACTCATATGCAGCCTTACAGTGATCCAAAGACCTTGAAAATAGTTACTCCATTCTCCCAGTGTTCAACATCCTTTTTACACCTTTTTGGTTTGGTTCTTGATAACAGGACCGCACGTAGTTCTACTTTTGTGAGCATTAACAATATATTTGTTTAGCTGCCCTGAGTCCTAGGCTTGATTAGAGGGTGCAAAGAGTTGATTGGAGGGACTTCAGAAGCAGCAAACCAATCAGTAAACTGGTAAATATTGCAGGAACCATTCTGATGGTAAGTAGACTCGGAACTGCTTGGAAGGTCATTCTCAATAACCGGTTGTCAGTGGTTCAGTAGAGGGTGTAACAGGTTCAGTGGCAGGGAACACTGAACAATACTAATGCAATCAATTCAGAGTGATGTATAGATCCTAAGTCTAGGGTCACTTTTTCTGCAGTGATTTGAATGCTGGAATGAGAATATGGTCACATATTATTTGATAAAATTCTGTAGACAAAGGCTGAAAGCCATTCGGACATTTCTGTCATATTTCTGATCACTTTTCCAGTTGAACATGGGACGGAATTTAATAGCGACGAGGGCTGGGTATGATAGCAAAGACACACATCATAAATACGAGAGGGATAATAACTGTCCATTCTACAAGGAGCTCAGGCGTCTTCCACCAGTGCAAGAGAAATCACATATGGAATCACTCCAGTTGTAAGAGAGCACTCATGAATGGAAGATTTTAAGCCATCATACAGATAGATCTCCAGGATGAACTGTGCCCAAGACACAGCATAAGCAACAGTGTAACTACCTCAAAGGATATTACATCCTAGGAGATCAATCAGCCAATCCCTATTTATTGAGCACTATATCCAGAACACTGTAATAAGCACTTGGGGGAGTACAGTGTAACCAAATTAGAAATGAAAGAACACATGTGGCATTAAGCATGTGGAACCCCCTCCAGGAATATTCACTCTTTTGATCATAGTCATTGAGGTTTTACCGTGTGCAAAGCACTGTACTAATCACTTGGGAGAGTACACTACAACAATAAACAGAAACATTCCCTGTCCACAATGAACTTACAGTCTAGAGGGGGAGACAGACATTATTATAAATACATAAATTATTTTGTTTTATAACTTCTCCAAATTCTTGGCTCCTGCAAAGCCTGAGCATTAACACAGGGTTACTGATGAAAGGGATCTTGGGTAAAGAGGGATTCTAGACTTGCTGGAAGAGCTATAAAAAGCAGCACTTAAGTTAGTTTTCATCTATAAGTAATTTATACATGCAACCTGTTAGGAATAAAGCTTTTTGATAGATGCTGTAGAAGTTGAATGTAACAGACAGCATTACACTAATGCCTACAATTTAATATACCTCCTTGATTGGATACTACTACAAGAGTGGACATTTTGAAATACACAGAATTCAAATTGTTGGCAAATTTTCAGTAACAGCTCCATCAGCTTCTAATCTTGAACTCAGCAATTCATGCTATAGATTCCCTAAAATATGGATTGCCAATACCAAACCCTTGAAAAAGTACCATATTTTACTGGATTACCATATGAACCTGCTTACGTTTTTATTCTTGTCATCAATGTAAGGCTAAACCTGCATTTCTGTAAACAGAGGCTACCTCCTGTACAACCCAACCCTGAAATCCAGTGATTTTAAACTGACTGTGAATAATGTGCTACCCATGTCAATTATGAACAGCATGTCTATTTCCCATATTTTTACTTACAAATTTAATTTCATAATACCAATTAGATATCAAATTCATTTACACAAGGTTGCTGAATTTCTTGGGTGGTAAAATGCTCTTCAGCCTCAATGGATGATTATGCCACCTAAGGCAGGAGAATAATCACTCAGAATGTATTGCTCATTATCCCATTATTGTCTAATAATTAGCCTAAACCTCCCAGCTAAAGTTATTATTTATGTCACAAAGTGGCACTATGGTAAGTATATAGCATTCATAGATTACCACCAAGAGAAGTTGCTTGTGAGGTCACTCTGTGACATAACTCAATCAATTAGTTTAAGGATGGGTAGAATAAACAGAAAAAAAAAAGATAGAGACCAGAGAAGAAAACAAATGGGGTGGAGAAGGTTGTAATGAGAAATACCCACTGAGGATTTTCCATTAATTCCTCTAGGCTCTGGCCTAGAATGGACAGTTTGGAGGGGAGAAGGGCTTTGGGTGGGAGGAAAAAAAGGTAGAAGTTTCAAGAAAAAAACTGAAAAAAATCAGTGGTACAAATTACTTGCATTTTCTTTCCATTTGCAATTAATGCCTTACAAGCTGTGTAGGTAGCCTAAAGGAAAAGGCACAGTACTGGGAGTGAGTGTACCTGGGTTCTAAGTTTGGCTCCATCACTTTCCTCCTGGGTGACCTCTGGAAAGTCACAATTTCTCTGGGTCTCAGTTTCCTCATAGTTGAATAGGAATTAAAAACCCATTCTTCCTCAAACTTTGAGCCACATGTGAAACAGGGACTGGTGTCTGATCTGTTTGCACAAGGAGCATGGCATAGTGGATAGATCATGGATCTGGGAGTAAGAAGATCATGGGTTCTAATCCTGGCTCCACCACTTGTCTGCTGAGTGACCTTGGGCAAGCCACAGTTCCCTCATCTGTAAAATGGGGATTAAGAATGTGAGCCTCATAAGGGACACAGACTGTGTCCAACCTATTTATCGTTTGTCTACCCCAGTCCTTAGAAGAGTGATTGGCACATAAAAATTACTTAAATACCATTAAAATAAAAGCGGACGGGTTTCTATTTAGCAGGTGTTTAGAGCCTGTTGGAGGAGTTTGGATGGAGATGTGACTGTATCAGTGGGGGAGGATAGTGGGATCTGAAGTTTTCAGGGTAGGAAAGAGCAGGCTTGGATGCAGAAAGGAAGGACTAGAATGAATAGTGGAAGATCAAAGTCAAGGACGGAAGTTGTTTTTTGTTTTCAGAAGATTATTGGCATGGGTGGAGTTGTTAAATTTATGTATTAGTGAACATACCAGAAACAAACACCCTTATTGAAAGAACTAACACTGCCTGTTCATTTTTTAAGGTATGGGTACTGACAGACTTGTTTCCTTTCAGTTCTCCCTGCTTCAAAGTCCTTAAACAAGTCTCTGTTAAACTAGCCTGATCCCAGATTGTACTAAATCCTAGAAGAATCAAGCTCCATGAGGAAAGATAGTTTTGAGTTTAACCAGCCTCACTGAGGCTTTATCCCTCAGGAGCTCTCCAATCAAAGAAGGCTTTACTGGAGAATCAGGATCAGTGCCATTAATCTCTTTTTTGCATTCCCTCTGATCCCTTTCTTCCTGTGGTTTACTCACCTAATTCCAATTTAGAGTTCAAAGGGCCAAGCCTGCACCTTGACTTCTGCTACTCCTAAACTACAGCAAAGTGGGGATCGATAATAGTGATATTTCACTCAGTTTTGGATTCCAAGTGTCAAAGGATGAAGCATTTGTGGTCTTCACAAAACCTACCAAGACCACCTCTCTTCAGCAGGGTCAGTCACTCTAGGTGGAAATAATAATGATGGAATTTGATGGTAAATGTGAATGAAGGGATGACTTCAGAGTTCTAGGAGACGATAATAATAATTATGGTATTTGTTAAGCACTTACTATGTGCCAGGCATTATACTAAGTGCAGGATATGTGTGCACCATTGTAGTAGAATGACACATGTACTCTAGTGAACCAAATATACTCCCAGAGAGTATAGGTGACAAAGTGATCAACTTTGAGAAGCAGGGTGGCCTAATGGAAAGGGAGTGAGCTTGGAAGTCAGAGGACCTGGGTTCTCATCCCAGCTTTGCCAATTGTCTGCTGTGTGGCCTTGGACAAGCCACTTGATTTCTCTGTGCCTCCGTTTCTTCAACTGTGAGTTGAGAATTAAATATCTGTTTTCTCTCCTACTTAGAGAGTAGGTCCCATTTAAGACAGGAGCTGCATCCAATCTAATTAAGTTATACCTACCTCAGTGCTTAGAACAATGTTTAACATAATAAGCACTTTAAAAATACTATAAAGAAAACTGATTTTTCAGGATTATTTAAAGGATCTAGAGCCATAGAGTTTCAGCAAGGCTATCTCTTGATTTGCTAATATCCACCCCAGTGCTTACTACAGTCCCTGGCAAATAGTAGGTGCTTAATAAATAGCATTATTATTATTTCAGTTAATTCACTGCTTCTTTAAAGCAGAGTGCTCAACAATAATGAAATAGTAATGGTGACAATAATAGTAACAATCGTATCTGTTAAGCACTTACTGAGTGTAAAGCACTTTCATAAGTAAACATTTGATCTTTATTCCTGGAATATTCTTAGATTTGATTTCCTTGAAAGAGTGATACTCCGCCCACGTGGAAACCCTTATTCATTCATTCAGTAGTATTTATTGAATGCTTACTGTATGCAGAGCACTGCACTAAGCGCTTGGAATGTACGTCTCTCCCTTTCTAGACTGTAAGCAGGGATGATGTGTCTGTTTACTGTTATAGCGTACTCTCTCAAGCACAGTACAGTGCTCTGCACGGAGTTAGTGCTCAATAAATATGACTGAATAAATGAAAGAAGATTGTATGGAGTCAGTGAGTAAACTACTAGCCAACACCACAGAGGGTCTTCATTCATTCAATTGTATTTATTGAGCACTTACCTGTGTGCAGAGCACTGTACTAAGTACAGTATACAATAACCAGACACATTTCCTCCCACAACGAGATTACTCCAGGATTATCCCCTTAACCCGTCACATTCTGGTTAGGCTAATGCACTGTTGTTATCCAGATCATCCAAGTCAAGTTTGGGTGTTATTTTGGATTTTCAGATTATTGCTTCAAATTTTTCACCTTTCCACATGTGTAGATTCAACCTGATGAAAGTGGCATCCAAGTCATGTAGAATACCTAATTAACTTCAGGCCCCTTGAAATAAAAGAAAATAAACTGCCACTGTGAAAGGCATAATAGAACAAGTTAAAAGTGTTTATTTCTGCTTAAATTGAATTTCTCACCTTTCAGTGGTTTTAATTGCTTCATTTGTTTTATCATTTTTGTGGCCATATTTCATCTCTTAAATGTATATGTTTGGAGAAATTCATGTGATTATTTTTTAAAATTTCATAATATTTACACAAAGGATTTTGATGTATTTAGTCTGCTGTGAAAATGTAATTATTCTACTTGTAAAATGATAATAGAAACTTTATAATATATTATTTTTCTAAATTGTTACGGCTCAAAGCAATCTGTCACAATATAGCAAATGTAACAAGTACAATATCTTAACAATGGTATTTCAAATATATATCATTTACTTCTCTGGTGTTCTATTATGTGAATATGGACAACAGATTATTTTCAGTCTGGGGGAGTTGGCGGCAGTTTAGTAGGAGATTAAACATTTGATGAATGTTTTGATCGAAAATTTTAAGTCTTGATAAAGTCCTTCCAGTTTCCTACAATAAAATAAGTCTCCCTAAGCCAGAGACTGTTCAAGACACTCCTATATATTACCTCAACTGTGTGTATGCATACAAAGAATTCCGTCAACAGAAGGAATAGTTTCCAAGAAGCTATATTTTCTCTTCAGCTAATTCTACTGTAATTATTCCATTATCACTTCTTGAGGGTTGAGAAACAAATGACCCCTTTTTATGCATTATGCACAGTTATTCATGAGTAATAATAATAATAATGGTACTTCTTAAGCATTTACTATGTGCCAAGCACTGGGGGAGATTCAAGTTAGGTTGGATGCAATCCCTGTCCCACATAGGGCTCATATTCTTAATTCTCATTTTACAGATGAGGTAACTGAGGCCCAGAGAAGTGAAGTGACTTGCCCAAGGTCACACAGCAGAAGGGTGGTGAACCTGGGGTTAGAACCCATCACCTTCTGACTCCCAGCCTGTGATATACTACTTATCTAGCCTGTGATATACCCTACTTAAAACTCACCTCCTCCAAGAGGCCTTCCCAGACTGAGCTCCTCTTCTCCCTCTACTCCCTCTACCACCCCCCTTCACCTCTCCGCAGCTTAACCCTCTTTTCCCCCCATTTCCCTCTGCTCCTCCTCCTCTCCCTTCCCATCCCCTCAGCACTGTACTTGTCTGCTCAACTGTATATATTTATTACCCTATTTATTTTGTTAATGAAATGTACATCGCCTTGATTCTATTTAGTTGCCATTGTTTTTACGAGATGTTCTTCCCCTTGACTCTATTTATTGCCATCGTTCTTGTCTGTCCGTCTCCCCCGATTAGACTTTAAGCCCGTCAAACGGCAGGGACTGTCTCTATCTGTTGCCGACTTGTTCATTCCAAGCGCTTAGTACAGTGCTCTGCACATAGTAAGCGCTCAATAAATACTATTGAATGAATGAATATCTGCTAAGCTGCAATGCTAATCAATGAATACACACAGAAATCCCATACTCATGACTGAGGTAGTGACCATTTATAGGTGGTTGCCCATCTACTGAACTTCAGGAAGAATCACAGTATGGAAGTGTTCTAATACGGATTTACAGCCCCGCTTGAAGTCACAATACCAGCAAGTCTTCTTCACTAGAAGAAACTTTGGTCATGGTACCTTTCATTACTACAGCTCTCTCTCTACCAACCACTTTTATTTTTCAACTAGTAGTATATGAGCTTACTGTGTACAGAGTACTATAGCCAGCACTGGAAGGGAGTTTCCTGGTGGAAATTGGACACAAACCATGTCTTAGTCTTCGGAGACTGGTTTTCATTCAGAAGGATCTCAATATCCAGGTATCTTTTATGAAGTGGAGCCCCGATTTTTAAATACCTGCTGAGACTTTAGGGTGTTTGGGAGGAGGCAGTCTTTAGGAGCCTATGAACTGCACTCCTTGTCATGCCCCTCAAAAAAAATCAAAGGAACTTCTTATATTTTCTCCCCCAACCATGACTTTCAGATAACCCCCAAAGCAAAGGGAAAACTTGGCTCGCAGGAAGCTCGACCCACACCTAAGGTATTGTTTACTTCTCATTCTGGGTGGTATTCGATGAATGTTCACAAATGATGCCACTAGTCTTAATAATGTTGGTATGTTAAGCGCTTACTATGTGCAGAGCACTGTTCTAAGCGCTGGGGTAGATACAGGGTCATCATGTTGTCCCACGTGAGGCTCACAGTTAATCCCCATTTTACAGATGAGGGAACTGAGGCCCAGAGAAGTGAAGTGACTTGCCCACAGTCACACAGCTGCCAAGTGGCAGAGCTGGGATTCGAACCCATGAACTCTGACTCCCAAGCCCGGACTCTTTCCCCTAAGCCACGCTACTCTGTGTGATCTTGGGTAAGTCACTTCACTTTTCTATGCCTCAGTTGTCTCATCTTAGTATGGGGATTACAAGTTACAAGACTGTGCTTAGCAACTATTATTATTATACCTGGATTCCCTTGACTTTTAAAATGCCCTCTGAGGCTTCACCATTTTCAGGTGGAGGCAGCCTTTAGGACCTCTCTAACCTGCACTCCTTATCATGTAGCTCCCCCACCCCACCAAAAAAAAACAAAACCAAACCCAAAAAGAGCACTTAGTACTTTTACTCCACCCGCATGATGACAATCAGATAAATAACCCCCAAAGCACAGGAAATACTGGCCTTCAGGTAGCCAGATCAACACCTAGTGAGCAGTTTACATTTAATTCCGGAGGGCATTGGCCTAATTTTCCTCTCTTTTATATAAAGGGATGCCCTTCATCATTCCTTTCTCCAGCAAGCTGTACTGGATTTACCATCCTGTCTTTGTTCTGTCTCCTTCCCATATTGTACCGTTCTATCTTCTTCCAATATTGAAGTAGACATCCTGTCTCCATTTAATCTCCTTCCTGTGGGAGATCAATCGGTTAAATTTGGGTAACGATGTGTCAGTTACATTTACATTACCTTATTCGGACCACTTCTAATAACTGGTTCTGAATGGAGGGTGGAGTTCCGGCAACGCAAGGAGATTGGGTGGGATTTTGGGTGAGGGCTGCAAGAGTTGAGGTCGACTGGAAGGCGGAAATGCTTGCAAATAAAGGTGCCGGGTTCGGGAAGGCTCGGGGCTGTTGGTTCATCATTCGTACCCTCCTGGGGTGAACGCCACTTTCCACCCTTTGCTGCTCTCGGCTCGCTCTCTTGAGTCTGCTCATTTCTACACCAAGGTAAGGAAGCCTTCTCATGCGATTTCGAGATCAGAGTCGTTTCTCGGATGAAAATCTGTAACAAAGCTTACCTTTCTCTCAACTCCCAATAAGTTATATAAATGAACCTGACTAATCAGCACACCAAATAATATATGATTACAGAGCAGTGGCTACAAGATGTGAGAAACTTATCTCAGGCCATTTTGGCCTATCTCAAAAAATTACTAAGGAAATCATACTTTTTCTGCAACTTCTACCTGTTGCAAAGTCCGTCTTACAAGAAGACTTGGTGGGCTACAAGTGAACCTCTGGTGCCAACTGGCAGGTAACTTCCAACTGCTCCTGAGCTCGGCCACGTGGAGGTGGAACTTTGCTGCCCCTCAGTCTTCTCTCTGTTAGGGTGTCCTTGATCAGCTGGGTTCCAGGTTATTGGCTCACACCTCGTGCAAATTGGAAGGTTATTGGAAAGGGTCTAAGGCAGTATTTCCCGAGGAGTTTATAGTGGAAGAAGGCTGAGGTTCACCCCTGCTTTTCCTGCCTTCTTCGAGTTGCTGCTGGCAATCTAAAGGTAATCCTTTCGATTTAGACTGTGTTGCCTTTCTTATGTTAATCAAGCTTTATATATATATATATATGTATATATATATATACATATATATATATATCTCCTACCCCCTGTTTTATCGTACCCACTTTACCATGTTTATCAACTCTTTTATATCAGTATTCTCCTGAGTTGGGGAAATGCTTGTTGAGATGGAGCTGGAAAGAGCTTAAGGGTTTAAAACAGAAGGACCTTCTTCCTGCATAACAGGAAAAAAGGGAGTTTTCTGTGGACATGGTTGCCTTTTCACCTTAATATTTATTAATATTCTTTGCTCCAAACCCTTCCAATTCCCTAATTCTAATAGGTTAACTAGTAGTCACTAATGCCATATGTTCAGAGAGAATATATTTTGTCCCCAGTAGATTTGGCTTTTCATTTATCCTTTCAAAGGGGCTTTGAGGCCAAATCCCAAATAGGAGTGCCCTTTTTGCAAAAATTCCTGGGTTCACACAGAGTGTGTTTTTCATTAACTTGGAAGGGTTAACCTGTTTAGTTTGGATTGCACATCATCCATGACCAATTCATTGTTTTCAGATTTTTCAGCTCTCACTTGTCTATTTGTAAATTACTGTCATTATGGCAGCTGTGCCAAAAGATGTTCCAAGCACTTTCTTTGGCTCACATGCTCAAGAGGACTTTGGACTGAGTAGATAAAGTGGATAACATTGTGCGTGCTGTAGCTATCTGTGCTTATTGGGCAAGATATAAATGCTCTCATACATAGTCCTTGAACCCCTGATTTTGTCACTAGAAAGCTAAAAGATTCAATTGGATTTATCCTCCTAAGATCAGTACTAAATTAGGGAATAACTGCTTTTCATTCTAAACCATGTTACTTTTGCAATGTAGATATGGAGAGTGTTGTGTTCACCTTTCCTATTGCTGATAATGGTTTAACATTTCATATTTCCTTGTTAAATAGGGTGGCGAGTTATTATAGCTCAATACTTTTTTTTACCCTATGAAAGATTTATTTGCCTGAAACCTTATTATCTTTTATAAATATACCATAACCCTCTGCTAGCACTTCTTTATAGTCTTGCTCAGCCTCACTGGGGGAGCAAGAACATAATCATTGGCCATGACTACATGAAGCCTGGAATATATTTTCCTCAAAGGAATTTTCTAGTGGAAAATTCCGTTCTACCTGTAGTTGGGAATAATACAGTCTCTACAAGATAAAGCCCTGTGCCTACAAGATGAGGGGTGTGTGTTTTGATTCATGTTCCACTGGAATTAGCAGTATTTGAGCTATTAGATGACCGATAGGGAGTTAAGCAAGGGAGTTAAGCAAGGCGGATGAAGAGAGTCAAGGTGAAGAGATTCACAGCTCCAGACAATGACATTGGCGCTCCTACTAGTCCTCTTCCCTCCCTATCTAATTTCTCACGACGGGGAGGCAGCAGTGCCCCACCCAAAATAGTACCAAAGCAGTCTCAAGTGGCTAGCATTTAAGATTAATGTCAATCCTTTTAGGCATCGTGGCTGCTTTACAGCTACTAATCTGGTGGATATTCTTAGATCGCTTTTGTCTGTTTAACATTGGGGAAAGCAGATATTGTTTCTCTAGGAACATACAAACAATGTCTCTACTGGGCATGTGGACTGATTAACCTATGTTTATCCCAGCACTTAGAACAATCTTGACGTGTAACAAGTGTTTAAGATACAGGTAAAAAAGCTTTTCTGAATGAAGACTTCACCAAGAATGTTAGCCCTGTGTGCTGATTGTCAATGCAGAGTTGATATAATTTCCAGACCTTCATATGACATGAGGGCAATGTTTTCGGTATCCAAAAAGCCAAATATATAAAACCCTGTAAAAGCCTACATTTTTCTTGATAGTCAGTGTCAACTGCTGAATCTTAGTCAAGGAAATCAAAATTACTTCATTGTTTGCTTTCCTACCAAGTTGTGAGTTTTTATAAATTTCACTTTAGCATCCAGAGAGATTGGTCTCAGGTGAATTTCCAAGTTCAGAAGTCAACAGTCCAACATTACTTGTAGATCATATGCTGGATGTGATTTGTGGTAGCAAACTGTTGGTCTTCTCAGCTTGAAGAATTTAAGGGATTTTTTAATAATAAACCCTAGAGCTCCTTCCTTGGCTGGATACTGTTTCCTTCCTTTATACTCTCTATTTCATCTTTATTTGATTTTAACTATGTTATCCCTTTTGTAACTCACTGAATTTTTCCTCATTATCCTCTATTCTTGCCAATTCAGGATCACCAGTAAACTTGGAAATTTTACTTCCAATACCATGATTTGCACCATCATTATACATAATAAAATGGTGGGGACTCAACACATCCCAAAAGCACCTCATTAGTAACTTTTTCTCAAGCCTAGCAGGCTTTCATTTATAGTGCTGCTTTAATTGGCTGCTAACTTTCAATTCAATAAGAAAACTTTCCCTTATTTCATGTTTCATTATCTGAGCAACTACTGAGGTAAAACTATTTTTTTAAAATAAATACTTATGAAATGATCTGAATTGGCAGTGCTTAAAATGAAAATCATTTAGAGAAGAGAAAGCATTAGGCTAATTCAACTTTAATTTTTGTCATTCAGAAGAAGTTTGAAAAAAAGAACAAAGAAAAATATCATGTCTGACTCTTCCCAGTTTTGATGTGATGTGCAGGGTCAGGTTTCTCGGCTTGTCTATGTCAGACGACGTTATAAACTAGAAAATAACAGTGATTTCTGTTCACGAACAAAGTCCCACTTAAATTACATGCACTCAGAGGTATAGGAGGAGGAGTGAGTGCTGTCTGAACTTTTCAAGGGCCTTAGAGTACTGTTTAAATGCCAGATTTTGTACCCTAAATAATATCCTAATGGCCCAAGAAAGTTCATGTAGCTTTCAAAAGGGCCTGATTTTAAAGCAAAAAGGTGAACGCATATGGACAGCATCTGGTTTAGTAAGAATTTGTTGAAGAGGCAAGTTACCTTTCCCATTTTGAATCAAGATGGAAATTTCACTTAGAAAAGGAGCAAGTTTTGTTATCTTTTCACTGTAGGCCTGGGCCTGGCGTTAGTATATTGCTTTCTGATGATTTTAATGACAAGTCTTTAATGTTTCTGTTCTAATTATGTTTCAATTCATGGCAGCATTAGGAAAGGAGGGGGTGTAATCTGGGAAGACCTCTTGGAGGTGATGTGCCTTCAATAAGGCTTTGAAGTGGGGGCGAGTAATTGTCCAATTTGAAGAGGAAGGGCATTCCAGGACAGAGGAGGAACTTGGGCTAGGGGTCAGTTGAAGCTTACATCCCCTTCCTCAGCCTCTGACCTGTTACTTTGCTGACAGAATGCCTAAATCTCTCTTATAACAAACAAGCTGGGGCATCCTCACTTGAAAGCTACCAGAAGTGATTCAGATTGGTCTTCTGTAGGGACAGAAATCCTTTTGATGCACAGTCTGTGGATCTCCAGGAAGATAAGTTGATGATATGGTGATAGCATTTGTTAAGCACTCACAAGGAGCAGCATGAGAAGCAGCGTGGCTCAGTGGAAAGAGCACGGGCTTTGGAGTCAGAGGTCATGGGTTCAAATCCCAGCTCGGCCACTTGTCAGCTGTGTGACTGTGGGCAAGTCACTTAACTTCTCTGCGCCTCAGTTACCTCATCTGTAAAATGGGGATTAAGACTGTGAGCCCCACGTGGGACAGCCTGATTCTCCTGTGTCTACCCCAGCGCTTAGAACAGTGCTCTGCACATAGTAAGCGCTTAACAAATACCAACATTATTATTAAGGAGCCTGGAATTCTGCTCCTTTAACCACCATTCCCTGTAGATGTTTGCTTTCATTCAGTGCATTGGGTATTCATCCTTATCTGGTTAAAGCCGTTTTAAATATAATAATGGTATTTGTTAAGCTCTTACCTACATGTGAGGCACTATACTAAGCGCTGGAGTGGATACGAGCAGATCGGGTTGGACACGGTCCCTGTCCCACGTGGACTCAGTCCCAATCCCCATTTTATAGATGAGGGAACTGAGTCCCAGAGAAGTTAAGTGACTTGCCCAAAGTCACAGAGCAGACAAGTAGAGTCTGGATTCGAACCTATGACCTCTGACTCCCAAGCCTCTGCTCTTTCCACTAAGCCATGAATGATTGTTTCATTGCTCCCAATGTGTCTGTCTCTGGTTATCTTCCCCCACCTGTAGATTGTGACCACTTGGGGACAGGGTCTGGTTCTAATTCCCCACTCTGTATTCTTTCCGTGCACTTAGTATAATGCACTGCCCTGAGTAAGCGCTTAATAAATACTATTGCTACTATTAAGTGCCAAATATTTTACTTAGTGCTGCAATAAGTATAACGTAATCAATCCGTCCCAGTTGGGACTAAAAGTCAAAGGAGAGGGCATTTTATTTTCATTTTACAGGTGAGGAAGTAGAGGCAACAAGCAAGTGACTTGCCCAGGGTCACACAGCAGCTTGTGGCCAAGTTGGCATTAGAATCCAGTTCCTCTAATTCCCAGGCTGGTGCTATTTCCTGTAGGTCATTTTTCTGGGACCTTGACTAGATTGTGGGGTCGGGGTGGGGCGGGATTAACAAATTCAGCCATCTGAGTCAGATTTCTTCTGCAGGTAGCATGTGGGACTTGGTCACTGTATGGTCATTAGGTGATTGTGTTGCCTGAATCCTCTTGCAAATTCTCCCAGTGCCCACCGTGGTATAATGGGGCAAAGGCCCAAAGTGGGGAGTGCCCAGTGGGTAGCAGGTTGGTCAAGGGTCCTGGAAGCCCTAATTTCCCCCACCCAGCCACGTAGGTCGTTTCAGTCATTAAAACAATCATATTTATTGAACATTTACTGTGTGCAGAGCATTGTGTTCAGCGCTTGGAGAAGTACTATATAAGACGCATTCCCTGCCCACAACAAGGTTACTGGCAAGCGGGGGAGATAGATGTTAATATAAATAAATCATAGTTATGTTCATAAGTGCTGTGGTGCTGAAATGGGGACGATGTATAAAGGGAGCAAGTCAAGGTGATCAGAAGGGAGTGGAAGAAAAGGAAAAGAAGGTTTAGTCAAGGAAGACCTCTTGGAGGAGATGTTCCTTTAATAAAGCTTTGAAGGCGGGGAGTGTAATTGTTGGATAGTAATTGTTCAGTGCTCTGCACACAGTAAGCACTCAGTAAATACCATTGAATGAATGAATGTGGGACAGGGACTGTGTAAGACCTAATTAACTTGTATCTACCCCAGCACTTAGAACAATGTTGGACGTATAGTAAGCCCTTAACAAATGTCATAAAAAAAGCACTGTTCTGAGTTCTGGGGAGCATCTCAATTAATCAGGTCAGACAGAGGCCTTTTACCACAAGAGAGCTCATAGTCTAAAATCTTTATCATCCACATTGGTCAGCAATTTTATGGAATTTCCTGCTGCATCTGCTGACATACAAAGGGAATTTAATAAATGAGAATTGTACTAAGTAAAACTGGTAACATAATCTCTAATGCATCTGGGAGAAAGTTCAGTCAAGATGTCTCTTTTTTTATTATTATTTTTTAATGGTACTCCCTTGAGAGTAGTGGAAGTGCTGGGAGAGGTTTTGAAAGGAAACCAATGTTTAGTTAACTCTAGGCATTTAGACACCTCTTAAGTAACCCACTCGCCCTTTCAAAGTTCTAAACTTTGGTAAATGTGCACTGGCCTTGGCTGTCTAGTTGCTACAATTCTGTGACTTGGATTTTTCTCTCTTTGCTTTTATGGGCAGGTGTAAGATAATTAACATCTTTGCTCTTCCAGCTGCCAATTCTATTTTCACCTCTCATTCTGAGAAGAATTGTGTATATTTTTTCTGGTGTTTTTTTTTTAACTTTGAAAAGTGTGTTTTACATTCGCAGGATGGGTTCTCTTATAATGTGGTGTGGCTGAATCTTAGTGCTACTTTTAGAATTGTTATTGTTTCCCAAAGGGGGAGAAAAAAAGCAACAAACAAAGTATGCCTTATGGGAAATCGGGCAAAAGCTCAATCATCCTGGACACTAAATAGATTAATTGCAGAAAGTGGTTCATCACTCAACAAAATGTGAGTACTTTGTGCAGATCACTGTAATAAACCCTTGGGAGAGTATAGTGGAGTTAGTAGACATTCCTACCTTCAATGAACTTAGAAGATAGTGAGTAATTAATCATCCACATCTCCCATTTTCTTTTCGGTTTCATCACATGGCCTTTATGAGTGATTTGCACACTTAAGGAGTACTGTTGTTGTTACTAGTAGTAGTAGTACTATCTAGACTTTCTTCCCTGCCTGCAGCCTTCTGAAACTCTATTAGGCTCTCCTGCTGCTCCTGTGGACAATTCTCAGCTCAGTCTCTGCCACCATCATCAAAATTATGCCATAGTCACCGAGGGTCTGCAGTATGCTGATGATTGTGCTCTCTAACCAAACATCACAAAAAAACCCTGTAAATTATTGGGAATTACTTGGCAAAGTCCCATGCAGGATAATCATTGGAAAGTATTAGTGTTTGGTATCAGCGAGAAACCCTAGTGGAAAAAAGGACTGCTCTGGGAATTGGGAGACCAGGGTTTGCATCCTGGTCCTTCCCTGCCTTGGAATAACATGGAAAAAGACTGCACATGAACTTTGAAATGTGCTGTTTCCTTGCCCCCACCCCCTTGATTGTTGCATTTCTTATGCTAGCCAGGAACAGAACGGGTGGGGATGAGAGAAGTCAGTGATGCCATATACACACTGCTAACACTAGAGTGAAATGTCCTTGGTACTGAAGACTCACGCAAGAAATGCCATCTGATACTAAGCCCTTAGGAAAGCAAAGCAGAAGCACAACAGATGTTCCAGCGAAGGAGTATAGAGACATTTCTCTCTTATAATACTGCTTTGGGATCTGCAGTCCTACAAATTAATGGTATTTATTGAGGCCTGTTAAACTGTTTGACTTGGAGAGTAGAAAATAGTCCAGGAAGTTGAACTCCACATAGGTAATATATATCCAACCATGCTGTGGGAGTGTATGAGCAGAGAATTGGTACATTTTTATATACAGTGGGATCTTAGCCTACAGCCCGAACTTAAGTGTTTTACGTGAAAAAGGGAAATGTGAACATAGTCGCCATGTTTTCTCCTTAAAGCAGGCATCATCTTCTCAAGCCTGACCACAGTTCATCATTTTTGTGGTTAGAATTTACAATGATTGAGTGATCTAGCAGCAGGACTAAGTGATTCAAAGGCCAAACCAAGTCTAAAATGAGAATCAGCCTTAGTAATGAGCTACATTGGAGAATTAAGACTATCCTGGATTGACAGCTAGATATAAAGAGAAAATTAGATATCCAGTGAAGAAAAGTGTCAGGCTATACCCCAGTTAGATGATTCTCCAAATTATATTTAAGTAGCTTGTCTAGCTTTGAGGTATATATGCCTGAATGGGAAGGAATGAGTCAGACTAAATCATCGTTGCTATCTACAACTCCATCAGGCAGGTGCTTTGGATCTGTCCTTTAATTTTCTTTTTAGAATATATTTATGTCAAGATAATATTGAATTACAGTGGGTTTCAGAATTGATTGGGGAAAATTCCATTAGATGGTTTGTCCTAAGAAATATGAAAGGATGACGTGATATTTTCAGAGGGGAGGGAAAAATTTAAGCAATGACACATTATGGCAAATGTCTTCAAGTATATTGTTACAAAAAAACTTCTGAACTTGGAGCAGTGCTGAATTTCTTAGAATTGAGATTCCATCCATCAGTCAACAGTATTTGAGTGCTTACTGTGTGCAGAGCCCTGTAATAATCACTTCAGGGAGTATAATACAGTTGAGAAGGTAGGCATGGTTCTTGCCCACGGGAGATTACAGTCTAGTGGCAGAGAGTCAGGCTGGCTTTCCAAGGGCTGTTTGGGAATTAGGATTTTCTTCCTCCAAATCTTCTCTCTCTCTCTCTCTCTCTCTTTCTCTTTTAGTTGTATTTAAGTGCTTATTTTGTGTCTGGCACTGTATTAAGTACTGGGGTGGATACAACCAAGGTTGGATATAGTCCATGTCCCACGTGGGGCTCACAGTCTTAATCCCCACTTCATGGATGAGATAACTAAGTCTGAGAAGTTGTGACTTTTCCACAGTGCTTGTTTAGAGTAGCCTGTCACCTAGATAATAAAATGTAAGCCTGTGACTACACAAATTACCCCTTTCCCCAAGGAAGAATCAATCAGTGTGGTACCTGACTACTTACTGTTTGCAAAGCACTGTAGTGCTTGGGAGACTAGAATACAATAGATTAGGTAATAATAATGGTATTTGTTAAGTGCTTACTCTGTGCAAAGCACTGTTCTAAGCGCTGGGGGGGGGGTACAAGGTGATCAGATTGTCCCAGTGGGGCTCACAGTCTTAGTCCCCATTTTAAAGATGAGGTAACTGAGGCACAGAGAAGTGAAATGACTTTGCCCAAAGTTACACAGCTGACAAGTGGCAGAGCTGGGATTAGAACCCATGACCTCTGACTCTCAAGCCTGTGCTCTTTCCACTGAGCCATGCTGCTCCTCTGGTAATAATAATGAGGGTATTTATTAAGTGCTTACTATGTGCCCAGCACTGTTTTAAGAGCTGGGATAGATACAAGGTAATCAGGTTGTCCCTCTTGGGGTTCCCAGTCTTAATCCCCATTTTACAGATGAAGGAATTGAGGCCCAGAGAAGTGAAGTGACTCACCCAAAGTCACACAGCTGACAAGCGGCTGAGTCAGGATTTGAGCCCATGACCTCTGACTCCCAAGCCCATACTCTTTCCACTGAGCCACGCTGCTGGGTACAAAATCCCTACCCAAAAGGAGCCTCCAAAAGAGAAAGTAAGACCAACATTACACTAAATGATTATTCATTCATTTAATCGTATTTATTGAGCACCTAGTGTGTGCAGAACACTGGACTGAGAGCTAGGAAAGTACAAGACAGCATTAAAGAGAGACAGTATCTGCCCACAACAGACTTACTATCTAGAGGGGATATAAATAAGTGCTGTGAGGCTGGGGAAGGGGTGAATATCAAAGGACTCAAGTGTTGTAGATCCAAGGACATTCGCAACACAGAGAGAAGGCTTAGTCAGAGAAAGTCTCTTGAAGGAGATGTGATTTTCGTAGGGCTCTGAAGATGGGGAGAGTAGAGATCTGTCAGATATGAAGGGAGAGGGAGTTCCAGGTCAGGAAGAGGATGTGGGGAAGGGATTGGCAGTGAGACAGAGGAGATGGAGGCAGCGTGGTATGGTGCTAAAGGAGCCAAATGTGCTGACTGGATTGTAGCAGAAGATGAATTTGAGGCAGGATTGGAATCCAGGTCCTCTGATTCCTGGGACTGTGTTCCTTTCACTAGGTCATGCTGCTGCTTTTTACTCAAGAGCAGAATGATTCCTTTCTAAGCAATGATTCACAATTGTAAAACCTGATTAAAAGCTACATTAGCAGATGAACATTTTCAAGATAGCTTCCCTATTATTATAAAAAAAAAGTCTTTGTTTCAGAGCACATTTGTGTAGCGCTGTAACACAACATGGAATGTGTGTTTTAAAAGGCCCTCATTTGCTTCTGGGAGTGTATGTGTGTCTGCACACACTGTATATAATAAAAGCTAATGTTATTGGCATTCCTGAGTATATAATGAGAATTTATTTTGATTTCAAACATGTTGCAGAAAGAATGAAAATCAATGCTGCACACAATTCTCTAATACAATACTCAAGGGACAAAAGACTACTTCAAAGCCATCCTGTCCTAACAAAGACTAATGTAAACAGCCTTAATAATTAGAGAGTTACCAATATTCTTGCTACAGACAGTAACTGGATTGGTCCAATATAATTAGATTTTTTTTTCCAGGCTCAGGACCAGACGTCTAAGGCAGATAAAGTCATAAAGGAAATAGCTTGTATCTGAAAAATGCACAGATGCTCGATGGTTGTACTTTCAGACTATAACGTAATGAATATCTGTCATGTGTTGGGTTTTGATTTCTGATTCACATCTTGTTTGCCTCTTTACCCAGGCAGAGTTTTATAGGTTCATTATTCCTTTTAACTGTCCCATAGCTTTCATTTTTAGTTCACTTTAGTTGAAAAATAAAATGTTTCAAGTCAAGCTGCTCACTGCAGTGGATGGCTTTTCCCCAAACCTTATTTGATTTCCAAGTTAAAAAGGCTGAAGTTTAAACTGCTTTAAACCAAGTCTTGTCCTTTTAAAACAACCATATCTCTGATGGTATTCCACAACAGTGAATTGTTTCACAAGTCAAGAATGGAAGAAATCAGAAAAAAAAATATCTTTGCATCTCTTCATTCAATGCCCAATCCTCTGTGTGTTTTCAAGTCTCCATAACTTAAATATCTATGAAAGGAGCAGTTGCCAGTTGCTTTATTTTTCAACCCAGATGTCAGTGGAAATATACTATAGAAAATCTGAAGTTTGTGAGCTGTTCAAATAACATAATGTTTTCTATTGTACTGTTGTTTTCCACCCAGACTTCTACAATTCACTGTTTATAGCCTAATGATTTCCCTTTACTTCCACAATACAGTGAAGTGTGTGGCACTAAAATGCAAAGGTGTGGTACTTACCAATGAGGGGAAATAGGAGAAAAACTCACTAATTGTATACATATTAGCCTCCATTTTAACCAGGCTCAGAAAACAAGAGATAACAGATAAAAATAACAGAAAAGATGAATCATATACAACACTAAATGATTTCTCTTTTGTTTTTTTCTTTTGTTTATGTTTTTGTTTTTTTTTTCTTATTAACAGGTTTGAGTAATTATATCTTGGCTCTTGTCATAAATATATCTAATGCAGCACTTTAAATTCCTAGAAGTGTGTTTATAGAGAGGGTGCTGATTCCTTTTAGCCACCAGTCCAAAATATGCTTAGAGAGTCAATATAATCTGTCTCGGGAATTGGATTATTCACTTATTGTCAAATTCAAATCAAACTGGGTTGCAGGGTAGACAATGTTATGGTTGGAGTGTTATGTACACTCTACTCAATCAATGGTATTAAGCGCTTACTTTGTGCCAAGAATAACCACTGAACTCTAGCAGTCAAGGCAATCCAGACCCCTGGGGGTTAAGACTATATTTCCAAGGCAACTATAGGGGAGGGTTAAGGGTGAATAAAATGAGGTAAACTCATTTGGCTTGTCAGATGGACATAGGCTGGTGTTGGTTTTCCCTGAGAGGGTGTAAGCTCCAATCAATTTACCTATCATTGGTATTTATTAAGCACTTAGTGTGGAGAGCACTGTATTAAAGCTTGGGAGAGGACAATAGAACAGTATAACACACACATTCCCTGTGGCTCTGACACTTGTCTGCTGTGTGATCTGGGGTAAGTCACTTCCCTTTTCTGGGCCTCAGTTACCTCATCTGGAAAATGGGGATTAAGACCGTGAGCCCTGGGTGGAACAAGGACTCTATCCAACCTGATAGTCCTGCTAGCTGGAGGAGACTGGCAAAGCCCCATGTAAGACAGGGAAAGGGTCCAACCTGCTATCTTTTATTTACCCCAATGCTTAGTGCAAAGCCTGGATCATAGTAAGTGCTGAACAAACATGACTATTATTATTATGTTTTCTGCACATGATGAAAGAGGAATATTTTTACTTGAAATTTTGGAAACTCAACCCATGTGAGATGGAGACTTCAAAAATATATGCAAGTACATTTTAGCCAAGGGGAAAAAAATGCAGTAAGTAATCTCTTAATCATTCAGTTGTCATTATCAAACAAATCTTTTTAGAAATGACTATTTTTCCACTGAATGATAGCGACTCAGAATATTAGACTTTCACGCTTCAGTCTGTAAGACCGGTGTAAGATCTATGACTTTGTCTTCTGAAATCAATATCCACAACTCAAAACTTACCATACCCAAATAAAGCAAATTGGGTTGGGCACAGTCCTTGTTCCAAGTGGGTCTCACAGGCTCAATCCCTGTTTTACAGATAAGAGACTCCCGGCTCTGCCACTTGTCAGCTGTGTGACCTTGGGCAAGTCACTTAACTTCTCTGTGCCTCAGTTACCTCATCTGTAAAATGGGGATTAACTGTAAAGCATCACGTGGGACAACCTGATTACCCTGTATCTACCCCAGCACTTAGAAAAGTGCTCTGCACATAGTAAGTGCTTAACAAATGCCAACATTATTATTATTAAAACTGAAGCTCAGAAAAGTAAAGTCGCTTGCCCGGGGTCACATAGACAAGTGGCGGAGCTGAGATTAGAACCTATGACCTTCTGACTCTCAGGCCTGTGCTTTATCTACTATGCCTTGCTGCTCAACAATTGCCATCATCATTATTATTATCAATCCATGGCATTTATGGAGTGCTTACTATGTATGTTCATGAGTTAGTGCTTAAATAGTAGGGTAGATACCTAAATGCTTTGGGAGATTGTGAGATCATAAGTGCATCAGTGGTGCAGATGCACTGACCCATCTTGTTGGCCATTTGAATCAAGAGGAATAGTTTATTTAAGCACTTAACTCTGTGCAGAACGCTGTACTAAGCATTTTAGAGAGTACAATATAACAGTTAATGCACATTTTCTGCCCACAATAAGCTTACACTGTAACCCAGTGATGCAATTGTTCTCTTTTCCCATTTTCCCCGCCTTATAAAGTGGTGGTATATTTTTTTCTTACAGTAGAACTTGACTGAGGATGCCATTTTATTTCTTTTTTAAAAAAATTTCACACTCATGGAATAATGCCATAAAATCCAGCCAGTATTTAGAATAAATACAGGCTTTCCATCTAGCTCCCATTATTATTACTCTAACTCCTAAACTGAGTTGTCACTTATATCCCTAACACTGTGAGGTTTTCAGTGGTGACTTTTCAAAATGAAATGTTATTCACTGATCTTGTCTTCTCCAGTAGTTCTTTTGGACATTGGTGGTGCCCACTTAGAAAGCCATTTGCAGCTGGTGATCAGTCAGATAAATCATCAAATTCAGTAGGAACAAGTAATAGACATTCATAGCTGTCACACTTTGTATCTGTCATCTCCAATCTTTCATTTCCAATGGGTACGTCTCCACCTTCTAAGTCAGTTGGTAACAAATGTTGACTGTATCCAAGAACAAATAGTGTTTTTCATGTATCAGGCTATTTTTTTCCCACTAGGATGTTTCTACAATGTAAGTGAGGAGGAATCAGTATTAATATGTCTCCTTGTGCCTCCTTTCAGTTATAGCTTTCTGAACAGTACCCTGAAGTACCATTCTAGGAAGTTTTATTTATTAGGAATCTCTACCATCTGTAGGATTCATTTGCATATGAATTTCTTCTGGGTCTCATGCTTCCTTCCCCCTAGGGAAGCCTGAGACTCAACAGAGTCTTCTTCCAGAAGTGTTTTTGCTGCCAATTCTAGTCTTCCCTTTTTAAGCTCCCATAACTGTGATCAGCATTATTGTAGAATTCCCATTTTCAGTGAATCTTCTACAGTTCAGAATTTGGATTTTATTTTGGCCCACTTAAGGTTTCTTATTTTCCTTCAGTTTGAACCTAGTAGATAGATTTGTTATAGTGCTTTTACACACAGAGAGCCTAGAATTTTGTATTGTTCTAAATTTTCATTAAGTTATTCATTAAACCAAAAAACACAAAACATAATGTTCCTTGCTCACTGAGTAATATGGTATCTGATTAAATGAATGGAAATGTTTATCAGAGGACTAGTACTTAATGGTCTTAATAGTGTGTGGAAAGAGGTTGGAAATTAGGTATTCCTAAAGAGTTGAGAATTTTAGGGGCAAAGATTTAAAAACAAAATAATAAAAGCAGACTAATAGCATTACTCATGAATATTCCCTGGTATACATTCAAGGCTAGTTAAGTTAAAACAAATGTTGACTGTTAATGAATTGCTAAAAATTAGTACTAAATGAGGCATTGCAACTTAGAACCCAGGCCTATTGGATGTGACTTTGGTAAATAATAAGGGTAATTGTTGTCGCAACTTGCTATGCTCTTCAACAGGGGTTCCTCTTTGGATTCATCTTCCATTTAACTGCAAGGGGTCACTGTCACAGCTCAGGGGAACAGATATCGATGATATACTGGGTACTTATTTTATGCAGAGAACTTGGGAGAGTGCTTGGCTAACAGTAAGCACTGAAGGAACACTGTTTTAAAAATATAATGTGCTCAGTAAATGCAACTGATTGATTTGAGGATGCTCTTTCCCCTGCCCACATTTTTCTTGAAGGGGTACATTGAAGCCACAGCAAGTAATCTATAATCAAGCAGTAGTATATACTGAACGCTGCAGTGATCTTCTGAATTAACTGCTGTTGTGGTTCTCTACCCTAATTTTGGTTGCACCCAACTGGAAGGATAAATCCTTAGTGAAGCAATGTGGCCTAATGGAAAGAACAGTAGGCCTGTGAATCAGAAAACCTGGGTTCTAATTCTGGCTCTGCCACTTGTCTGCTGGGTGGCATTGGGCAAGTCACTTAACTTCTCTGTGCTCGTCTTCTCACCTGTAAAATGGGAATTAAGACTGTGAGCCCCATGTCCAACCTGAGTATTATGTCTGTCCAGTGCTTAGAACAGTGCTTGATGCATATTAAGCACTTTAACAAATACTTTAATTGCAAATCAACTATTTTGGTGTAAATTGCCATATGCTACCATTTTCCAGAAGCTTAGTCTCCTCTGCAGCTCTAGTCCAATTCCCTTAATCCAATCCCCTTCCAGGAGAGTTTCTAATAATGTTGTTTCTCACCTGGATTTTAGCTACATTAAATACACTAGTCTCTTTAGGCCTTTAAAGCAGGTAATGCTTTTCATTTATTCATGAATAATTTCTCCTTATTTAGTTCCTTGACTGTCAATTCTTCCATGACTCTTAATTGGTATCATTAAAAATGTTTTCTTCCAAAAAGGTATGACGCTTACTTAAATGGTATTTGTTAAGCACTTACTATCTGTCAAACACTGTTCTAAGCATTGCCAGTCCTATCACTTCATGATGGAGGAGAAAAAGCAATCAATCAGTGGTGTTTGAGTGCTTACTGCATGCAGAGCACTGTACTCAGCTCTTGGGAGAGGACAGTGCAACAGAGTTGGTGGACCCGTTCCTTGTCAACCTCTTGAGGGAATGAATTCTGAGACCTCTACAGTTTGCTATTGGCCCTAGGCTTGGCCACACTCAGAAGCACTTTCTGAACCTCCCCTGATTCAGCCCAAGGTGGTTTATGGTTTAATTTGGCACTTGAATGCCATCTGGTGCTGGCAGTGGCCTGATACAGGGTTGGCCTGAACTACCTTTCTAAGACAGATTTTAGTACAAGGTTGAAGACTTATCAATCATTAGTATTTCTTGATTTTGTTAAGCACTTGGGAAAGTACCATAGAGCTAGAAAACACAGTTTCTGCCCACAAGGAGCTTAGAATTAACATCAGAACGCACAAATAGACTTAAACTGGGTGAGGAAAATTTTTCCTCACTGTGTTCACAAGCAAAGTACTTTCACCTTCCCTTGGGTGGAGAATCAAGCTCAGATACCAAAAGAGTTATACAAAAATGCTGACCAAATGCAAATTTTGCTTTGAATATTTAATCACATTTAAAAAATGCTATTCCATTTTTCTTCTTGAGCAAACATGCTTCCCTGTGTAGTGATATAATCACAAAACTACATTTCCACATTCTCCTCTGACAGGTTATGACTTGCTTTTGAAAGTGTTTCAATGAGAACTAAGTCAACTTCTGGATAGCATTAATATTCTCAAATTGTATTGTCTAGTGGCAGTGAAAATTTGGGTCCCGCTTTGGTGTTTGGGATTTTAATCAATTTTATAGAGAATTGAAATATAGTTTTAAATCTTTCCTGGTGTCCCTTTGTTCCATCAATGTGCTGGAATAGTCCCTCAAAATTCATTCACCTTGTTTCTCAGTATGCTGAAGTAGACTGAACCACGATGTTGAAAGAAAAAAGATTGGTTTCATCATTCGTATTCAAATGCTTGGGAGAATACAGTATAACAGAGTTAGTAGGCACATTGTGGAATGAGGATGGGGAGGGAAAGAAAGTTTGAAAAGGGGAGAGGAAGAGGCCAAGTATGCAGAGGCTTCCTAATCACCAATTGGAGTCACGGGGCGGATTAACACTGTTTTTTTGGGGTTTTTTTACCTCCAAAGTAGTAAGGATTTGTATTATAACATAAAGCCTCTCCATCTTAATGTAAATCCATTCATTAACATATATTATCTATGATTGGTGTACTGCATGGAAGAAGGCAATGGTGACCGCTTTCTGTACTTTTACCAAGAAAACTCTATGGATCCACTACCAGAACGATTGCAGATGGAGGTGGGGCATTCTGGGAGACGTGTCCATGGCGTCACTATGGGTTGAACACGACTCAACAGCATAAGACAACAATACCTGTTCTCTCTCTTATTATCTTGTGTCTTCCCCAGTGCTTAGAACAGTGCTTAACACATAGAAAGCATTTAACTATTGTTGTTATTATTGTTGTGATTATTATCATCATCTCGAATCTACCCCAGTGCTTAGTATATTACATGGCATATAAACAAGTACCATTTTAAAAACAACAGCAATATCAACAACAACAAAATAACAATTATGGTATTTAAGTTCTTACTATGTGCCAAGCACTGTTCTAAGCGCTGGAGCACTGTTCTAAGAATTGGGAAGGCAGTTTCTGCCTGACAGAAATCTCACAATCTTAGGTGGAGGGAGAGCATTTTTACAAATGAGGAGACCAAGGAGTAGCAAAGTTAAGGGACTTACCCACAATCATACAGAAGGCAAGCAGCAGAGGCAGGATTAGAACACAGCTCTCGTAATTCCATGTCCTATGTTCCTAACAATATATCCTGTGTTCTTTCCATTAGGCCATACTGCATCTTCCTGAAATCTAGAAGTCTGAAATCCATTTGTAATTCTGCAGGAATTACAGGGGCTAGCATGAGTTCCCCAGACATGCAGTTTTAAAATCAGTGATTTTTTCATAGTTTTTCTTACATTCCCTCATACAAAATGACAGTCTCTATCTCTAGATACAAAAGTTGGAATAGTGGGACTTTAAAAAATGTTTCCCAATGTGAGAATGATTTGTAGTGCATAAGCCATTAAACAAATTCTGAATTAGTTTTTAACGAGACAAATGAAGACAATATATTTGTGTGATTCAACAGTAATGAGACCTTGCAAAAGTAGTTATTGACAAAAAGCAGTTAAGGGAATACTTGGAAATTTTGAACATATGCAAATCAACAGTTTCCTGATGATGTATGACTTTGGGTATTAAGGGAATTTGTAAACAGCCCAAACCCCTTATGGCTATTTTTGAAAAGTCATTGAAAACCTAAGAAGCATATGGTTGGAAGCAGAGAAAGTACTATCAGTTTTTACGGGGAGCAAAAATAAACATCTCTGTAGCATTGATATCAGTATCTAGTAAGCAGGAAGCAGTGTGGCCTAGCAGAAAGATCACAGACTTGAGAGTGAGAGGACCTGGTTATTAATCCTAGGTCTGCCACTTGCCTGCTGTGTTAACTTGGACAAGTCACTTAACTTTGCTGGGTCTCAGTTCCCTCACCTGCATAGTGGTACCTGTTTTTCCTTCTACTTAATCTTTGAGCCTCATATTGGAGCTGATCTTGTATCTACTCCAACACTTAGTACAGTGTTTGGTAATAACAATAAATAATAATAATTATGGTATTGAGTGCTTACTATGTGCCAAGCACTCTTCTAAGCACTGGGGAAGTCACAAAGTAATCAGGTTGTCCCATGTGGGGCTCACAGTCTTAATCCCCATTTTACAGATGAGGTAGCTAAGGTACAGAGAAGTTAAGTGGCTTACCCAAAGTCACCCAGCAGAGAAGTGGTGGAGCTGGGATTAGAACCCACGTCCTCTGACTCCCAAGCCCATGCTCTTACCACTAAGCCATGCTGCTTCTCTGGTACATATACAGTGGTACATACTGAGCACTTAAAAAATATCACTATTATTATTAGTGGTAGTAGTAAGGTAATGAAATGAATATGGAGATAACAACTACTTAGAAAAGGTAATAGTACCAGAAGGCTAAAGCAGTAATAGTATATACAGAAAATAGTGGTCAAGAAGTTTGATGACATTTTTCATGTCATTTCATTTCAAGACATTGATCCTTGTTCAAATAAAACATAGGTTCAAAATGGAAAGAAAAAGAGCCTGTTTGGATTCAAAATGGTTAAGGATCATGAGCACTAAGTTAGAAAAAGATATATGTGACCAGTTTTGGGACACAATTGCACTATTTGTAGATGGATGAGTGTTAGGTTATATTTTATAGCAGACCTGTAATAGTGAATTGAAAGATCATAAAAAATTATCTCAAACTTTCAGAGAAAGTAAACTAAGAAGGACTGCAATGACAACTATGTTATGGGGGAGCCTAGAGGGATAGGGACAATATAGGCATAAAGTAAATTGAAATTGAGATGGCTAAATACTAATATTATAACAAGTTGAATTTTTAGATGACAAAAATGCTAGCCAATACAGCTGATGTTTAACCCTGGAGACTGATCTCATTTTCGGCCGGGAATGTGCCTATCAATTCTTGCTATTATTGTACTCTTCCAGGAGCTTACTACAGTGCTCTGCACATAGTATGCACTCAAATACAGTTGACTGAAATTTACCATTTTAGAAAAATAGAAATGCTCCAGAGCAATTGAGAAGCTATACCCTCTTCTTTTGTTTTAATTTACTGCTAAATTGAAGCCATCTACACTTTTATAGTGTTGGTGGAGGTGAGCAGGAGTCTCTTCTAAGTGGAAGTTGTGGGGAAGGGTGAGGGAAAAAGTTAAAAGAGAACATATATATGTATATATGCTTTCACTCTGAACACAGAAGATGTCCAGGAAAGAGACAAGAGTCTGGGGTAGGATGAAAGCCTGAGGAAATACCCTGCCTATGGGAAATGGTAGGTGGCATCCTTAAAGTAACCTCTTTTTTTGTCAAGCAGCTTCACTTGACAGAACCTGTCAGTTGTTGTGGTCATACATGTATGCTCTGTCTTTCAGATTACTAAATTGTAGGTAATATATTTTCATAGCCCACTGTGTATTTCACAGATGCTTCAAAATAATGATGGCTTGGCATGGGTCCCTTTTGGTAATTTTCATTTTCTTGGGTATAAATAATAAGGTATTAACACAGCGAGCATTTGCTCACTAGATGGCAAGTCCTTTTAAAGCATCTTAGAAAATCTCTGACTCTTTAATACTTAATTTGACTTCACCCCAGTTAAGTAGCACATATTGTGCTTTTTCAAAAGACGGATAATTTATTTCTCATTCCTAATGTGACTAAGGCAGATAGAGTTGGAATGGAAAAAAAAACACCCCAGGAAAGTGTGATCCTAACCTTTCTGTGGTTATTAAAGATTTCAAGGCTATTTTCACAAGAGGAAAAGTGTTTGCCCTGTCAACTTGGATACATTCCAGTTTGGTAATCACTTCCACCTGCCAAATCTCTCCCTGCAGTCTTAGTCTGGGTAACTGCTAAGCACCTGTCACATGCTCATCCTTTGGCTGCAATGTGGCTTAGAGGAAAGGGTTCCTTCCTCATTGTTGTAATGACTTTGGAGTCTTTTAGGAACAAGATTTTCTCACTAGATTAAAGAAATTAGAAATCTGCCTAATATAGTATATATTCTGTAATAAAACTAAAAAATCTGTAAGTTTTAGCAACAGGGAGTTTGTCTGAAAAGAGTCTGGCTTACTGTTATGTCTTTGGGGACTGAGTCAATAGCATTTACTGTCGAGCACCAACTCTGTGCGGATCACTGTACAAAGTGTTTGAGAGAATACAAGGAAAACTGTATCCAGCTCGATTTACTTGTATCCTCACCACCACTTAGTAAAGTGCCTGACCCATAGCAAGTGCCTAACCAATACCATGATTATCATTACTAAGGGACGATGTCCTCCAAATTGCTTGCATTCTATGCCCCAACACCCCTAGCACAGTGCTCGGCACACCAAATGCTCAACAAACATGACTAATTACTATTAAAGGTAGCAAGCAAGGCTGCTGTCTTCTCGAGCCTTTTTCCATCACTGTACTATGATCCGTTTAGGTGGAAAAAGGAAGGAGGAGTCAGTAATGGGGCTGTGTCCAGGGGAGAGTTGTTACTCAATTACAAGATTGTCACTCTACCATACGTGTGGATATTTACTTTCAAAGTATCAGCTTTGACTTTTGCCACGAACACTTTTGGATACAGTGGCTTGATATCCCAACATAAAAAGAAAGAGCAAGAACTGTCTGGAAAGAGCTATGGCTGATGATAAATAAGGATGCTTACCTTCAGCATTTACTTGGCATTTCAGGATTAATTAAGAAAGCGATAATAGGCTGGAGAGCAAACTGCTGGAGTAGTCACCAGATGAAGGGCAAGTGTTTTTGAAGAGAGATGATAAACTTAGCACTGCAAGGAATATCAAAATTCTGAGTGTGTTGTTTCTTTCAAGGGAGTAAATATGAAATAAGTTCCTTTTGGACACATATAGAATTGGTTAGGGTTTGGAAGAGGTTTTGAGACTTTTAGGATGTTGACTGGAGTATAAGAGATGGATCCTTCCCTGTTTCTCCTTTTTTTCCCCCCATAAAATAATCACACAGTAGTTTTCCTTCCAAAGCACTACTGTTCTTTCCTCACCTTTCCTTGTTGATCTCCTCATTGGTCCCTTGTGATATTTCAACTTCTCCCTTGTCTCAAAAGTATCTGAGAACACACCCAATCATCTAACCTGAAACAAATGAAGAAAGAGACACATCGGGGTGAATGTTTTCATGAAACAAAGTGAAGCAGCTTGAAATGAACTCTGACAAGGTGGTCTTCCCCTTCCTTTTTCCAGAGGTATCCCCTGTCCTAAGAACAATACCTTTACCAGTTCCATCAGTTTCTAATCTGACAATGTCAGAATTGACCTGTTCTGTTACTTTTCATACTGAGCTCCGTGTTTGAAATCAAACTCTTCCATTAAATTTGGCTGGTCCCATTTCTCTGAGAATTGAATTGAAAGGACTTAAGTTTTTATTTTTGATCAAGTAATAAGCCTAAACATTGGAGGGTTTGTGGTTTTATTCCGCTTAGATATTTTTACTGTTCAATTTCTGAGGAGACGAAACAGGTATTTCCATTGACTCCAATATGGTGAAGAAGTGCCTTAGTCACAACATTATATGCTGGAAGGTAGTGGGTACTTGCAATTCTGAATTTCCTTGAGTCAGTTGGAGTGCGGTATCTCTCTGGTACCTTTCATTTGAGGCTTCTAAAACTACGTCCCAGTGATACAAATTAATGGGATCTGTTGGCAGTACTGACTTATTGCAGATTTGTCTTGGATAGCAGATCTTGGCACACACAGATCTCTCCCATTCATCGTTGGAATCAATCCATAGCTGTCAGTGATTTGGATAAAGATCCTATAACCTTGGAAGTGACTGCTGCAAATAAGGACTCTCTGGATGTAGAGCAGCTTTGAAAGTAATCACAGGGACTTAAAGGAAATTGGGGGATTAATGAGAATTAGCCTACCGAGAACTCTACTACATTTTTTTTGGTGGTATTCGGTAAGTGCTTATGTCCCAGGCTCTGTTCTAAGTGCTGGGGTAGATAAAAGGTAATCAGGTTGGACACGGTCCATTTTCCTGCATGGGGTTCACAGTCATAATCCCCATTTTACAGGTGAGGTAATTGAGGCACAGGGAAGTTAATGACTTTTCCAAGGTCATACAGCAGACAAGTGGCAGAGCTGGGACTAGAACTCGGATCTTCTGCCTATCAGGCCTGTTCTCTAGCCCCAAGGCCACACTGCTTCTGTTTCTCCTTCCTTCTCAATTTTTAAAATGTTGGGAAAGCTGTCTCCCTTTTGACTGTTTAGACAGAGACAAAAGGAGGTTGAAATTGGGTGTTGGAGATCCAAATCAATCAATCATGTTTATTGAGTTGTAATAAGTTCTTGGGAGACTGCAGTGTAGCAGAGTTGATAGTCATGTTCCCTGCCTTCAGGGAGCTTGTAGCTTAGGGACTTTTTATGTATTGTTGCATATTTGTGTATTTTTTCCCAACACGAAGTACAATGTTTTGCGCAGAAGAGGTGCATAATAAATGCTAGTTGGATTGATGTCAGAAGCCAGAGGGGTGGATACCGTGGAGTAGTAGACATGGTAGTGTTGGTCTTCATTGGAATCCAGCAGAATCCAGTACTCTATACTAACCATTGAGAAAGTAAAGAGCACAAGATGCTGTAATAGGGTAACAGTAAATGATCATTTTCAAAGAGAAAAGGCACAGTAGGCTATATATTAATATGAGGTGTTTGGGTGATAACACTTGGAATGTTGGGAATTAATTACAAATGACCTCACTTCTATAGTATAAAACTATAGGCTGCCATAAAGACCAACAGATAAAGTCCATGCAAAATGCTCTCTAGAGGCAGTTCTGCCTCTCCATTTTTCATGAGAAAATAATCTGCAGTAGGGAAAACTTTGGTTATTTTTATTTTCAATTTAGAAAGAGCTTTACCTGGCTAGAAGGGAGGGGCTAGGTAGCATTGTGGGAGAAGGATGAATGAAAATTTTGTAGGCTAAGTAGAATGTACGCTAATGATTTGCAAGGATGATGTAGAGGATTTTTTATAAAGGTTAGACCAGTACTTCATTGAAGAGTGCTTTTGCTGAAATACTGGAATCCTAAAGTTTCCTCTCCAAGTCTTTTACTTCAGCTTATTTGCAAAAATATGCACTGTAGGGATGTAGAAAAAGGAAGAACTAGAAAATAAAAAAAGCGGCCACCTTTGAGAAAATTATGAAATATTAGGTGACTTTTCCCTTGACCTTGTACTCTGCATCTGGAAATCATATCATAAATCCTTGGGTGTGCACAGCTCATTGTATCTTAATTAAAATACTATTTGCACGTTCTTGGAAAGTATGCTGTTATTTCTCATGTCATGAGAAGAGGTGAAGGGGAAAGAAGTCCATATCAATAAGAAAAGAGCTCTTCTCACTATAGAGAAGCTGTCTGCTGTGGCATGATGAAGACCCTTTAGAAGGTACAATATTAATATTTTTCACGCTCTTAGTACAGTGCTCTGCACAAAGTATGCGCTCAATAAATATGATCGAATGAATAATAATGACTGTGATATGTGTTAAGCACATACTAGAGAAGCCGCGGGGCCTAGTGGATAGAGCTCAGGCCTGAAAGTCAGAATAACCTGAGTTCTAATACTGAAATCCTGACTCTGCCACTTATCTGCTGTGTGACCTTGGGCAAGTCATTTGACTTCTCTGGGCTTCAATTCCCTCATCTGTAAAATGGGGAGATTAAGACTGTGAGCCCCCTTTGGGACAGGGCTGTGTCCGACCTGATTAACTTACATCTACCCTAGTGCTTGGAACAGTGCTTGGCACTTAGTAACCCCTTAACAAGTGCCATTATTATTATTATTGTTATCTGCCAATCACTGTAATCAGTTTGGACGTAGTTCCTCTCCCACATGAGGTTCACAGTCTAAGTGGGAGGGGAAACAGGCATTAAATCCCCATTTTACAGAAGAGAAAATAAAGGCACAGAGGAGCTAAGTGATTTGCTCAGATCACATAGGCATGTGGCAGAGTCAGATTTAGAACCCTAGTCCTCTGACTCCCAGCTCCAAGTTTTTTCCACTAGAAAATAAAAAGTGTAACCACCTTTGAGAAAATTATTAAAAAAGTGACTGTTCTCTAGACCTTGTCCCCTGCATCTGGAAATCATATCATAAATCCTTGGGTATGCACTTCCTCTGTAGGGTTTCCAATCCATCTCTCCAGGATTCTGACACCTGATATCCTACTTTGAGTTAAATAAGATAAATTGCTTGCCCAGAAAACACGTGGTGAAGTCAGTGTGGAAGCAGAGGAAGGCTCCATTTTTTTTTAAGGTAGATCAATTGGAACCAAGTTGTTATGATTTAATTACACTTCAATTACACTTCCATGTACCTGTCTTTGCTTCTCACAGTTCAGTCTTTATCTGGCAATAAGAAGCGAAAATTGAAGCCGTAATACAGATACTTCAGGAAAAAAAGGTCACCTTATCTGGCTGAGGCAGGAGCACATGTGTAATTTTCCGTCTTGAAACGTCCAAAGCATGGGGACCATTTAAGTCCAGGTAAGAAAATATTGTTTTCTAGATTTATTAGTTCACGTTACCCCAAATAGGCCTTAATTATATTAAGTTGCTCGCTGAAAATTAGGTAACCAAAAAAAAGCCTCTAAAATGAAAGAGCATTAGGAAAAGGCCAAGGGCAAGGAGAAAAGGTTAGAAATTAGACTACAGCAATTATACTCTCCTTCTTTACCTAAATTATATTGTTTAAGCTGAACACGCTACATTATTGAAATTTCATTGCTAAGAGCCAACTTCGGTTCCTGGTTTCTGTGGAAACCAGGTCGGGAAAAGCCATAGGTAACCAGCATGCATCCAGCATCTGAGAGAGAAATCTCACTTGCAGATTTCAGTTGCTGACTGCCTGCTGGGAGAAGCAAGTGCCAGTTTTCACAGGCAGCTTGCACTGTTTCAAATTCTAGAAGAAAACTAATTAAAACAAAATAGTTAGTCCCCTTTTAAAAATGTATGTATAACTTTAATTACAAAACCGAACGGAATGCTGAAATTCAAGTGCCGCGTTCTTATTGGCCAATGAAATATTTTAACTTGTGGAGAAAGAAACGTTCTATAAATGGAACACTGTCTCCATGGGAACAAGAGGTTCAACTTCTAACTTTTCAATGCATGAAAAGGTCATCTCTTATTTTTATCTTTCCTTGACTTAGAAAAAACAATAATGACCTCTGAAGTGGGTATTTTCTGGCAGTTAATGATGGGTTGGAGTTGAGATCTTCAGGGTGTGCTTTCAGTCTACATCTAGTCATTATACCCAAAGAATAACACATCCATTGGTTCTAAGATTTGAAGAACTTAGTGCTGTAAATATTGCAATTGTATAAGGTAACAACTAACCTTTAGGGTACTGAAGATATTTTGTGATTGGTCTTGCTTTCAAATCCTCTGAAAGCTGCTAGTGAATTTGGATTAGAAACTAAGTTGTTCTGGGTAGAGTTACATAACTATCCTTTGTTTTCAGACACAGTGCTATTGATGGTCAGGTCCTGTCCCAGACTGCTACTGGGAAGTTGCATGTGAGACACTCAATCACCTTCATTTAGTCATATTTACCATTCATGGGGTCATTCTGGTCTCATGCTTGAGTGGGATCATCTTCGATAGGAAAGGTTGGATATGTGTTTACAATCGTTATTTTTCTCAAGGTGCTTTAGATAGCATGGACAAGTGTGACAGCATTGTGGTCTATAACTATTATACAAGGTAATCTGATGCAACTAAAAATATTGCCTTTATTATGCAAACTTTTCCCCATGGAAAAACACCTGTCTGGCTTTTTTCTTGCTGATTTTTGTCTCTAGTCTCTGCTTTTCATCTGTGACCTTTTTACTCATAGGAATGCTTTATTACTGTTCTTTTCCAAGGTACTACTGCTACCTCTCATAGTTCATCTTTCTCATGGATTCTGTTCCTACCTTTCTGCTTGCCCCTTTATCACTGAACTACTTCGGGAAGGGGTCAGTGGCTTACAGAAGATTGGAGATTGACGCAGATACTCTGAGAATAAGCATGCAGGTGATGATTCTGTCTTGATCACTTGTCCTGTATTTTTCCAGAGATCTGCGAGGCGTGACTTTTAAATTTGTATCATAGTCTGTTCATGTGAAGTGTCAGATCAAAGGAAGGATTTAACAAAAAGTAGCCCAAGTATGCAAGGCAAAAATTCAGGCTCTGGTTTATGACAATCGGCTTAAGTCTGCAGTGGGTTTGAAATGACTATCCAGTGTGGCCCAGAAGCTACAATTAGGTCTCTTATTGGCAAAGCTTTACCTCTCAGGAGAGTTTCCAGTACTCTACCAGTCTCGACTATGGGAGGGAGAGTCAAGCAGAGGCATATCCATTCCATTCCCAGCTTGGCCAGTGGCTAACGAGTGGAAGGCAATCTGCTACAAGTCAAAACTCACCTGTGCTGCACAGCAGCGGCATGGGAGAGCGTCGAGGGTGGAGACTCAGGTTTACTGCATGGAAGGAGACAATGATAAACCACTTCTGTATTTTTACCGAAAAAACTCTACGGATACACTACCGGAACAGTTGCGGGTGGAATTGGGGCGTTCTGGGAGAGATGTGTCCATGGAGTCGCTATGGGTCGGAAATGACTCGACAGCAAAGACAGCAACAACACTTGGTAAAGCTGTTGGAAAGTCTTGTCATCCATCTCAAAAAACTAGCCCTTCTAGATATTTCCCTGTTCTTCTCCAGTGAAATTCTTTAGGGTACACCAGGCAGCCTCTTGTCCACGTCTTGCCTCTGGCCTAGGACACCCTCCCTCTTCATATTCATTCAGTCGTATTTATTGAGTGCTTACTATGTGCAGAGCAGTGTACTAAGCACTTAGAATGTACAATTTGGCAACAGGATCCAACAAAAAATCACTCCCTCCAACTTTAAAGCCTTTTTGAAGGCACCTTTCACCCAGGAGGCCTTCCTTAACTAAGCCTCTTTTCTTCCTGTCCCACTCCCTTCTGCTTTCTCCTGTCTGGCTCCCTTTCTAAATAGACTGGTCAGAGGTTGCCAGGTAGCTGTTGCTGTGACCTCCAACACCAAGACCACCACGTATATGAATTTAGCATGGCCTAATGGAAAGAGCATGGGCCTGGGTGCCAGAAGACGTGGGTTCTGATCCCGGCTCTGCCATTTGTCTGCTATGTGTGACCCTGGATAAGTCACTTTGCTTCCCTGTGCCTTAGTTCCCTCATCTGTAAAATAGGGATTAAGACAGTGTGCCCCATGTGGGACAGGGACTATGTCCAACCCAATTACCTTGTATCTACCCCAGAGCTCAGACTAGTGCTTGGCATATAGTAAGTGTTTAACAAATACCATCACAATTATGATTAGTTTTCCCTACTTCTTCTTCCTTTTTTTCTTTACCTTTACTTTTCCTCCTGCAGTCCAGAAAAGAGAAGGGAGTGGTAGGCAAAGGCTACTCCAGGAAGTACCATCTACCCCTTGTTTATTTAGGCCATTTCTAATGACCTCTCCTGGATTCAAGTCATGGCATCTCCTCAGTATTTCCCCAACCAACATCATAATAATTATGGTATGCACTTACTAGGTGTGAAATGCTGAACTAAATCCTGGGGCAAATTGAAATTAAGAAGGCTAAACACAGGAGGGAGGACAGGTCTTTAGTCCTCACTTTACAGATGAGGAAACTGAGGCACAGAGAAGTCAAGTGACTTGGCCAAGATCCCACAGAAGGTAAGTGGTAGAGCCAAGGATTATAACTCAGGTCTTCTGACTCCTAAAAATGGGCTCTCTCTACCAGACCACACTGATTTCCTGCAGTTCATCGATTCTGTGTTTTCAACTCTGCATAAAGAATGGGGTGATCTTGGGTCAGACCCATCTTATTCCATAAAATGAATTGTTAAATTTGGTAAATGGAAACAGACCATGTAATTTGAAATAACTTGTCACCCTTTGAAATTTAAAGGAAAATCTATACAAAACTCCTAAGTATATTTTCATTTCTCTTAATTACTGCATTACTGTGGTTTCCTGCTTTCCTGTCTACATCTTCCTGCCTCAATCAAATAATGCCATTTTGGAAATATTTGCAGAAATTTAGTGGGTAAGAAGGATACCATGAGGAAGAGAAATTTGATATGTGAACATTGAACTCTGTGGAATGAGATAAAGTGACAATTATTGGGATCAAAGAGTGACCACAAGGTTTGGGTATCTTTACAATTAATTTTATTGAAAATGCAATATTTAAAATAGAATGCTATGTAAAAAAAATTAATTGGATGACAAAAATATTGACATGAGAAGCAGTATACAGATTGAGTGAAGTGGTGCCTTTCATAGGTCATTAAAATTGAAGAGTACCATCAAAAACATGCAGAAATAAATAGTTATCAGATATCATGCTGAATTAGTTGTTTCAGTCAGAAAGCAGAGTTAGTAAATGGAAAATTTTCCATTTCATCCCACTGTTCCCTTCTGCAAAGGTTAATGAAAACAAGTCACTTCACAAAGTATATATAAAATTCATCTATTCTGAATGTCTCCTGTACCTATGATTTCCATCACATTGATCTCAAAGCTGATTTTTGTTTTTAATGTTTTCATCATGTTTCTATTGAGATATGGCTGCTGAGAGAAAGCTCCAAATCTGGTAATTTTTTTAAAATAATGTTCATTTTTCAAAATTTGGAATTTGTTACACTTTTTTTTCTAAAATGTATTGTGTTATTTAACATTTATTATGAAGCAAGCACAATAAATTAGTTGGGTACACAGTCCCTGTCGCGCATGGGACTCTGAATCCAAGTAGGAGGGAGGACAGATATTTAAATCCCCATTTATAGATGAGACACTGATTAATACAATCCAATAAAATCAGTTAAAATTCCCTTCTATTAGATTATTTTGTCCCTGGCCACATAGGAGATAAACAGTCTCGTCCAGCGTGGACACAAGACAGAAAGAAACAACGAAATAATCTCTAGCCTGTGCCTTAATGGCCCAACTCTTGTCAACTTGCTTAATGAAAAATCCTACGTAGGTCCTAGTTTTAGAATCAAGCTAAGGACTTCTGCTAAATCTACCAGTTTGGAGACACCAATGCAGCTTAGAAGTCTGTTTACTAGTGCTCATTTTATTTATGGTATTTTTTTAAGCACTTTTTTGTGCCAGCCAGTCTTCTAAGCACTGGTTGGTTACAATCCATGACCCATATGGAGCTCAGAAGCAGTTTGGAGTAGTGGAGAAAGCACAGGACTGGGAGTCAGAAGGTCATGGATTCTAATCCCAGCTCTGCAACTTGTCTGCTGTGTGACCTTAGGCAAATTACTTCACTTCTCTGGGCCTCAGTTACCTCAGCTGTAAAACGGGGATTGAGACTGTGAGCCCCATGTGAGACCAGGGATTGTGTTCAACCCAATTTGCTTGTATCCACCCCAGGACTTAGTACAGAGCCTGGCAAAAAGTAAGTGCTAAGCAAATACCACAATTATTATTATAGTTATTATTATTTTGCAGCTGAGATAACAGGCACAGTTAAGTGAGTTTAGTTAAGTGGAGATGAGAGGCTTTGCACCTAGACCGCAAGCTGCATGTGGGACGGAGACTGTGTCCAACCTGTTAACCTTGTGTCTACTATGAGGCTTGGCACGTAGTAAATGCTAAACAATACCATAAAAAAAAGATAACCAAAACTGGAACAATTCACAGATAGGAGGAAGGAGAATGAGAATCAATTCTTCTACACTATCATATCTTCATCATCTTTAAGGTTATTAGAAAATGTGAAATGTTTTGGAGTTCCAAGGGAAATTTGGGGATTTGATTGACTTTTTTCTAAAATGGATTATGGTATTTGTTTAGCATTTACAATGAATCAAGGTTACCAGGAAGCTTTGAACTGTTTTGGAGTTCAAAGGGAAGTTCTCATTCTTTCGTGGGTGGCCAGATTTTTAGTCATTCAAACTCATAAGACTCCACCTCCATGTAGATTTCTGCAAAATGAAGGATTCAGTCCAAATAATTGTAACCAGGCATATATGTGGTCTCTACATTAATTTTTAAAAAAGAAAAAACATTTTGAAGATATAGACTGTTCTGGGTTTCATGACTCACCTATTGTTTCTGTAGCATTTTCCTTGCTACTCACAGGAGACATGATTCCCAACTCCCACTCATGTGGATGGTTATGGTTATTTTCCAATGTCATAATAAAGCTGTGCACAAAGTAAATATTGTTCTTATGCACAGGAAAGATGTGGGTTCACATTCAGCTGCTAAAGAAATCTACCACCCCTCCATAATTTATGCCAACCTTGAAATTAGGTTGAAAATGAAGCAGTATAGAAACAGTTTGATAAAATCATTCCACAGTTTCAATCGATTTTTTTTATGTTAAATGCTTACTATGTTCCAGGCCCTGTCTGCTGGAGTTGATACTAGCCAGTCAACTCGGTACCAGTCCATCTCCCACATGGGCCACACAATTTTAGTCCCCATTTTACAGGACAGGTAACTGAGGCATAGAAAAGTTAAGTAACATGCCCCAGGATGTCACAGCAGATAAGTGGCAAAACTGGGATTAGAACCCAGATTTTTTCCAGGCCTGTGTTCTATCCACTATGCCATGCTTGAGCACCTATTGTGCAATGAAAATTGTATTAAGTACTTCCCAGAATATAAGAAAAAACTTGATCCCTGCCCTCAGTGAGTTTTCAGGCTGATGGACGTGCTCCAGATCTAACAAACTATTTTACAGACTTTTGCCAATCTCGCTTTAATGCTACATCTGGAAGATTGCCAACAAACCTTTACTCTTCAGACTAGTGCTCTCCAAACTTCAGCTACACAGTAAGTGTTAATGGCTGACTGAATTCAAGAATGCCTACCAAAAAGATTGACTGAAGAAGTATAGGATGGAGGCTGCTTCAAGTTTGAATTAAGTTCTTCCAGACCCATCACTAAATTTTACTTTCTCTGAGTCTAATTTCAGATGGCTTCTAGGACTGAGGGTCCCATTCTAATTTGCATGGCCAGTGGTTCAAAGTGACCTAGAAATCTATCTCCGCATAAGCCTTCGTTAGGAATTAGCTGGGCAGTACTGGTTTATCTATTTTCTGGGTAAAATAAATAATTTCTGATTTAATTATCTTACCTGATTGAAAGGCAAGTGAGTATAATCAAAGATCAGGGTACCCATCTATGTTGTTCGTTATTACTGTTATAAGAGAACAGAGCACTATTAAAATTTCTAGATGAAGTAGCCATGGTATTGATTGAAATCTCCCTGTCAGGACCCTACTGTGTTTCATTTAGATCAATTTGAGCACTGCACTCCTGCAACCCTCCCCTGCCCCACCACACACATCCTGCTACCTAATTTGCAGAAGAGGGAGTGACAATGGGTGTTTAGGAGGTGAGCCTGTCTGTAGTGTGTCAAATGTAATAGTATCAGTCTGAAGAAGTAGGAAAGCCACTGAGGAAAGAGACATATCTCCTCCAGGGTGCACTATAGAGTCTTCACTGAATGTTGAAAATGTATTTTAAAATGCAGTTGCTCAATTGGAGTGTGTTGCCTGTTGAAAAATGTCTGACTGCTGAAACTTCACAGAGCTCTTCTGTAACATTGGACTGGAGAATAAATGGAGAGGGAGGAGTACTACGGAGCACAAGTCAATGACATGTAAGCAAAGTACTCTGACTCACGTCTACAATGCCAATAGCTGTTAGTATCGGGAAGGAAAGAGGTGGATGTGTAAATCAAAGGCTAAAAAGAGAACATAGAATTCTGGGTGGAAGAGACAGAAAACTGGTTCCCCTTGGTGTGAAACTGGCAAAATGACCTTTGACACATTCAGTTGTTGAAAAGGGAAAGGACAGTACTATTCAACTAAATTGCATTTGATTCTGCTGCCTGGATTATTTTTCTTAATGTTCTGCACAAAACCTCTAGTGTAGAAATTTTCAGTGGTTGATCATTCTGCTTCACATAAAGCAGAAACTCCCTTCATTTGACTTTCTTTTTTAAGGCATTCCATCATTTTTCTCCCTCCACTTACTTACTCTGTCTCCCAGCTGCATTCCCATTTTCTTGCTTCATTCCTCTCAAGTTTATGTACACTCTGTACTTAATTCTTGTCTCCCATCATTGACCTGCTCATGTTCTAACCCCTGCTCAGAATTTTCTCTTTCTTCATATCCAAAAGACCAATTACAACCCCTCCCCTTCCCATTTCCAGAGTTCTTTGGAAATTCCCTCTCCTCCAGACAGTTTTTCTCAGTTGTTTTCTAATCTCCGTTTTACATCTCCTAACTCCTATGTCAGCACTCTTTCACTATCCACATTTTTAAGTATTCATGTCATACTACCATACCAATGACACTTAGAGACAAATAGCTTGTACTTTATCCCTTCCTCTATCTGTAGTATATTTGAATACTTGTCATCATTGGTCAAATGCAAACTCCTTGAGGACAGGGAGATACCTAATAAGGATGGTATTTGTTAAGCACTTACTTTGTGCCAAGCACTGTTCTAAGCACTGGGGTAGATACAAGGTAATCAGGTTGTCACACATGGGGGTCACCGTCTTAAATCCCCATTTTACAGATGAGGGAACTGAGGCATAGAGAAGTAAAGTGACTTGCCCAAGCAGACAAATGGCAGAACAGGGATTAGAACTCATGATATCTGACTCCGAAGCCCATGCTCTTTCCACTAAACCACGATGCTTCTCATTCCTTTGAACTTTGAACTTTTAATTCCTTTGAACTCTCCCAAGTGTTTAATTGAGGGATATGCACACAGGCACACATCAAGTGTCACTGGTTTATTGATTGATTTAAAGAGGAAGTGATTTTCACCAGGTTTGTGAAGAAACAATTTTTTAAGTAAACAAAAGCCACAGTTTAATGCTGTATGATAACACTGTTCTTTCCGACTTCTTCACATATCACCACACACTAATTCTGTTTGCATTTTTATGACCATTTGGATTTTCGGGTATATTAACACATACACATATGTCTTTGTGTATAAAATAAGTGAATTAGGCAGTAAGAAATAGATGTTGGACTCTTGATAGGATTGACTGGAAAAAACAGTGTGTTGTGCCCATTTATAGATGTCTATTGAACTTTTAATTTTCATACATTAAAGGAATAGAGTATATTTATCAGTCTGCCGAAATGGTCAGAGAATGTATTCTATAGCTACTGAGGGATGTGATATGTTATGACTAGACTATCTGGTTTATTTGAAGAAATGAAACAAAGAACTACATTGCTTTCAGTGCCATCCTTCCATATGATAGATGGGTAGCCAAGACTTTGGCTTCTCATTGACAGAGATTAGGGGAACGTAATTCAAGGGTGGTTATGATCTTTTCTCTGATCTTTTCTTCAAACTGAGCACATAGAGTGAATAAGGAAACTTGTTGGCAGGGCTGTCCTGAGAAGTTAAGATTCAGTGGATATCAACCTTTGCAAGTGTAGTGTTTTTACCTATTGGAGAAATGTCCATTTTATTCTATTTCTACTCTGCTAAGGTATTACATCAACTGTTCTTCAAGTTGTTTTTTTGGTGTTTTTTTTTAACATTTACAATCGGTTTAGGGGTTGAGATACCCCACTGGGCTAATCTATTTATCACTCACTTTGGGATTGCAATCTGCACATGTTTTGAATGCTACTGTGTTTTACAAGGTTTCAGATTGCAGTAACATTTTGGCTTGGTTGAAGGAGTCAAAATAATTTGTTGTGTTTGCATTCCATTTGCTGATGCACACTGATGTGCAGTGAGTTTTAATTCTGAGATGTGTTTGTATTAGCTGTTTTGATTATTATTGTATTTTCAAGGATTTATTTTGTTTACAGTATTTCGTCTCTCAGAATTGCTTGCACTATTGAAACTAGATTAACGTGCGCTAGCCAAGATGGCCTAAATTAAACAGAGGGAATTACAAAACAAATAATATAAAGTGGCTTAGAGCCAGCAAGTGCTTTGCTTTAAACTATAGAATTAAAAGATGAAGCCTAAAGTTAATTAAAAAGGCTGATTTGGTGACTGAGAATTGTGATTGTTGATATTGTTTATAGACATTGTAAAGAGAAAAGTCTTGCATGATAGGTTGCTGTAGATGGTGAAGAAACCAAGGAACATTTTTTTTTAATAGGAATATCCCAAGCACTTTGTTTTAATAGATATAGTCTGATTCAGCACACCATAGCCTCAAAAGCATACAAGACTAGTTTATTGAGGGATAGGAATATCCAGCAGGATATATTTGTTCCTACAAGAAGGTACTAGAGTAGTATTGGGGGCTGGGGGTTCAGGGTGGTGACGGAAGGGGGATTTACAAAACAAGCACCCAAGCTAAGGAAGCTAGGCGAGCGAGCAGCCAAGAGTTCTAAGGACTCCAGGAAACCAGTCTCACAGACAGGCTCATATCTAAATGTAGAAAAACAATCGGGGTAACACTAAAGAGTTCAAATTCAACAGAGTTGTAGACACATACTCTGCCTGTAATGACATTCCAGTCTACGTGGGGAAAATGATATACTGAGATAAATGGTATGTATCTTTGGAGCTTAAAATGGGTGAATATCAAGTGCTTAAAGGATGCAACTCCAAGTGCATATGTGATGCAGAAGGGAGAGGGCAAATGAGAGCTGAGTCGGGAAAGTCCTCTTGGAATAGATAAGATTTTTAATCAGGCTTGGAAGGTGGGGAGAGTGGTGGCTTCTCATGGGGAGGGATTTCTAGGGCAGAGGGAGGAGGACATGGACAAGGGGTGATGGGCGAGATACATGAGATCGAGATACAGTGAGGAGGTTAGTGTTAGGGGAGCCAAGAGGGCTGGGTTGTAGTAGGAAATCAGTGAGGTGAGATATGAGGGGATAAGTTGATTATTTCAAAGCAAATAAATACATTTAAATTTACTGGGGCTGTGCAGAAAGAGAATCCCAGTTGGTGTTGAATCCCAAAGGAAATGCAGGGAGATCAATGCTCTGGCAATCAGTTCTCCAATTTACCACGTTTGAATTCAGATTTTATTATTACTAGTTGGATTTCTGCTTTTTGAGGAGATTAACTCAGTAAATGTTATTATTCTCCCCTACTAGACTGTAAACTCACTGTGGGTGGGGAATATGTTTGTTGTACCGTACTCTTCCGAGTGCTTAGTACAGTGCTCTGCACACAATAAGCACTCAGTAAATGTGATTGAATGAATGAATTGACTGTATGCAGAGCACAGTAAGAAGCACTTGGGATAGTACACCCTCTAGATAGTAAGCTCCTTGTGGGCAAGGAACATGTCCACCAACTCTGTTATACTCTCCAAAGCTTAGGGAAGTGCTTTGCACACAGTAAGTGAAGCAGCAAGACTTAGTGGAAAAAGCATGGGCTTTGGAGTCAGAGGATGTGGGTTCTAATCCCACCAGCTCTTCCACTTGTCTGCTATGTGACTTTTGGAAAATCACTTACCTTCTCTGTACCTCACTTACCTCATCTGAAAAAATGGAGATTAATACCATAAATTCCTTGTGGGTCATGGACTGTATCCAACCTGATTATCTTGTATCTACCCCAGTGCTTAATACTGTGCCTGACACACAGTGAATGCTTAAAAAATATCATTTAAAAAAATGTTTCCACTAGTCTTCTGTATCTTTAGTGAAGCCCTCTCTCCTATCTACCTACCCCTGAGTGTTGGTCTCTCTCGGTTTTGTTCTGACTCTGATTCAGTCTTTATTTTTTTCATTGTCTCCTTAGGGCTGACTTGTGAATCTTTCTATTTCTCTATCACTCATATTATTCTGGCTCACTCACACCTGTTTTGCCTCAGTGTTTGTGTTATTCTCTGCCTATTCTTTGTGTTTCTGCTTCTCTCAGTATCTCTGCATTTCTATCGATTTCTTTGTGATTCTATCATTTTCTTTAAGTCTGATATTTTTGTTTCCGTAGTGTATTTCCCTGACTCCATTTCTGCCTGCCTCTGTCTCTCTGCTGCTTATGTCTTTTTTTCAGTCTGTTTCTCTTTTGCCTCTCTGCCTCAATGTCCTTGTCTGCTGGGCTTGTTTTTTTTCTTGATCACCATCTCTGGCCATTTAATTCTTCCCCCTCCAACCCTCCCTCATTTACTTCTTTCTCTCTATCCTCCCTCCCCACCCCCACTCCCCCACCCCCAGCCCTTTCTAGTTTTGTGACTTTCATTTCAGTCAATGCAATTGGAGTGCTTATGTGCAGAGCACTGTACTAAGCCCTTGGGAGAATACAGTGGCATTCAACAGGATTTCTGCCTTCAAGGAGCTTACCCTCTAACAGGGCAAGCAGACATTAGAATAAATAGAAGGTAGAAGGAGGCAACTGACTTTAAAGAAATGTGGTTAGATACTCTGGGATGGGGGCTGGTTTGAGTACCTTCCTAAGTGCTTAAGGGGCTTATGGATCCAAGTGAGCAAGTAATGTAGTAGGCAGGAAGAATAGGCTTGAGAGATGATTGATTAGTCAGGGAAGACTTCCTAGAGGTGTGATTTTAGTTGGGCTTTGGAAATGGGAGAGCAGTGGCCTGCTAAATAATAATAATTGTGGTATTTAAGAGCTTACTATCTTCCAGACAGTGTTCTAAGAGCTAGGTTAGATACAAGATAATTGAGTTGGGCACAGTCACTCTTCCACATAGGTCCCATATGTTTAATTCTCATTTTACAGATGAGACCTAGGGCCCAGAGAAGTTAAGTGACTTGTCCAAATTCACACAGCAGACATGTGGAGGAGCAGGGATTAGTATCCAGGTCCTTTCAACTCTTAGGCTCATACTCTTTCCATTGGTCCATCTTTGTCTCTTTGTAGCTGAATATTGGATCTTCGTAAACTCCTTCTTCAGGGGTCATGGCCTGACCCCTTTTCTTTCAACTCAGTCAGTTGTTCACTGGGGTCTTAGCCATCCTGGTTCCTGGTTAGGAGATGTTTATTTGTGCATCTTGGTCCCTGTGCTTGTCTCCCTGCTGTTTGCTTTACTTTGGCCAACTCTTTCTTATTGGTGTTAGTCCTGTGACCAGAGCAGGCGTTAAAGGACAATGGAAACTGGAAAATCTTCAGTTAATTGAGAACTCTGAACTTTGGAAATATGAAGATCTTAAGAGGTCTTAGAAATCTCTGAGGAATGTGATTGGCCATAGGACAGTGATTATCCCAGATTTTCTTGGCGTTTCACTGTAATTATCGATAAAATGTCACTCCCTTGTCAGTGTGTTGAAAATGTCACTCTGTGCCCAAGTGTGGTAAATTGTAAGATCGAAGAACAAATAAATCAAGAGTGAGATCAGAGTGTCTTCCTAATTCCAAAATACTGTTCATTTAATGGTCAAAAAGACTTTAAGGAACAAGAAGTTTCTAGTTCTCTTGGAAGTCTTCACAGTTAATGGTATCCTTGCTCCTTTTTGGTATTTAACTATCTATCTATAGATATATATATTGTGATTTTTGGAGGTTCCTGCTCACATAAGGATTTTCCAGAATGCCCAAACATGAACATTAGACGTAAACCACCATCCAAGAATAGTTCTTTGCTCATTGCTTTTAAAGATGATCATTCTTATTTAAAGATAATGAATTATTTGAAGTCTTATTTACTGGCCAGAAGACTTCATTGAATCAATAAATAAATCAGTAGTGTTTGAGCATCTATGTGCAGAGCACTGCACTAAGCAATTGAGAGAGTTCAATAGAGATGGTAGACGGAATCCCTGACCTCAAGGAACTCTCAGCCTAGAGGGAGACCCCAAAAATAGATAGGAGGAAGGAAATGTGGCTGTCAGTGAGTGAGTGAGGGTTTTTGTCATAGGATATATGTAATGACATCAAAGGTATTTACTGAGCACTTACTGTGTGCAGAGCACTGTACTCACTGCTTAGGAGAGAACAATACAACAGAGTCAGTAGACACATTCCCTGCCCAGAAGAACCTCATGGTCTAGACTGGGTTATAAACACAAATTTTTTATAAAATAGGGATAAGTATATAAAGGCTGTAGGGTGAATATCAAGAGTGTAAAGGATATCGATCTAGGTGCAGAGCTGATGCATAAGGGACAGGGGGTAGGGGGAAATAGGGCTTAATCGGGAGAACTCATCTAGGAACAGATGTGATAATAAAGCGTGGAAAGAGTGGTGATTTGTTGTATGTGGAGGGGGAGGGAGTTCAAGGCAAAGGGAGGATATGGAAGGAAAAAGCCAGTTACTTAAACACTGTATACATTTAAGAATCGTGGAACACTTTTTCTGGCCACTTGCCCAGCTGGGTTGACTACTGGTTTCCAAAATAGAATTTTCAATAAACTGGTGAATAAACAAAGCCCACCCTGCTTTTTCAGTGCCAATAGGTCAACAGCACTCATTGACAGGTGGCTGCCAGGGTTGGCAAGCAGAGTCTTTGGGCATGGATTAATTGATCAGTGGAACAGAAACTCTCCGAGAAATCTCTGCATCAGCAGATTTTGTGCTTGTGCTCCTTTCATAAGGCATTGGTTCAATTTGGGCCTCAGATTAATCATGCTTAGTACAGTGCCCATACGTACAAACACACACACTGAACGGTCCCTTTTAAAATGTAAGCTCTCTGTGGGCAGAGAGCATGTCTCTCTTCTGCTATATTTTCCAAGAGCAAGCTCAGTAAATGCCATTAGTACCTATTGCTTCGTTACTGCTGTGGCACTCTTCACCTCAGTAGGTATACTCAGTTTGCTTGTGTAAATGCAGTTTTCTGGCTCCAATATTCCCTTAAATCATGTCCCTGATGAAACCAGTACGTATTGCCTATGCATTCACTCCAGAATTTTATATTGTGCATCTCAGGGCCCATTCTTTTTGCTCTCAAAAATTAGTTGCCAGTGCTACAAAGCACATATATGACCCACAAATAATGAACATGAAGAGCCCATTTTTAATATCCCACTTAAAATCGGAAAGTGAATTACCATCTCACATATGTGAAGGCAACCATAGCCTATTCCCACCAGCAATTCTTTTAGTTTAATTTAGCTTTTTTAAAATTGAAAGACATGGCAACAATATCCTATAAATACCAACAAATAGAATACAGGTCTCCCCACTGTCACTGTAATGGTTAAGGAAGGAAAATGAAAAAAGCAAAATGATGAATCCACTATCTACTTGTCTAATGGAAATCCTCGGCTATTTGTGATATACGGAATAATTAAATGCACTGAATGGTTTCTCCATTCTGCCCCACGTTTTTAAAGCACCAAGATCCCAAAGTGTATATTCTTCTCTTAGGCTTATACTGCTGATGTATGACATGTTTCTTAAATGCCTGCCTTGTCACCTGCCCTGAAGCCAGAGAACATTATCAAATGTAATTCTTACAGGATTTACTATGATGAGATAGTCCCCATGACCACCCTTTTGGAAAATATAAAGCTCCCAAATGTAAATCTGTCTTACTGCAGGTAATATGCTCATCCTAGTAATCCTGTTCTGGCTCAGTGGAATTCTGCACATAATTCATTTCCACCATAATTGCGTATCAATGAAACAGTTTTTGGAGATTCTAAAGCAAAATTTAACTCACCTTTGTACACTATTACTTAAAGAGGAGAATATCCATTTTAATAATTTTTTTTCTCTTTTTGAGACAAATTGCATGATGAATTTGGAGGCTGGGTTCAGAGAGATGAGGATGTCCATTTTAAGGGGCCTCCTAAGACATGAGTTCCTGGATTTAGGTCACCTCCCCTGTAACGCATGTTTCCTTTGCATGTTGGGGGAATTCCGAAGCTTTTTACCCACACCCTGTGTCTTATAGGATGAAGCGTGGTGCGATGTCTGGAGGAATAGTTGGGCAAATAGACTCAACCTCAGTCTGCACCTGGGTATTATGGTCGTGCAAATTTTCCTTTCTGCCTCCGATGTACTCTCCCTTTTGCTTAGTAAAGTACAGTAAGCGCTCAGGATATGCCACTGATTGATTAATAGTATTGATTGGGTTTTGTCCCTGCTTTCTGGACTCTGATCATTGCATTCCTGGTCTAGCCCAATATGGAGAAAATAGGCTAACTGTGAGTATAAGTCTGTTAACTACCCAGGCTTCTCCTTGGTTTGGGCTCATATTCAAGAGTTAATGGCATCTGTGTGCCTTCTTCTCGACTCATAGTGACTTGTGGGCAGGGAAATGTGTCTACCAGCTCTATTGTCGGGTAGTTTCTCAAGTGCTCAGTACAGTGCATTGCAAACAGTAAGAACGTCTTGTTATTGTCATCAATATTATTGTATTTAAGTGCTTATTACATGTATGAAACACCGACTGACTAACCACTGGGGTAAATAGAATTAATCAGGTCAGACACAGTCCCTGCCCGACGTGGGTCTCACTGTTTGAGAAGAGAGAACAGGCATTTCATTCCCATTTTACAAATGAGGGAACTGAGGTACTGAGAAGTTGGGTGACTGGCCCAAGGTCACATAGCAGGTAAGTGGTGGAATTGTAATTAAAGTTTGAAAGCAAACAGCAAACAGTTTTATCACCAAAGAGTTACTAGCCCTAGACCCTACAGCATTTAGGTACATATATGTAATGAATATTCATATCTGTCTTCCACTCTAGACTGTAATCTTGTTGTGGGCTGGAATGTGTGTTATATTGTACTCTCCCAAGTGCATAGTACAGTGCTCTGCATACACTAAGTGCTCGATAATTGTGATAGATCAAGTTGTCAGTCATTCTCAAAATAATTGATTTTCTCTATGTAGACCTAACCAGAGAGTCCTGTGTTATCAAATTGGTGTTCTTGGCATAAAATACTGCTGCCTAACATTGGAAATCATTTGCTCAGGTGAATGTCACTTGCCCCAATGTGTAATAATGATTTTATTTTATTTATTTTATTTCATTTATTAGTTTTATTTAATAATTATTTTATTATGATGATTATGAAATTTATCAAACACTTGCTATGTGCAAAGTGAAGAAGCTTCTTATCAAGATTATCTGATGGGATAATTATAATGATATTATGATTGTGGTATTTAAGAGCTTACTTTTTATCAAGCACTTGACTAAGCACTGGGCTAGATAAAAGATAATCAGGTCCCACATGGGGCTCCAAAGTTTAAGTAGGAGGGAGAACTGGTATTGAATTCCCATTTTGCAGATGAGGTCACTGAGGCCCAAAGAAGTGAAGTGACGTACCCAGGGTCTCACAGCAGACAAGTGGCTCAGCTGGGATTAGAATTCAGGTCCTCTGTCTCCCAGGCCCATCCCCTTTCCACTAGGCAACACCACTTCTCACAGTCTAAGTGGGAAAGGGAGCAGATTGTTTATTCTCATTCTATAGATGAGGATGCCCAAGATCACATAATAAAAAGGAGGCAGTGGAGCCGGGACCAGAAGCCAGGGATCCTGACTCTCAGTCCCTTGCTCATTCCACTAGGCAGCACTGCCTTCCCCTAAAAGCAGGACCTTGTCTTGGCATCATCAGGGAGGCTCTAGAGATTGCTAGAATGGCTGGGACTTCAGGTCTACCCTATGCACACTGAGTTCAAATAGGACAGATCACACACATCCCCTTAACAATACTCAGCCCCAGTGAATTCTTCTTGCTGTCAGATTTCTCAGCCTTCTGTGAGAGGGGAGAAGAGCAATTAGAGTTCATGCTTTATCAAGTAGGAGTGAATTTGTTCCCAATACAATTAGAGACCTTTATTTAAGTAGGCAGCAAGTGCAGATTTTAGGAGAACTAAACCATCACTCAGCTTCCCCTTTGTTTAAGGAAATTCATTTGCTTAGGAAATTGTAATAAGAAATAATTAACTGAACAAAAAATGGTATTTGGTATAAGCAAAATGTAATTTACAAATGTTCCCCAAGCACGGAATTTAAATGGAAAAGGACAAATTAAGCTCATTTAAGGCCAATTAAAAATAGGACATTAGAAATTGGACTAAAATGGACTCATGAGGAAATGAAGGGACTGTAAACTGTATTTTTGTCCTTTTGTACACTAGCTCTGCGACCTCATCACCTGTCATACGAAAACAATTTACAAATAGAATATATTGAATATACTTTTACCTCTGGCTTCAGTGTCCTAAATAATGGTGTATTTAGTTTGGCTTCACTGAATTTAGTGAAAACTAGAATGTTTATCATCTTTTAGTACCCAAAACACTTGCCGAAGTACTTGGAAACTGCAACCAAGACACAGAGGAGTCTGTATTTCTGATTTACATCTTTCTATTTACCTTGTGACAAAGAACTCATGTTTTTCATTGGTATTATTCCCCATTTTGCAGTTGAGGACTGAGGTCCAGATAGGTAGCTTTCCCATGGTGATGATAATAATAGTTGTGGTATTGAAGTGCTTACTATATGCCAAGCACTGTTCTAAACACTGGGTTGATACAAGGTAATCGGGTTGGATGGTATAGTCCACGTTCCATATGGGCTCACAGGGTTAATCCCCATTTTACAGATGAGGGAACCGAGGCAAGAGAAGTGACTTGCCCAAGATCACGCAGCAGACATGGTGGAGCTGGGATTAGAACCCAAGTCCTGGTTCTCAGGCCTATGCTTTTTCCACGAGGCCACACTGCTTCCCATGGTAACATAGCAGATCATAGCAGAGCTGGAATTAGAACCCGAGTCCTCTGACTCCCAGGCTTGAGTTCTTTCCCCTGGGCCACACTGCTACTCAGCCGTATATGAGGTTAGTCATTACTTCAACTCTGTAGGCCTTTAATTTGATCATAAGCCTGATAGCATGGCTATCAGGAAAGTGAAGCACAGATCAGTGGTATCTACTGAATGCTTACTGTGTATAGAGCACATTATTAAGCTTCTGGGAGGGTGTAAAAAACCTGTTGGTAGAAACTTTCCCTGTCCACAGCAAACTTGCAATTGAGTGGACTATCCCAAGAAGTTAAATGACTAGCCCCAGATCACACAGCAGGCAAGTGGCATAGCTGGGATTAGGCTGTAAATGTTCTGACTTTGAGGCCTGTGCTCACTCCATTGGACTCTCTAGTCTCTCCATTTATAAAAGCTATATCTTCAATATTTAGAATTGTAGACACTTTCTTTGAGTGTAAAATCATTGTAAAGATATTGTAGAACATTAAGATTTTTTTAAAGCAGTATTTAAGCACATATTATGTTCCCAGCATTTTACTAAACACCGGAGTAAATGTAAGCTAATCAGGTTGGTCATAGTCCATGTCCCACGTGGGGCTCACAGTCCTCATCCCCATTTTAAAGATAAAGAAACTGAGACGCAGGGAAGTGAAGTGACTTGTCCAAGCAGATAAATGGTAGATGCAGGATTAGAACCCAGGTCCTCTGATTCCTAGGCTTGTTTTCATTCCACCAGGCCTCACTGCTTCTGAGAGGCAACTGTTCTTATTCTTTACCAGTATTATTGACAGTATTCCCATTGACTAGAAAGCTACTTTGATGAAAACTTCCCATATAATTATTAAAGTTTTTTTAAAATAAATAACTCACATCCCAAATTAAATGACGTTTAGGAAGAGATGTGGCGAATTACAAGAAAGCTGAGACTGTAAATACAATTTCACATTGGGCAATATTGTTGAGTGGGGAAAAGTGGTACACTGCTGTAGGATAACTTTGGAATAGCCTAGAAGCAAAAGTCAGAAGAGGTTTGTGCTGGGATTGTTCAGGGAACTAGGAATTATTCATATCTTCCAAGTTTATCCAAGCATTGAAACAGTTTGCAATTGTTTTATAAATTCAATTGTCTGCATAAATCATTCTGGACCTATTTTCCATCCAGTCTCTCTGAACTTGGGAGTTTTGCTTTTAGGGATGACACTAGATATGGCTGGTAGTCCTTTGTAATCTTCTTTACGAAGCAATAATTTATCATCTTGATTTGAAACCCTTGAGAGACTACTGGGCATTTTTAAGGTAATCAGTTGTTAACCCACGCCTCATTACCTGTGCTTAAAACCCTGTAGAGAAACGATGGTTTTACTGAAGCCCGGTCATACACTGTTTATCTCCTGGTAAAGAAAACTTAAACATAATTTACACTTCCATAGGAACACTCCCTTGCCCTGCTTAGATTGCTTTTCAAGGTTAGTGATCCACGAGTGTGTTGACATTTTGCTTGGCCACATTGTTTAAAATGGGAGCTTCTGGCAAGGTTTTTTTACTATTACTGAGATTATTGGAGTTAAATTGTAAATTTGGACAAGGTGGGTGAGGCCTTAGGCAATGACTCGATCTATCCAGAGGTGAATTCAGAGCCATCTCAACCAGTCAGTCACTGAGTCAATCATATTTATTGAGTGCTTACTTGTACACAGTACTGTACTAAGGACTGGAGAGAGTACCCTATAACAATAAATAGGCACATTCCCCACCCACAACAAGCTTCCAAACCAGAGGGAGTGGCCATATTCATTTGGATTAATTCATTTCAGTGCTTAGTACGGTGCTTTGCACACAGTAAGCACTCACTAAATATGATTGAATGAATAAATTAATTTAGACTATATATAGTTTTTGCACAGACCATAAATAGGTGGATTTGACATGGAAAGACCAAGGTTTCAGTTAACTGAGGCATATTTGCACCCAGATTTTTTTTTATAACTCCAGGGACTTTATTCTTGGATAATCCTGCACCAAATCAGTCACTCACTGCGACCAATGCCTGGTTGATAGGAGGATGAACACATGTCCATGCAGTAGGAATTAGCCAATACTAGGTATTGAGCATTTACTTTTTGCAGGGCACTTCACCCTAGATATTGGGTAAATACAATAAAATTTGTAATGATGACTATGGTATTTAAGGGCTTGCGGGCAGGGGCTGTGTCTGTTATGTTGTCATATGGTACTCTCCCAAACACTCAGTACTCTGCTGTGCATACAGAAAGTGCTCAATTAATAGGACTGACTCAGTACTTACTGAATATAGAGCACTCTACTAAGTGCTTGGGAGAGGATAATGCAACAGAATTGGTAGACATGGTCCCCTGCACAAAAGTGAGGAATGGGTTTCAATCTTAAATTATTATCCCCTTTTAAGGAGTGAACTAATTATCACTCATCTTGATTTTCTTATTCACTTTATTTCTATTTATCCAGTGTTATTTCTGTGAGCCACATTTGATTGGTGATGTGACCTTAATAAATAAAGCTTTGAAGGTGGAGAAAGTGGTGGTCTGGCCTCTACGGAGGGGAAGGAAGTTCCAGGCTAGGTGGAGGACGTGGGGAAGGACTAGGGGATGAGATAAATGAGATTGGGGCCCAGTAAGAAAGATGGAGCTAGAGGAGTGGAGGGTGAGGGCTGGGAGATCAGTGAGGCAAATGATAACCTGATAATTGGTTAAAACATGGAAACTGTACCTCAGAGCATATTCTCTGGCATGGCCTCCTGGAAAGGATTGTGTTGCATGACCATTGCATTACCTATCACAGTGATATTTCAGTATATTGAGTAAGAGTTGATGGTGTTCTGGTTCCAGTTTTAGGCCCTAGTTCTGAAGGACAGTCTAGTCAGAAGAGGGAAAAGGTTGGTAGGAAGTTTTACATGCTGTGAGAGACTGAAACACTTAAAAGTATAGAGTCAGAGAAGGAAATGAGTTAAAGATATTTAAATTGAGATATTTAAGTGTGTGAAGGTTAAATTAAAATTGGCCGGGTCTCTTTCTTAAACTCTTTTAAAATAGGATTTCTCAATGAAATTAATAGCGTGAAAAATTGGAGCCGATAAAAAGATACACACATTTCAAGCAGGGCCAAGTCAACCCACGTAATTCATTCTCTCAGGAGCACAGAGTTGAACAACTTAGCAATATCAAAATGGGCCAGATACTTTTATGACCAATAACAACATTTGCAGTTTTACATGCTAAGTGGAGAGGTAATCAAATCTCATGCTTCTAAGAATACATTAATTGATTTGAATTTTTTCTTTCAATTTACAGGACTGCACAATTTTTCATATCATCTATGGGAAATATTTGTCTTAAGTCAGTGTTTAATGATAAAGGCCAGTGTTCTCAATAGTTGTAATGAAATACTTTCTGCCTCTACGTAATAATAATGACTGTTCCAGCAGTGTTCTACTAAGCACTTAACAAACAGCATAAGAAGGGTAAACACTTATATTTGTCTTCTCTCCCTGTCTGGAGCCCTCTCCTCACCATCCCTTACTTTACTGTGTTGCCAAGCTCAAGTACTAAAACATCATTCTGCACACATCTCCCTACTCCTCAGCATCTTTCATCTTAGGTGCCAAGACTTGTTTGCACACTCTCAGTGGTCAGCAGTAAAATTCAGCAACTACAAAGGATTCTCTAAACCAGATGGAATTTAACTGTCTTGACATTTTAAAAGTTCTCTTCCATATTCTTCAAAATGGTGTTCCTTGAGCTAAGGCTATGTTTCCACCAAATGGCCAGCACATTACTTTCCACACTACCATACAAGTAACATTAAGAAGCAGCCCCTGACAACTTGTTTCAAGGCATTTTCATCAGCTCTCTACAATCAATGATTTAGTGGTATTTATTGAGTGCTTACAATGTGAAGCAGACTGAACTAAGTGCTTGGGAAAGTACAATACCACAGAATTAGTGAACACGTTCCCTCCCCATAGAAGCAGCGTGGCTTACTGGAAAGAGCATGGGTTTTGGAGTCAGAGGTCGTGAGTTCTAATGGTGGCCCTGCCACTTGTCTGCTCTGTGACCTTGGGCAAGTCACAACTTCTCTGTGCCTCAGTTACCTCATCTGTAAAATGGGGATTAAAAGTGTGAGCCCCATGTGGGACAAACTGATTACCCTATATCCATGCCAGTGCTTAGAACAGTGCTTGGCACATAGTAAGTGCTTAACAAATATCATTATTATTATTATTATAATAATGATCTTACAGTCTAAAGAGGCAAACTTAATGAAGGGGCCGAGTTTACAGTCTATTGCTTATCAACTCTCTTTTCCAACTTCCAGGCCTGTTGGAGGATGGGGTGGAGTCAGAAGGTCATGGGTTCTAATCCAGAATCTGCCACTTGTCTGCTGTGTGACCATGGGCAAGTCACTTCACTTCTCTGTGCCTCAGTTACCTCATGTGTAAAATGGGAATTGCCCCACATGGGACAGGGAGCATGTCCAACTTGATTTGCTGGGTCCACCTCAGTGCTTAGTACAGTGCCTGGCACAAAGTAAGCACTTAATAAACACCATAATTATTATTCCGTTTAAACTAACCTCAGTGTGCGTCATTTTCAACAACCCTACCCCCATCCCTATGTTCATGCCCTTCCTCCTGCCTAGAACTCTACCATCCCCTTCAAATCCCCTGGGCCTAGCTGTGCTGTCTTCAAAGCCATTCTAAAGTCCCACCGCCTACAGAAGGCATTCCTCAATTCATTTTTCTTCTCCCCAGGTCATAACTTTCCAACTGTTTCATCAATGCTTCTGTTTCCATAGCCACCAAAGAATTTTTGTAAATATTATTTTAAGTTTTTGATTAATGCATGTATTTATTCACTTTACCTTTCTGTTCCCTCCTCCCTGTAAATCATTTTGAGTGTATCTCCCTTTTAGACTGTAAGGTCCTTCAGGTCAGAGATCATAATAATAATAATTATGGTACTTATTAATCGCATACTATGTACCAAGCACCTGTTCTAAACTCTGGGGTAGATCCTAGTTAATTAAGTTGGATACAGTCCCTGTCCCATATTGGGCTCACACTCTTAATCTCCATTTTACAGATGAGGTAAATGAGGCCCAGAGAAGTTAAGTTACTTGCCCAAGTTTTCACGCAGACATGTGGCAGAACTGTGATTAGAACCCTTGTCCTTCTGACTCCAAGTCGGGTGCTCAATCCACTGAGCCATGTCATTCTTTCCCCTAATATTCATTACAATGTTTTACAAACAGATGGTGCTCACCAATTTTTTTTAAAATTGATTATTGCACATAGTTATTTAAATTCAGAAGTGTCTGAGTTGGAGAGGGCTGAATTCTCAAGGATTCCTACCAGTATTTCCATGATCTTCACACAGGGCTTTGTTGTGAACTGAGATATGTCATTGTGTCATCAGAAGTTTCCTAGACAGGGACAGATTTTTTCCTGTAAAGAAGTAATTGGGCCTTTTCAAATATGCTGTAGAGACATAAGGATCAAGAGATTATCACCTCCCTAGTTTCCTCTTCAATTTGAAACTCAACTAAAAAGGATCTCACATTCTGAGGAACAAAGTCCAAACATGTGTAAACATCTTGCATAAATATCCCCTGCCCAGATGGCCTGTGCCATCTGTAATGCTGCACCCTTCAGCTTCTCAGGGTGGATCGGGGAAGGCGATGGTGCTTGCCTTTTGATTGCTAATAACAGATGTTCCAATTCCCTGTCCTCAGAATGCAGGATTTTATAGCAGAAAGAAAGGGAGGGCATTTATGGTGTCAAAATGATGTCAACTGATGGTGTAGAGAAGCGGTGTAGTTTAGTGGATAGAGCACAGGCTAGGGAGTCAGAAGGACCTGGGTTTTAATCCGTACTGTAAACTCCTTTAGCTCAGAGATCATGTCTTATAGATATTATTCTCTCCCAAGCAATGTTTTGTAAAACTACAATGTTTTACATACAGTTGATGCTCATTAAACTTTGCTAATTGATTGATTACTGCACATAAGAACTTGTGTTCTAATCCAGCTCTGCTACTCGCCTACTGAGCTTGGACAAGCCACTTCACTTCTCTGGGCCTCAGTTACTTCATCTGTAAAGTGGAGATTAAGACTGTGAGCCCCATGTGGGACAGGGACTGTGTCCGAATAGATTACCTTGCATCTACCTCAGCATTTAGAACAGTGCTTGGAGCGTAGTAAGCGCTTAACACGTACTGTAAAAAAAACTCCCCACACTAGGAGGAAATTCCAGGGTGCTGGTTGGTTTCCTGGACCCACCCCACCGCCTCAGCCTGAAATCTAATTCTGGGCACAAAATCCAGAACTACCTTACCAGGATGTAGCTCTCCAGTGCCTACATAGGGCCCCCTCCAGCCCATTTCATGCTACCAGCTCCACTATAGCTTGGGTGGGGAGATATTGGCTTCCCTTCAACAGACTCCTGTTAATATTGGTGAAAACTGTCAGAATTTTAGCCACCGCTCAACACTTAGGAATTTTTCTCTACATGTTACCTTCATGTTCCTTGCCTGATTAGGATGGAAAAGGACTCAAGCTCGAGTTCAGAATGTCTACAACTCTGCTCGAGCTCTTGCTAGTTGGCCGTCTTACTTTGAGTTACTCATAGCCCGTTGGCATCTGGCAGCTGATAATAAGATAACTCCTTCACACCCAATTAATGGGGAAGAGGGTGCATCGTTCTAATTTAACTTTTCCGTTTTTTAGGGTTCCTCTATGTAGGCTTTTGTAGATGCTAAATCTGACCCCATTCAGATTCAATTTGGTAGAACAACACAATTTTCCTGTAGCCAAGAGAAAGCTAAGAGCACCTTGGCCCCAATGGTCAGTTCCTTCTCCTCACTGCCCAATACTACCTCATCCATATGAAGTAACAAAATTAAACAATCTTCTCACCTAGGGATAAACATCCCATTTCTTTAGGTTGTAAATGAAAAAGGTACCAGACTCAACCTGAGGCAAGAGGGATTGTTGTGGTCTGACATTCAGTTGAGGGTTTTTAAACTGCCTCTAAGTTGTACTTTTTTTCACTTTATATGCTATTAATTATTTGATTCAAAACACTTTGGAGAGAAAATCACCTTAATCTCTAAAATATATCCGTGCCTTTAAAATGCACTTATGCATGGAAATGAGCCATTTGACTGATGCTTTGAGAACCCTGTGATTTATTATTTTACTTAGAGCAATATTAAGGTCTGGCTGAGAGAAATCTAAAATATTTTCTGGTGAAATCTTATAAAATTCACTCCAAAGATGAGTCTTTCTTGACCTTTATCTTCTTCTTAGTCATTAGCCCCTCTTTTTTTAAATGTGGAAATGTCATAAGCATTCATGACAGATAGCACTATCTATGGAGAAGCAGCGTGGAAAGTGCCTGGAGTTGGGAGTCAGAGTTCATGGGTTCTAATCCCATTTCTGCCACTTGTCAGCTGTGTGACTTTGGGCAAGTCACTTAACTTCTCTGAGCCTCAGTTCCCTCATCTGTAAAATGGGGGTGAAGTCTGTGAGCCCTATGTGGGACACCCTAATTACCTTGTACTACCCCAGGGCTTAGAACAGTGCTTTGCACATGCTAAGCACTTAACAAATGCCGTCATTAATACTAGTTTTACAGTACTGGGGCTTTAGTAAGTTGTAAGAGCTTCCTCATGCCCCCATGTTTTCTGAAAAACTTTGGGAGGGAGAAAATGAATAAAATGACTAAGGAATCAAGCTTTCTAAAACAAGAGCAATAATAATGATAATAGTCTAATTTAAGCACTCAGAGTACAGTGTGCTGTACTAAGTGCTTGGGAAAGCACAAAAGAAGCACACATTTTAAATCCACAAAGAACTTATTCTCTAATGAGACAGTTATTAATTGATTGATTCAATCAATTGTATTTATTGAGCACTTTCTGTGCGCAAAGGACTTTACTAAGCATTTGGGAGGGTACAATATAACAACAAAAAGACACATACCTGCCCACATTGAGCTCACAGTCTAGAAGGTGTCACAGACATTAATATAAATAAATAGATGAATTACAGATATAGATATATACATATGTGCTGTGAGGATTGGAGAGCGGATGAATGAAGGAGCAAGTAAGAGCAGCACAGAAGGGAGTGGGAGAAGAGGATAGGAGGGCTTAGTCAGGGAAGGCTTCTTGAAGGAGATGTGCCTTCAATAAGTCTTTGAAGTGGGGGAGAGCATCCCATGCCAGAGTTAGTATGTGGGTAAGAGGTCAGTGGCAAGATAGACGAGATCGAGGTATAGTGAGAAGGTTAGCATTAGAGGAATGAAGTATGTGGGCTGGGGTTGTAGTAGGAGAGTAGCGTGGTAAGGTGAGGGGCCAAAGTGATTGAGTGCTTTAAAGCCAATGGTGAGGATTTCTGTTTGTTTGCGGAGTTGGATGGGCAACCACTGGAGTTTCTTGAGAAGTGGGGAAACATGAATTGAACGTTTTTGAAGGAAAATGATTCGGACAACAGAATGGAGTATGGACCGGAATGGAGAGAGACAGGAGGCAGGGAGATCCGCAAGGAAGCTGATACTGTAATCAAGGCGGGATAGAATAATTGCTTGCATTACTGTGGGAGCAGTTTGGATAGAGAGGAAGGGGTGGATTTTGGCCATAGCATCAAGGTAGAACTGACACGATTTAGTGATGGCTTGAATATGTGGGTGGAACGAGAGAGAAGAGTCAAGGATAATGCCGAGGTTATGGGCTTGTGAGACAGGAAGGAGGTGATGCCATCAACAGTGACGAAAAAGTGAGCGGGAGTACAGGGAGGATGAAATTTCTTACCCATTCTTCTACGGGCCTTTGGAAAACTAAGGTAATGGAACCCAGAATCATTGACAATGGGAAATGAACTCGTATTCATTCTTGGCACTCAACCTGCATAATGTAAAATAAATCATACAATAGAGGAATATGTTTTAGGGGAAGCTAAATTCCTGATATAGTGACTTGCCAAATAAAGTAACAGACAAGGAAAAATGGAAAGAGGACTACTTTACGATCTGCCTCATACTATATGTCTCCAAGACTGGAATTACATACCCCTGATAGATGCCAGCAGACCTCCATTATAAGGGATATATTGTAATCTGTTTATCCCCACATATTTCCCACTGTAGATTTGTGGTGTACTTTTGCTAGGTTTCCCTGTGCATGGAGCTGAAGAATGCTGTTTCAGCAGGAGGGTATCAGTTATCTTGCAAATTAAATTCCTGTTTAGTTTCCTTCCAATAGCTCAGAGGCAGGGAGTCAGAGAGCATGGGGATTTAAGACTGAAAATCTCTATTGCCAAACCAGAGTAATCAGTTTGTCTGACTAGACCACCTACTTTGACACAAGGTTTGAGAGCCTTTCCCCAGTAATGTTTGGAACAGGACTCTGCGTACTGCAGGCACTCAAATACTATTGATTAAAAGTGAAAATGAATAGATGATAGGTGAATAGAGATAAAACAAATTATTTCTGTTCCTATTAGGCAGAATGCTCCTCCAGTATTGTAAAGTGAATCCTCATTGATAGTGTGAGTTCCTTGAGGTCGGGGATCATATCCCTAATTCTGTTGTAGTCTCCCAAGTGCTCAGTGTCGTGCTCTACATGGTGTGAGTGTTCAGTAAATTTACTTCTTCTGAGGTGGTAGTTCTTTGGTGATAGGATTTCATATACGACAGATCTCCCTGTCCTAAGTGGGAAGACAGAAAGCAAGTTCCTTGCTTAATTGTCCATCCAGAGAGGGTGAAGGCAGAAGAAAGATGTGAAAAGGATTGGACTAGGTTTTGTTCAGTTGATGGGGCACAGTCCAATTGTATGAGAGAGTTGATCTCTGACAATGAACTCGGTGCTGAATCATTTCTTCCCTTTAAAACCACAGGCACTTGCCCACTTTGTTGTCCCCAAATATCTAGCAAATGGTCACTGAAGGAGAAATATGGGGTTTCCTGATGATCACTGCCTGTTTCACACTTTTGCAAAAAGAGCCTATATTCCTTAATGATTTTTTAGGACTCTACCTTAGGGAGTGTTTCCATTATTTCCACAGAGAAAATGGATTTGACTAGGTCTGCACAAACAGTTAATATCGTGCTCTATTTGCACACCTAACTTTTACAAAGCACTGTATCACCTGCATAACAATAAGAGATTTTTTTTTACTCCGTTTCCATTATTTTTCAACATATTTTCAAGTGTCCACATCTCCTATACCCCCTCATTTTTTCTATGTGCTGAATTCTGATCAGTGTTTTATTTTCCATAAGCTTTCAGAATAATAATGTTGGTGTTTATTAAGTGCTTCTTAAGTGCCACAGCACTAGGGTAAGTACCAGGTAATCGGATTGAATTCCAATTAGGCATATAGCAGTGTGGGCAATCAACAGAAATGTGCCTTATTAATAAAATAACACAAGACTATCCTGTAAAAGAAAGTTTCCGGTTGTAGCTTTGAATACATCCGACAATCGCTGTTTCCACTTCTCCCCGACACTTTCATGGTACATTCTCATTTTTCCCAGAAAAAGTCGTATGGTCAGGCTAAGAAGGCATGCAGGGTATATATGTAACCAGAAATCATATGTATGCTCATTATACTTCCATTTGGGGTGCTGAGGTGGATCAATTATGCTCATATCATGCTGTGGGAGCCCAGCGTGCTTTTTCCGGTGCTTCCAACTCCATCTTGTTTTGTTCCGTGATATCAAAGCCACACCTTGGAAATATGGCTCCAGGCAAGCTTGATTGTGTAGGTAGTCTGGGGATGCAGGGCTAAATGTCTGTTCACAGGGGAAAGTCTGGTACCATCTCCTCTCACTGTTGCTATGGCGTTGCAGCAGGGAGGAAAGAATGGATAGGACCAAATGGGAAGATGAGTAGGAAAGGAAAATAAAACATTAACAGTAGCATCCATCATCTTTAGCTTAGCCCGTTAGTGTGATGATCTTTCTCTTTCCCTGTTGATGGTTACTTCCAAGACGATGGGAAAACCCACGGTGAAGGCTATATGTTAGTTGCAGTTTCAAGGTACCTGACAGGACTTTATAATCTTATTTCATAGCTTACTTTAAAATTCATAGGACACTGTTGGTCTTCTCTGTGAGAAGTTCGAGCTAAACTTTACTCAATGCATAGATTCAAGTGCATTTTGAAATATGAATATTTTAAAAATGAATAAGAAGAATTTCACCAGGAGCTTTCTTCCAGTGTGTATTCATAGCAATCCATCCATCAGTGATATTTAGTGAGCTTGTGCAAGAGTGTAAACAGAAATATAATATATACATTGACTACCTTACAGGAGATCACAATCCAATGGGTGAAAGGGGTCAAAATTATTTATGAATAATATCAGTAGGAGAGGAATATTTTCATTTCAGCATCCAACTTTTTATTGTAAAATTTTAAGTAAAAATTAGAGGGCAAGAAAAACAATGTTGAACTGGAGTTGTGCTTTACAAAATGGATTTATGATGACAGCTAACTGGAAGATCAAATTTCGGTGACTCATGAGGGGAAAAGAAACAACTTAGTTTAGGATGTTAAGCAAGCCATAGAATAAATCATTAAAAATCCAATACAAAAAAGACAATAATTCACAAACAAGCTATCCAATTTATAGTTGCTAATATGCTAACAGTCCATGCAGCAATAGAATCAATCAGCTGCTATTCCTAACCCCAGTTCTTATCCTAACACTTCCTCAACAGTAATCATCATCATAATAATAACAGTAGTAATAAGTGGTAATTTACTGTATGCCAAGCTCTGGGTACAAGATAGATCAGACATTGTACTAAGTGCTTGAGAGAGTACAATATAATAGATTTGCTAAATATAATCCCTGCTTACATAGAGCCTACAGTCTAATCGGGGAGGCAGACACTAAAATAAATTATTGGTAGAGGAAATGGGAGAGTGTATGGGTATGTATGTAATTGTTGAGGGATTAAGAATGGTCTGAATGTTAAGCCCTTAAGGGGATCCAGACCGAATAAAGAATACTAAATATCGTGATTATTATTATGAGAATTAGTAGTATAATTCAGTGATTCTGTCCTGCCGACTTGCATATACTCCCCCTTCCTTTTACCACACAACAAAGCCTAGTGGAAAGAGTATGGACCTGCGAGTCATGGGACCTGGGCTCTAATACCAGCTGTCAGTTACTGGTCTGCTTTGTAACCTTGGGCAAGACATTTAAACTTGTCTGTTCATCAGTGAAATGGGGCTTAAATATTTTTTCTCTTTCCGTCTTAGACTTGGAGCCCATGAGGGACAGAAACATGATTATCTAATATCTACCCCAGCACTAAGTATGATGAGAAGCAGCGTGGCCTAGTAGAAAGCACAGACCTGGAAGTCAGAGGACCTGGGAACTCATCCTTACTCTGTCAGTTGCTTGCACTGTGACCCTGGGAAAGTCACTTAACTTCTCTGTCCTTCATTTCTCTTGTTATCCTTCCTACTTAGACTTTGATCCCCTTGTGGGACAGGGACTGTGACCAACCTAATTAACATGTATCTACCACAGCACTTAAAACAGTATTTGGACACATCATAAACACTTAATACCATAAAAAGATTGTTATTTACATCTTCCTACACTACAAAAATAATCTGCCCTCTAAGAGGCTGCCTGTCTGCTTCCTATATGCTGACTGAATTACTTATGCCCTGGAAGCATGAAAACAAATTACTCGGCCTCTTTCGTACTATTCCTGAAAGATAGCTTTCTGGAAGTCCAAGGTTAAAGGAACACTCCTGAATAAATGCCAGGTTCAGAGGTGAGGTGCAGGAGTCCCCTGACTTACCAGCTGTTTCAGTTTATAGTAGGGAAGGAAAGAGAGGAGGTATTAAAAAGAGTTCTGATCTGCAGAGGGGAAACCTGGGCCCTATTTCAGACCAGCTAAGAGAGGTAAAGGGAGGGGGCATCCATCTGGTTTGGAATGGAGCTCCAGCTCTCCATTTGGTCTTTGAAAGCAGCTAGACTAATGCAGCTCTAGTCTGTGGGTGCTGGGGAAGGGAGGAGATATATGTTTTTAATGGTATTTAAGTGCTTTCTATGTGCTAGGCATTGAATTAAGCAATGGAAAATAAAATTGGACAGAGTTCCTGTTCCACATGAGGCTCACAGTCGAAGTAGGAGGGAGTAGGATTTAATCCCAATTTTACAGATGAGGAAACTGAGACACAACAAATTTAAGTGGCTTGCCCAAAGTCACCCAGCAGACAGGTGGCAGAGCCTGAGATTAGAACACATTTCCTCTGACTCCCAGGCCCCAGGATCTTTCCATGAGGCATTACTGCTTCCCATCCTCTATCAGATCTCTTTTCAGATCCTGGAAGGGCAGGTCTAGTGCTCCTTGCATACTCTCAAAGGGTTCCACATGTTCAGCCTCGCTCTCCAAAGGGCAGCTCTCACAGAGGGAATTCAGTCAGTCAATCGTTGAACATTTACTGCATACAGAGCACTGTAGTAAGCACTTGGGAGAATACAGTATAAGAGTAAGCACATTTCCTGCCCTCAGTGAACTTACAGTCTAGAGGGAATTCTTGGGTCCCCTTTCTTTTAGACCCAGAGAGGGGCTAAAAGGGGGAAAAAATAGTCACCCTCTCTCTCCACCCCACATGGGCAAAAGGGAGAAGAGAAGAAAAACTGTGTGATGAATTGACGAAGATAGAGGTGGAGAAGAGAAGTGAGGGATAGGGAGGTAGATAGGAAGAATAACGGACAGAATGAAATGAATGCCAAGGATGTAGGGAGAAAGGTTCAAGCCTTGGGGCGGAGAGGGAAAAATAGATGACAGTAAATACAGGAAGAGAGGAGGGAAAATGGATAGAGAGCAAGAGGAAGGAAAATGCCATCTGTATTATCCAATTGAAGAAGGGGTAATTACGATAGATTGAAGTAATTTCCATGCTACTCTGTTTGACTTCTCCTGCTATAAGGCCCCCTCATCTTCACACTAATATATACAATGCATCTTCCAATATGAGCAAAGATCTGTTATGTGGGAACAAGTAATGAGATCCCTGAACTCATAATCTAGGATCCTGAGGGTTCCCAGGGGTTTCCTTCTAAAGCTGAAAGGCACTTCAATTTGATTAAATTAATGAACATTAATTTCAACATTTCCAATTAACCTTCTCCATCCCCATAGTCTCCCTATAGTTTTCAAATTGTCACTATACATTAATCTTATTCAGATATGCCTTCAGTCTTATTTTGGGTAATGTATCATCGTGGTTGATTGAGATTAGTGGAGAAATAGGTCCATGTTAAAGGGCGCTGATTTCTGATGACCTCTGTAGGAATACACACACACACACACAGTTCATATGGATCTGGTATAACTGTTGAAATGTTTGTTTCTTGTACCGATGAAAGGGAGAAGTTACAGATTTAGCAACCACTGTATCAGTTTGTTCTTTTTTTACACCTGAGACATAGGAAAATGCTTCCTTGCTTTTCTAAACATCCGTCAACACATCAGTCGACCTCCCTGGAAAATTAAGTAAAAAGGCAGAACTATAGTGAAAATCAAACACTGAACCTGAGCTGAGCTTTTCTTGATAAAGAAATGATAAATTGAGATCATTTGGTTCATGAACCCGAAACTAGTAAGATTTTTTTACTATTTTCAAAACGTTTCCCAAAACAAGTGTAATAAAGATAAGCAGGAATTTCATCTGATGGATTCCTTCAAAGCACATTTGCTTTTAGATTTTGTGGCTGAGCACTTTGCTGCTGTGCCTGGTTATTTTCAGTCCTATTTCATTACTTTTCTGACATAGAAGACTACAACGTTAGTAGTGTAACTAGAAATGTCAGATTATAAATATGGTGCAGTAGCAGCCTGAAAAGTAAAGCTGATCTGTTTTTTTCCTAGAAGGAAGTTTGAAGAAATTCATTGAAAATTCTTCCCATTTGTAAAACAAATTATCAAGTTACTTTTATTATTGTATTCTTAAATAATATACTTGGATTTTTATGGTAATGGTTAAACACTTACTTTCTGCCAGGCACTGTACTGATTGCTGGGTTAAATTCAAGTAGGACACAATGCCTGTCCCATATGGGGCTCACAGTCTAGGTAGAAGGGAGTAGGGTTTAATCTCCATTTTACAGATGAAGAAACTGAGGCACAGAGAAGTTACTTACTGTATGCAGAGCACTGTACTAAGAACTTGGTCGAGTACCATACAAGCGAGTTGATACCCATGTATTGTACCCCAGAGGAGGGACCAAGCTGACAATCAGATGCTCCCAGCAGATGACTTTTCAACCCTGCTCTCTGCAGTCGAAAAGATAGATTCATTCAGTTGTATTCATTAAACGCTTACTGTGTGCAGAGCATTATATTAAGTGCTTTGTAAACTACAATGCAACAACAAAGAAGACACACAATGAGCTGACAGCCTTGAGGAGATGGTCCCTACAGTCACAGCTCTATCCCACACAGAGCATTTAGTCTAAAGGGGAAGGGAAACAAGTATTTATCCTCACTTTACAGGTGAGGAAATTTAGGCAAAGACAAGTCAATATACTTGCCCAAGGTCAAACGGCAAGCAAATGGCAAAACAAAGAACAGAACCCAGGTCTTCTGAAGGAAGTCCCACAGCAAGCACAAATCTAGCCAGACTGAGTTCACATGGTAGAAATATGGTCTCTTAAATGCATTTTTATAAAGTATTGATAAATTCAAGTGACCACTTCATAAAAAAAAAATCCCAGTGTCCCAGCAGCAGAGTTAGAAAATAATCCCTGCTGAGAGCCATATTTCTCAAAGTAAAAATTGGGTACTTTGCCTTTGGGCTGTGTCTGTGAAAAGACCATTTTGTTTTCTGTCCATTTAACACCAGACTATCCTCAAGGAATTGTTTTTTTAATCTCAAAAATAGTATTTTGCCACCAAACCAATAAAATGTGACACATCAAGAAGGAAATATGGACCGAAGACCTTAAAGATGCATTGCATCATTTTGTGCAATCTCCACATTTACCTTCTGGAGACACTGAAAGTTGCTGAGAAAAATTCCAAATTCAAGGTTAAGAAAACCTAGCCGGTCCTACAGGGGTTCAGTGTCCATGCCTGTCCCAGTTTTTCCTCTTCATTTTTTCCAGCTGAAGCATTAACCTGGTAACAGGGTTCTTCATGTTTTCTTTTCTCACTTGCAATGGTTAATTTAATGAGGCTATAAATCAAATCTGGGCAAAACTTGGAATGGGGCTAGAAGTACATCAACAGCCAAGACAGATGGGATTTACTCAGGTGTTATTCTGCATTAATGACTGTAAGCTCACTGTGGGAATATGTCGTTATATTGCACTCTCCCTAGTGCTTAATACAGTACTCTGCACATGGTGAGCATTCAATAAATACGATTGATGTGAGCATGTCCTGTTAGTGAGGCTGATGTACAAGGGTTTAGATGTATTGTCTGTTGGAGAGTCCACGTCTTAGTCATAGAGAAGGTTGGTCAGCACCTCAACTCTGTAGACCATTCATTTGGAATGAAGTCTAATAAAATGCTGCCATCATATTTGGGAGCCTGCCAGTGATGTCCTTGTGTAGTAAATTCACTTTCCTGCTTCCTTGGTGATTAGAAAATATATACAAATGTTCTGATGCTTAGGAGCTCTTGGTCATATTAAGTGCCTGAAATGCCACATGCAAGCTGAATTATATTCAATTATATCCCACAGCATCCTGGGACTCTAAATACAACTCTCTCAAAGTGGCAGAAGGCATCTCCTCCTTGTACCCTCTCTTCTATCTGTCTAACAGTCTTATGAATGCTTAGTGCAAGTACACAGCTCAATATGGTATTTATTGGCCCTGATTTTGAGCAAGCCGATCAAAATTTATGGAGTGCCTGTATGCCGAGCACTATACCCTGGGAAGCAGCAGGGTGTAGGGGATAGAACGGATAGAACCCAGGCCTGGGCGTCAGAACGTTGTGGCCTGCCTCTGCCACTTGTCTGCTGGGTGATTTTGGATAAACCACTTCACTTTTCTGGGCCTCAGTTTCCTCATCTGTAAAATGGGGAATATGGCTGTGAGCCCCATGTGGGACAGAGACTGCCTGCAACCCGATTTGCTTATATCCACCCCAGCATTTAGTACAGTGCCTGGCACACAGTGAGTGCTTAACAAATACCAGAATTATTATTATTATTATTATTATGTTTGGGCAGATGCAATCGAATTAGGAGACATGATGCCTACTCTTAAGGTGCTTACAGTCTATTGTGTGTTTGTGTGTGTGTATGTATAGATATATATTTCCTAGTTATTTTGAGCTGTACATTATCTCCATCTACCCAGATCTTGTACAGTATGTCTATTAGGTTAGGGATTATTTTCTGGGGTGGAGATATTCAGATAGCAATGTACTTGGACTCCCCCTCCCAGATTAGAATATGTGGACATTTTCTATCTTTGTAAGATGCAGTTGCTTTATGTGATGGTATTTTGAATAAATGAAATAATGAATTCAAAGTTCAGAAAAAAAAACCCTCATTTCCAAAAGGGCCAGGATTAAAGCCAGACTAGATCCCCAAAGCTGAGTTTATGCAACTCTGTAATAGCACAAATCATCTGGGTCCCCCAAACTCAGAATAGTCGATAATCTAATAACTGTTTGGGGAAACTTTAAAGAGATTAACCACATTTCTGGATATCTGGAATCCAGATTTTAGAATCATACTGATTTTGTTCTAATGAATTATAGAGAAACTAATGCTATTAAATCATTCCAAGGCAATTTACAAGTATAAAGTTGTTCTAAACAGTTTTCCAATAGTTTTTTTAAAGGATCTTCAAACATAGCCCACCAAATTTATTTTGGTTCCATTAAATTGTTACATTACCCAGTTTTGCCACTCCAATTATGTGCCTAATTTTCTGCTTATGAAGATCTATACAGGCAAGTTTAGGCATACAATCTGTTCCCAAAACCATATGTTCATGAAAACTATAAAAAACAAAACAAAACGGCAATAGGTAGTAGAAGCAGAAGCGATCAAATGTATTTGAGGTCTGCAATCTGATTTCCTTTAAACATGGCCTGATTTGTTATGGACGCTGAGCATATGGGCACATGCATGAGTTGCTTTTCAGTCTTTTACTGCCAATTGCTTTTCTCTGGCTTATGAAATTGGGCCAAGATTCCTTAGTCTCAGTTCATTGCTTAGCCTAACTTGCTTCGCTCACTACTCTATCCTTAGGCACCATCACCATCTCCTGAATTTCAATGCCTGGAGTTTCCACGACATTTGGATCATGCTTCCTGTTTAATCTTTGTTTAGACTTGCCAAGTCATGGAGCTTCAAGGAATTCTTGGAGATGCTCTGGTATAGCCACTTATCTCCAGGCAGTGAATAGTTAACTTTCAGAAGAGGTGGTGAGCCAGTCACTTCCAAAGCTACCAAATAGGTGGACTCCACATGCCCTCTCCAGAGCTGATTCCAGCAGTTTTACTATCCTGATCATCAAAAGTAGTTAATCATATTTCGTGAACGTTAACTGGGTGCTGAGCATTGTACTAAGCGCTTGGGACAGTCCAGTAAAACAGTTGGTAGACATGTTCCCTGCCCACAAATAGCTTACATCTAGAGATATTAATATCACGGTATTTATTAAGCACTTACTATGTGCCTAGCCCTGTACTAAATGGCAAGGTAGATATAAGAGAATCAGATGAATCAATAGGAAGGAGAATAAATAGGAAGGAGAACAAGTATTAAATTTCCATTTTACAGATGAGGAAATAATCCAAATTCCAAATGAGGCTATAAATTAATTCTGGAATAGGAAATAGGAAGGAGAACAAGTATTAAATTTCCATTTTACAGATGAGGAAATGGAGGCGCAGGTAAGTTTAAGTGATTTGCCCGTGTTACACAACAGGCTCACAAAGTTATTCGTGAGGTCTAACAAAAAATCCCACCTGCTGTGATGTAACACTACTTCCGTATCCGTATCAGTTTGGGCAGTATTCATTAAGAGCCTTCCCTGGGCTCATAGGCACTTGGAGAATGCACAGAAAAACAACAACAAAAGACACAGTGCCTACATTCAAGGAGTTTTATTTGGCCCTCAGTAAATTTTGAGAAGAAGCAATCAGTGTCTTCTCCATAGAAAACCCTTAGAATCATTAGAGAAAGTTAGTCAACAGTATTTCTTGAACATCTGCTTAAGAGAAGCAGCTTGGCTCAGTGGAAAGAGCCCGGGCTTGGGAGTCAGAGGTCGTGGGTTCGTATCCCAACTCTGCCACTTGTCAGCTGTGTGACTGTGGGCAAGTCATTTCACTTCTCTGTGCCTCAGTTACCTCATCTGTAAAATGGGGGATGAAGACTGTGAGTCCTACGTGGGACAACCTGATGACCCTGTATCTACCCCAGCGCTTAGAACAGTGCTCTGCACATAGTAAGTGCTTAACAAATACTTTATAAAAAAAACCTGCTCTGTTAAGAGTATGTACTATTTGCTTGGAGGAGTAGAATAGTCAGAAGATATCACTATTCTCGAAGGGCTTACAATCCAGCACAATCCAGCCTTCTCCTCCCTAGGCTAAACAGCCCCGATCCCATTAATATTTTCTAATATGACTTTATTTGTATCACTACCTTAGATGGCTTGTGTACTCAGCCTGTCTTTTGGGTATGAGTGGTGTGCTTCCAATCCCCTTAATCAAGTTTTGCAAGGGAATGGATTGGAAGTAAAGGAAAAATCTTTGTTAACCAGGGAGCCGTGAGACTGGTTATCTGAGTTGGCCTTTCTCTGCCTCAAATTGAAAGCCACACCCACCTCTGGGGCAGAGCTAAATTGAAACAAGTATTTACCCAAAGGCCAAACTTTTCTCTTTGCTGCCTGCTTTCTCCTCCCCTTGCTATATTTCACTATCTGTCATCTTGATAGAAGATTACATGTGGTGAGAATTTTCTTGCTCTGTTTAACCAGTTCCTGTGGTAGAATTGGCCAGGGACATAAGGATGGACACTGGGGATTTGTGATTTCATTCTTTTTCTAGTTATTTTCCTCAGTTTTTGATGGTGCTGAGATTCTAGACTTTGTCATTCTTGGTCATTCAGATTGATCTTTTCAATCATTTCCTTGAATGCAAGAAGCATTCCCTGTAGTTGGAAGTAACAAAAGCTAACCAAACTACGTGGATCTCCTTATATATTAATGTTGATTCAGGTCAAGTTTTAGCCTTATGACTTCGGGAAATATTCCCTCATCACTGGTGGCTGTTCTAATTCAGAGGTAAGCTGTGTTGCCACTTTATCCAGAAACTCTAATTGGTCCAATTTAACTTAAAAAGAAACTGTGATTAAGATATGTTGACAAGGCAAAATACTGCACATGGTAAATTATGTCACTTCCAGTGTACCTATTGGTTGCTCTAAGGGGGATTTTGCTGAAAGGGATTTTAAATGAGTTCCTGAAGGGTTGAAATATTTGGGACTAAATATACTGGCTGAACTCCAAGATATCAGGTAATTGAACTTGGATCCTTTTCTGGAAGCAGTTAGGTCTAATTTGCATAGCTAAGGTCATTTGAACAACTTTCTGGTGGAAACTAAAGGTAATTGAGATTAATGACTCTTACATACATTGTTTCTCTTCCACTTAGCATACCAAGGTAGTATTTCCTTGAGAACAGAAAATACTTTAATAATTTTCAAATTGAAATAATAGAAATACACTGCCTTAGTCCCAACTCTCCTGCCACACTGACCTCATGCTTGACCTCTTCCCCCTGCCTTTCCCCCTTCAAATTCAATAGACCACAGCTTTCCCTATTTTCAAAGCTCTCATAAAATCACATCTTCTGCAAGAGGCCTTTCCTGATTAATTTTTAATTTCCTCAGTTTATTTCCCACTTACCATTTCACTCTTCTGTCCTACTTAAACACTGCCTCCTCTATTATTTTATGTCGTACATATTACATGCCCTATTACTGAAGCAGCATACATACCCTATTACTTGAAATAGTGTGGCTTAGTGGACCGAAAACAGGCTTAGGATTCGGAAGAACCTGGGTTCTGATAATGGCTCCTCCACATGTCTGCTGTGTGACCTTGGATAAGTCACATTATTTCTCTGGGCCTCAGGTACCTTATCTGTAAAATGGAGATTAAGAGCATGAACCCCATATGGGACAGAGACTGTGTCCAACCTGATTAACTTGTATCTATCTCAGCTCTTAGAACAGTGCTTGGCACATGGTAAATACTTAACATATACCACAATTATTAATTATTATTACGAAGCAGTAACCCTTTTCCTTCTTCCTATCTGTAATTTCTTTTAGTGTTACTTTCTCCTTAGAATGTAAGCTCCTTAAGAACAATGATCACTTCTCATTATTGTAGTATTTAAGTGCTTACTGTGCTTGAAGTACTGTTCTACGCCCTGAGGTCGATACAAGTAAACAGTGTAATTCTACAATCCCTGTCCCACACAGGCTAACAGTCTAAACAGGAGGGAGATTTGATATTGAATCCCCATTTCTCAGATGAGATAAATGAGGCACAGAGAAATTAAGAGACTTTCCGTAGGTCACACAGTAGGCAACTGGCAGAGTCAAGATTAGATCCAGGTTTCTCTGGCTCCCAGGTTCGCAGTCTTTCCAGTTGGCTATGCTGCTCCTTGATCATATCTTCCATTTCTATTTCACTCTTCCAAGCTGTTAGTACAGTGCTGTGTACACAGGCATTAAGTACTGTACAGTGTTTGCCACATAGTAAGCACTCAATCATTTATTGATTGATTACTAAGCTCTCAGGAGGTTAGGCTACAACAGATTTGGTAGACATGTTCCCTGCCCACTACCAGCTTACTATTTTTGGATTAATTATTTTGATTAATCTGGTAACAGTTTGGATGGAGAGGAAAGGGTAGATTTTAACAATGTTGTGTAGACTGAACTGACAGGATTTAGTGACAGATTGAATATGTGGGTTGAATTATATGAGTCAAGGACAATGCTAAGGGTCTGGGTTTCTGAGACAGGAAGGATGGTGGTGCTGTCTTTATTGACAGGAAAATTGGTGGGGGTTGGGGGGCAGGGCTTCGGTGGGAAGATAAGGATATTTGTTTTGGACATGTTAAGTTTGAGCTGTTGGTGGGACATCCAAGTAGGGTTAACTTGAGGGCAGGAGAAATGTGAGTCTAGAGAGTGAGAGAGATCAGGGCTAGAAATATCGATTTGGTCGTCATCCACGTAGAGGTGGTAGTCGAAGTCATGGAGGAGAATCATTTCTCCAAGGGAGTGAATGTAGTTGGAGATAAGAAGGAGACCCAGAGCTGAAACTCGAGGGACTCCTACAGTCAGAGGGGTAGGAGGCAGAGAAGGAGCCCACAAAAGACACTGAGAATAAGCGGCCAGATAGATAGGAGGAGAACCATGAGAGGACTGTGTCAGTCAAGCCAAGGTTGGATAATCTTTTCAGGAGATTGCTAGGATGTTGAAAATCCTGAATTTCTGAAACACATGGTTTATGTAGGCTATTGTGGGCAGCAAATGTGTTTGTTGCACTCTACCAGGTGCTTAATACAGTTCTGCACACAATAAGCACTCAGTAAATATGATTGATGGATTCACTTATTGGCAGAAAAATGAGGAGCAGCATGACCTAGTGACTACAGCATGGACCTGGGAGTCGAAATGACCTGGATTCCAATACCAGCTCTGTCACTTGTCTGCTGTGTGACCTTGGGAATGTCATTTAATTTATCTTTAATCTCCTTAATTTTCACTCTATCTTAACAAATTAAACTTTTTGTTACCATTAGTAATCTTTTTTTGGGGGGTTATACTTTCTATTGAAAATAAAGCAAGACCCTTTCAAAATGTTTTAACTATGATGGTATTCTTTTCTAGAAGCTAACATGATGCCAGAACGGGTGCTGTGTTGAGGGAGCATTTATAAACTAACTATAGAGGGAATTACAAAAAAGCACAAGAAATACATTGAAAGGTGTTTTAAATTATTCAGAGCCATGCAGCCATCCTGCCTAAACCAAATCAGGCCAGTGGGGCATAATAGTAAATGAGCTTTCACAGCCAATTTTCTGGTGTTTTCTTCAGGGGGTGTAATTTTGACTTTGCATTCTTTTGAGCAGTTTAGCTAGATGGGACTTTTCTATTTTCTTGCCAACTTCCCACTCTGACTTGACTGATGAAAGTTTATTTTATAGCCAATTAATGTTCCAAAAGGCTTTTCAATTAGGCTAAAGAGACTTATTAGGCATTCTTCTAACCGGATAACTTTTCACCAAAATATGTGAATTTGATTCTTACAAATGTCGAATAAATGTGAAGGCTAAATACATAGGGTTTACTTGAACAGAAAAGTGTATGAGTTCACATTGGATTCAGAATAAAATTGGTGAAAATAAGATGCATTTCATAATTGTACATTAGTGTTGAACCCACAGTTTATCTACTTTGTCACCACAGGCAGAATAGTCGAATTCAATACACTTACAACCCAAATGTTCATTGAATGAAGACAGCTTAATTCCAAGAAGTTATTAGTGGCCACTGGCAAGGAAAGTCATGCAAGTATAGAAAAAAGTTTGATTTGGAAGAAGTCAAAAACAGGGACCTTCAAAAAGCTCATAATGCTCATATACGATGACATTTGCTAACATTTGTTCAACTTATATCCCTCACCACCATTTTTCCTGTTAAAAAACAAATGAAATTACTGACCTAAGTTACAAATGTTTAAGGTGACAAGAATCAGACTCAATTATAAAGAATTTAGGAAATTGTTAGAAGCACCGTGGCATAGTAGACAGGGTTCATGATAGAATCTAGGTCCGTCTGATTCTAATTCCAACACTGCAGTTTGCAGTGTGACCTTGGGCAAGTCACTTAATTATTTTGTCCCTCAATTTCCCCAGCTGTAAAATAGAGAATAAATTATTTTTCTCCCTCTTACTTGGATTTTGAAGTCTAAGTGGGACAGTAATTGGGTCCGATATGAAAACTTCTGATTTCATCAGCGCTATTCACAGTGCTTGGCAAATAACACACACCTAAGTACTACAACTATTGTAATCCAGATTTCCAATTGGAAGTACAAATTCAATTCCAAGGTTGGTAGTAATATTTCACTATAAACTATTTCACAGGTTCAACAGGGACTGTGTCCAACCTGATTAACTTCTAACCCAGCACTTAGTACAGTGCCTAGCACATAATAAGTACTTAACAAATAGCATGAAACAAAAAAAAGAACAAAACCAATAACAATATGCTTCCCTTTTTATCCCCAGCCACACGCACGAATATTTAACTATCATTCAAATTCCACAATGGTGCTGATAATGAAATTCTCTTCACGTGAGAGTTTCGTGTTTATGTTGATAATTTGCCTTGAAACCTCTAATAACTTCTTATTCTTATAATTATTATTATCAGGGTACTTGATAAGCACTTACTAATTGCCAAGCACTGGACTAACTGCTGGGATGTAGACAATAAAATCAAATTACCTAAAATGCTATTAAATCCAGAGTACATTACTTTGCACACAGTAGCGCTCAAAGAAAAAAAAAAGATTACCTTCCTAAGAAATATTTTCCCAGTCTTTTTATTTATTGGAATCCCAACATATTTGGGATTATGATGCTTACTCTGTGCAGGGCACTGTACTAAGCACTTGGGAGAATGCAGTACAAAAGAGTTGGCATACCTGCAACAAGTTTACAGTCTAGAGGGATAATAGCTTTCCCTTTGATACATCCATGGTACCTTTTTGGATATCCATTGATTTCATTGGCATACAACATATGGGTAGAGGCCAATATACAATCCTGTTTCAATCATTCAAAAGGAAAAAAAAAGAAAGGACTACCCATTTCATATAAATGAACTGTAATCTAAGCATCTTCAATGCTCTGCTCCCAGCAGCTGGTGCTACTTAGTCTGAAAAATGAAACATTTCAGACAGTTTCTCAGTGGATGTAATTGAAAACAGGAAACTGCAAGGTAAATAAAATTATCATGGGATCAGTAAAATGTTACTTCATTGAAGATGTCAGAATCCCAGTCCGTTAAGGGCCAAGTTTCAAAGTGCAGAAATCTTACAGAAATCCCTTGGTCTCAGATGAACCACTTTACCTAGAACCACACAAATAATTGTCTGTTTCATTGAAACTAGCATCTCATTTTATGAAAACCCAAATGGATCATTGGAGAATTCTCAGTAACCTAGCCGTTTTGTTGGGAGTAGGGAGAAATATCAGAAAAAAGACTAGAAGGACTGTATGATTGTTGTGGGCAGGGAATGTCTGCCAACTCTCAAGCACTCAGTACAGTGCTTTGCACACAAATATTCAATGAATACCATTTTTAATGGTATTTGTTAAGAGCTTACTATGTGCCAGGCACTGTACAAAACTTTGATGAAGATAATCAGGTTGGACACAGTCCATGTCCCGCATGAGGCTCACAGCCTTAATCACTACAGATGAGGTAACAGGCACAGAGAAGTCAAGCCCGTTGCCCAAGGTCATACAACAGATAAGTGTGGAGCTAGGACTAGATTAGATTGATTGAATTTAATCAAAATATAAAATAGCATTCAGTAGACCAGTATTATCAAATGATTAGAAAATGTTTACATTTTAACATTTTCCAGAAAGTGATAAAAAGCAGTAAAGTTATTTTGAAACTTAAATCATTCTGTTTAAATGAACTTCTCTGCACTAATTTTAGATCCACTGTGTTCCCTAGACACTTTATTTCTGTTGATCCCATTGAAGTGGATAGCCTGTTTTTCTTAGCCTTTGCTAGGAAAAATGAACACCTAGTAGTTTTAAAACGCACATGTATTATCGTTCTAGGTCTGGTGATCAGTGGAGGAAGTGTAAAACACTCTGACTTGTCTATTTTCCCAGTAAATTAGTTCAGAGTTAAGTGATTAGTTTTTTAGCTTGTTTGTGGCCAGGTGATGTGTCTGCCAACTCTGTTGTATTGTACTCTCCGTAGTGCTTAGTACAACCCTCTGCACTGTAAGCACTCCATAAGTCCCATAGATTTATTAATTGTGTTTGTGAAACACATAATGGTCACCTCAAGATTTAAAATAGCTGTAGAGGACTAATAATGATACTGTTGATATTTTACGTACATAAAAAAGGCAGTAAAAATTTCTATAGACATTTCCACAGAATTTCCAAAGGCTTCAGAGTTTGAGTAACATACGCTTAGTTTACAGGTTCTACTGCTCTTTGGGCAGTTTCATTACTTTTCTTTAAACAGCTGGTCCCTTGAGTCAAGTTGTTCTTTTTTTTTTTTTTTTTACCAAAAAAACCCTCTTAGAGTCCATGATAAACCACTCTCTATCTTTTTGAAGAAATCATTATAACTTCTACATCACTGTCTTTCCCTACATAAATGGAACATGTCATGCTTGTTACATAAAGTATACGCTCTTCACTAATGAAAGTGTCATATCTTCTTTATAACAGTATTTACGTTATTCACAAAGATTTTGCATTTGACAAAACAAATCACAGTGTTGTATGTGGGAAACATGTTTGAGGTGGCAAAACCACTTTGGAGCCTAAATATATATTTATATGTACATTATATAATAAAATGTATACATTGAAATTGTCAAGGGATTGTGAAGTTAGACTTAAGCTCAAATTCTTTCTTTATAAATTTTCTCTGAAATATGTGATAAATCACCAGATAAACAATTGTTATCAGCTTTTTAAATAAAGGAGAAATAATGTTTAACAAAATTGAGAACCCGTTATAAAAACATTTTCCATAATTAGCTTGCTTTTCCGCTATCCATGTTTTCTATAATTAGCTTGCCTTTGTTTTCATTGATGGTTCTACCTCAGTAGCCTAAAAATATTGTTAAAAGATTTATTATTGAAAATACAGCAGAGTTTGTCTGCAGAATTTGGCTTTTTAAAAAAAAAGTGAGAATACTTTTCAAAATAGACTAGGCCTGCCAAACTTGCATTGTTCATCCCACTTTTACCTTTGTTCTACCTCCCACCTTATCTCCCTGTTCCTTCTCTGTCCAGAGAGATTCCTTCCAAGTTTTTCATTTCACCTCCCCTTGATTTTTATTTAGACCCATACTGATTTCACTTGTCTTTGGGGCTAGAGGTCAGGGTTTGTTTTCAAGGTTCTTTTCACATGTACAGTGTTTAGGTGGCTCAAGATTAAGTTATGTTCAAGAATTCTCATTGTCCATTTTAGTCAGAAGAGCCCTAATTTTTGTTCAGGCTCCTTGCAGATAGGGGATGTGTCTACTAGCTCTTTGGTATTGTACTCTCCTAAATGCTTAGTCCACCCTGATTAGTGTATCAGTCTCCTTGCTGATGTCCCTGTCTCATGTCTTTCCCCACTCCAGTCCATATTTCACTATGCTGTCCTAGTCATTTTTGTACAAAGAGATTCAGTCCATGTTTCCCCACTCCTCAAAAACCTCCAGTGGTTGCCCATCCACCTCTGCATCATAAAGAAGCTCCTCACCAACCGCTTTAAAGCCCTCAATCACTTTGCCCCCTCCTACCTCACCTTACTGCTCTCCTACTACAACCCAGCCCACACTGTTTGATACTCTGGAGCCACTCTACTCTATGTTCATGGATCTCATCTCTAAGGCTGCCGACCTCTTGCCCAAGTCTTGGGATTGATTGGTTGTTTGGAAGCAGTGTGGCCAAGTGGAAAGAGCAGGGGTTTCCAGGTCATGGGCCTGGGTTCTGCTCCCTGCTCTGCTGCTTGCCTGTTATGTGACCTTGGCCATGTTAGTTAATTTTTCTGTGCCTCGCTTTCCCTACCTACCTCTAAAATGGGGATTCAATACCTGTTCTCTGTCTTAGTTTGCGAGCTCCATGAGAGACAGAGGCTATATCTGACTTTATGCAGATGCAGTGTTTTGTATAGTGTTTGGCACATAATAATTGCTGAACAAATACCATTATTATTAGTAATATGTGTATCTCATGAACAAAGTCAAAAGTATTAGCTTAATGTTTATTTTCACCCTCCCAAAGAACCCTTGTTTTCAGAATATTAGCATATATTTTTAAGTGCCATACCGGTGAGTTTTTTCAACTGACCTAACCCTCAATATGGGTAAATGTGTGATAGTGGGAAGATGGTTGGCTTCCTGTGTAAAACCTGGTGACAATGTTAAGTCTTAAAGTGATTTAGCAGCAGGAGGTGAGGGTTATGTCCAAGTCCCAATCCTTTGCCCATTAATTTAGCATCAATTCATTCTCACTGATTGCTCACCGGATGCAAAACACATCCTGGCAAGTTGAATTTATTTGGCACACAATGATCATTTGAGCTAGCCGAGCCACGATGCATAAACTCTGATTCCATTATCATCAAAAATTACAGTGTAATCTTATCAACCCAGGCACCCAAGGAACTTTCACCAGCTAGGATGTTGAAAATTCTGAATTTCTGAAACACAAATCATGTAGCCTATTGTGGGCAGCAGATGTGTTTGTTGCACTCTCCCAGGTGCTTAATACAGTGCTCTGCACACAATAAGCACTCAATAAATATAACTGATTGGTTCACTTATTGACAGAAAAATGAGGAGCAGCATGACCTAGTGACTACAGCCTGGACCTGGGAGTCAGAACGATCTGGGTTCTAATCCCAGCTCAGTCACTGTCAGCTGTGTGACTTTGGGCATGTTATTTAACTTTTTTATGTGCCTCATTTACCACATCTGCAAAATGGGGATAAAGATGAGGAACCCATGTGGGACAAAGTTTGTCCAGCCCGAGTAGCTTGTATCTATCCCAATACTTAATACAGTGCCTAGCACATAGTACTTAAAAAATGAAAATTAAAAATAAAACAAAAAGCTTTGTCATTTTACACTACACATTTCATTTGGGATCTTAAATAGGTACTCTTCACCTGCAACAATACCATATTCGTTTGAAGTTGAAAATATTAGTTTCCAATGTTATTTGTAGTTTCCTACCAGATTATTTTCTACTCCTATCCATTATAATAACTGTAAAACATGCCCAATCATTATAACTTATGAGACCCACAAAATCATAGGCTAACTGACCAATTCCAGACATTTGGGGAGAGTACTGAATTACTGCCTAAAATTTTTAAAATCTAATAGAGAATTTTGTAAATGTCATTTTGAAAGCAAGATTTATGAAGTTCTGCTGCCATGAGCCTTTCCTTTGGGCTGGCACTGTTTTAAGCAAAATAAAACACTGCCTTCAAACCTTTGCATACTATCAAAATAACTCACTTGGACTTAAATGAAAAATGAAATTTCTGAGCCTATGATGTAATGAACAGGGGCATTTTTATTATCATTATGGTATTAAGTACTTACTATGTGCCAGGCACACACTAAGTGCTGGGGTGGATTCAAGAGAATCGGGTTGGACGCAGTCTGTGTCCCACATGGCGCTCGCAGTCTTAGTCCTCATTTTACAGATGAGGTGACTGAGGCACAGAGAAGAGAAGTGACTTACCCAAGTCGTTTTTTTATAAATGGTTTACCCAAGGTCATACGGCAGACATGCAACAGAGGTGAGATTAGAAGCCAGGTCCTTCTGACTCCGAGGCCCGTGCTCTATTACTAGGACATGCCCTGCATTTTTCTCTACGGGGTGGATTCAGTCATTTTCTTAGCTCTTCAATATGTCAAATAGTTAGGATCTTTTTCCTACCCTAGCCTACCTTGAGTGACAGTGAATTGCAGTAATAATAATTCTAATCAATTGCTTTTTCGATATCAAGCTCTATACTAAATCTGGGATGGATTAAAGGAAACCAGGATGGACACTATTCCTGTTCCACACAAGTTTACAGACTAAGGAAGGGATAATAGGGACTTTATCCCATTTTATAGATAAGGAAACTGAGGCACAGAAAAGTTAAGTGATTTAACTAAACTTTAAGCTCCTCCCACTAGCCTGTAATCTCGTTATGATCAGGAAATGAGTCTACCCACCCAGTTGTATTGTACTCTTAGTACTCTGAACTCACTAAGTGCACAATAAATAAGATTGATTGATTGACTTGTCCAGGCATTAAGGACCTGGATCTTCTCTCAGGCATCTGCTCTTTGCATTATCAATCGATCATATTTATTAAGCACTTACTCTGTGCAGACCACCATAGGCCTTGCAAACACCCCAAAGCTGGCACCAGTTTCAGAAATAATGCTCCAAAGTGCTTCGGCATCATTTAATATTTCTCGTCGGATCCTCAACTTCGATATTTGTACAAACTCAACCCTTTGAAGGAGACCAAAGAGGGATTACATTTACTAAAATTGTAAATACAGAGTAAAATCAAAGAAACAAGATGATCAAATTAATCAAATAACCATAGAATTCAGAATTTCTATATGGTCTTTATGCAACCCTCAAATATAAACTGTCCAGTAGATCCGTACCTTTTTATTTAAAAAATGGCTTATATCACCAATCTGCAGCACCAGTTTCTGTCCTAGTATGTCAAAGTTGTGAATTCGTACAGGCTATTATGAGCCTTTATTTCAGCCTTTATTATTTTTATGAAAGGTAGACTCCCTAGACTCTACCCATTAAAAAAAATTATGCCTGGATTTCATCCATCCCTTTCAATCTGCTAAATATGTTCACATCAATGTTGAAATAGGAAATTAGTTTTATAGTAGAGGAGTAATGATATGGTAATTGTTTCTTACAAGTATATAACCTTGAAAAGATAGAATAATAGAAGAAAACTTTAGGCCCTTAAAATTGTCAGAATTTTCCCCATGAAAAGTGGCATTGTATTATGTTCTCTTGTTTTCTCTTCTCCTGAAGCCCTAGAACTTTAAAAACCATTATGCATGAGAGCTACTCTGCAAGCCCATTCGCACAAAGTGCTGCCTGAAGATGTTCCCATTTCAATACCTTTACCTCCATTTCCTTCTAGTAATAAGCACATCCCTTTGATTTTTATCCCAATATATAAACACAAATGCTGTCAATAACTGTCATCAATCCCTTACCTACCTCCTGCCTCTGGCCTGGAACACTCTCCCCCTTGATATCTGACAGACCACCATTCTCCCCATCATCAAAGTCCTATTAAAATCACATCTCCTCCAGGAAGGTTTCCCTGACTAGCCTCATTTCCCCACCCTATTCTTCCTCCCTTCTGCATCATCTGTGAATTTAGATTTATACCTTCTAGGACTTTTATAAAATTCTCCTGTTGCTTTGACTCCTGTCATGAGTGGCAGAGACTTTTATAACCCATGACTCAAGTCATTAGTCATTAGATATGTCATTGCTGGGCTCAAGGATAAACTGCTTGTTCCTAATCTATTTAAAACCATTTTGTGTTTCATTGACAAAATTACTGAATGAACAAAAGTAGAAGTGAAGGAAGTCTTGACCTCAAACTTGATTCAACTCAAAATACCTGAAATGGGTGATCAGACTAAAGACTCATTTTGAAAAGCTGCAACAAACTTCTAGTAGATTAAAGCACTTACACTTCAGAAAGGGATGAAATAGAAAAGCAGTCCATAGTAATATGGTATAAGGATTGTACTTCTGTATCTTCAGTTATTACCACCTGATTTTGTAATCTAATTACAGTCCTAATCCTAATCTAATAAACTTTCAGAAATATATTTACTTTTCTCGTAAATACAGAAAATTCACCCATTAGAGCAAGTGGGGATTGAACAAATTTGTCATAATTAAAATATATTCAGTGTGGTTCCATAGGTAGCAAAATTCAAATATATTTTGTAAAAAAGTTACATCATGTACATAGATAACTGTCTTCAGAAACATTAGACTGTCTTGCTTTCTCTAGTTCATTTATTCATTCAATAGTATTTATTGAGTGCTTACTATATGCAGAGCACTGTACTAAGCACTTGGAATGTACAATTTGGCAACAGATAGAGACAATCCCTGCCCAAAGACGGGCTCACAGTCTAAAAGGGGGAAACATGCCCAAACATACCCCGTTTGTTCATGAGACACTTCTTAGTATCAAATAAGTGTATTGCTGCAACAATGCACTTCGAAATAAAACGTATTTAAAAACCCTGTCAAAACTCATTAATATCCTGTATAATAGAGAAAGCAACAAGGTCATCTACCAAGAGCTTTTTAAGGAAACCAGGTACATTGAGGTCTGCCACAAAGTGAGTAAATCCCAAGCAAAATGCAAGATGGATCTGAAACTTGGTTAAAGGGGAGAATGAGGGGGGAAGCTGTTCTAGTTTTGCACTGCCTCCAATTTCCTCCTGAGTGGGGAAAGGATTAGAAATAGGGAAGATGAGGAAAACCTAGCAATTTAACAATCAGAAATGGGTAACAAATGATTAAGTTTCTGTAAAGGAGATATTGCTAGGGTAGGATATTTGTAAATGTAGCCCTGATAGCAACTTCAAAGAGAATATGAAAATATGACCTTCTGATAAAAACCAATAGAAGTGGTTTGAAAGTTAGCAAAACTTTTGCAGCCTTCTTTCACTGACTGCAAGGGGAGAAAAGAAAATGAGCAGGAATCTTCCACTCATTAGACACCAGTGGGGGCATCCTGTAGATCCTAATCTATTGATTTTCAATTTTTGAAAAGCAGCAATGCTTAGCGGAAAGAGCACAGACCTGGAAGTCAGAGGACCTGGGCTCAGCCACTTATTAGCAGTGTGACCTTGAGCAAGTCACTTAATATTTCTCTGCCTCAGTTTCCTCCTCTGTAAAATACAGATTCAATTCTTGTTCTCCCACCTAATTAGACTGAATTTCATGTAGGGCTGACAGGGATTGGGTCTGACTGATGGTCTGTGTCTACAGCAGTACTCCGTTTTCTGCTTAGCACATAGTAAGTGCTTAAATATAATAAAAATAATCATTATCATTATTCACCGGGCCACTCTGGCAGTTCACTGACTGTGAATATCCTCGGCTGGGCACTTCCCTCAAAAGACATGTCCAGCAAGTACTGTGATAGAGTTATTCTGACTGTAGGCTTTAAACCCGTGGTGGGCAGGGATTGTCTGTCTTTATTACTGTATTGTATTTTCCAAGTGTTTAGTACAGTGCTCTGCACACAGTAAGTACTCAATAAATATGACTGACTGACTGACTGAATGAATGATTACGATTAGCTACCTCCTTTGAAGAGCCAATTTGTTCCCTGCTGAGCCTCCCTGCATTTTTGTCTCCAGAATTACTCAGTATGAAAATCGAGCGATGGAGTCGGGGTGAAGTACAGAATAAGGCGAGACAGTCACAGAGAGTGGCTGATTCCTCCTCCATGCCTGAGTCAAATGTCCTTCTGGATTTAAAACCTAACTAGCTATATCCCCCTAGTCTGTAAATTACTCCCTGGGAGTAGCTTAGGTACCAGCAGAAGCCATATTATGTCTTGCAGGTCACTAGAGTACTGTTCAGCAAGACAGTTCTTGATTGTGATTTTTAGTTACCAATTAGTTACTGCTTTACTTCACACAGGGAAACAGTCATTTAAGTGATCTGCTAATGGCCTGAAAGAATTCATGCACGTTCCAAAAAAAAAAAAAAATCCATTCACTTGCAGAGATTAGTTAATCAATGTATGGTATTTATTGAGCGTTTACTGTGTGCAGAGCATTTTGCTAAGGTCTTGGATGAGTATAATATAACAGAATTAGCAGACACTTTCCCAGCCCATTATGAGATTACAGTCCAGAGGACAAGCTTACAGTCCAGCTTGTGTGTTGGAGCTAGTTGACCTACTTTGTGGTTGCCACAGGTTGAAGTATTTCTGGAAAATTATAAAGGAATGTTAGTTCTCTTGCAATCTTTGCTAGAATGTTCATTATCTGGAATTTCAAACGTTTCAGTGAGAAACATTAGATTATTAACACAAAATAAATGAGTTTTAATCAGATGGTGCCCTTTCTAATATTCCCTGTGCCATTGAATGAAACTCCCCTTCACTGTCAATTTCAGGTATTATTGTGGCAGGTTTTAAAATGAACTGGTATTTAAAGATTGGGTGTGAGTTTTTTTTAAAAGGTTGCGTACATGCAGTATTCTCTGTCAGAAAAACTCTGGATTCTGAGTTGTCAAAAAAGTAATGCTCAAAGGAATAATCAAAAAGTATGAAAAATCAAGAGGTTACCGAAAAGGGTACTAGTATTTCTTAGAGAAGAGTGTGCTTATGTCTGAATCCTTGGCCTGAACACTAAGGAAGCTAGAGTTTTATCAGTCGGTATGCAATGTATCCTCCTATTGCAACATGGGAGACAACAGTAACTACTTCAGTCTGAATTCTTGTAAGCATCGGTTATAAGAGAATCTGTTTATGAAGAAATCCCTCGCCTAGCAAAGCTTCCATTTGATTATCATTGTAGTTTTCACTTGGTTTAAGCTAAATTCACAGGGATTTCCCTTTTTCAGTTATCACCACCGTGATCAGTATTCTTCAGGATTTTACAATCTAATCCATTACTCTCCCCCTTCTTTCTCCCTCTTTGGGTTTCCTTTTCTGCCCCCTCTCTAATTGGAATAAACAGCCTCTCACTTGTGGGCTTCCATCTCTCTTAGATGATTCTAAAACACATCAAGCTCTAGTCAGACCCTTATGCCAGGCTTCTAAAACTACTTCTCGTTACTGAGCCAGTACAGGAGGAGTGGGAGGAAAGGAGTTAGGCAGACTGAGAGGAAATTACTTGCCACCTTCCTCTTCTACCAACATCCCTCCCACCCTTTATTCTGCAGAATGTCCCAGCATGGTGACTGGGGAATGAAGCTTTCCCAACACAGAAAGTGGAAGAAAGGAGTCCATATTTAGGCAAGGGATGATCTCAGCATAAGACAAAGGGAGAAGGGGAATCTCTGCATAGCATAATTCCATAATTTTTCTTTCCTGGGTGCCTGAAATATATTTTATAAGGTTTTATAGTTGAACTATTGGGTGGTCCAGTCCACTAGCCTAATGAAAAATAACTCATCTTTCTTTGCCTGGTCATTCATCTCTTGTTGACTGTGTTCCTATTCACAGAAAAATGAGCAATAAATAAGGCTCAGTAGCTCAAGGTATACTGAAAGGATTTGCTATTGTTTTTTTCATGGAAACATTGAATATACCATAGCAACTAAATGGAGGCTGGAAATGAGGTTTTATTTTTGGACAGGGTGAGGTATGTTTATAAATAATCAAATGCTGCTGTCATTTGGGTTTTTTGCTCCCTCAGCAGTCTGTATCTCCTTGCTCACTGCCATGATCACCTGTCATCTTTGCTTTGTGTATTTCACCTTTCTAACCTCCACTCCAAGCTACAAACTGTGCTACAAACTCATACTTTTGATGACTTGTTTCTTTTCACTTCAGGACCATCTGCTCAACTCCCTAGAAGATTTAGTAACTACATGTAAGTCCTCTTTCCAGCTGTAGAATCCTTTCATCAAGTTAAATCAAAAACCATGTGTCAGTATTAGGCTTTCCTGATACAGGTGAAATTCATTTTGGTCATGAGCTAGCTGATCATTGTGTGAGAAGCGGTATGGCCTGAGTGGAAAGAGTACAGGCTTCGGAGTCAGGAAATGTGGCTGCTAATTTTCTTCTGCCCAGATCATTTTCCTAAGAAAAAAAGTTCAATCCATGTCTCCTTTCTTTTTTTCCTTAAAATTTGTATTAAGTTCTTGAAGGTACCAACCACTTTCCTAAGCTCTGGGAAAGATATAAGATAATCAGGTTGGACATATTCCATGTCCTACATTCATTCATTCATTCAATAGTATTTATTGAGCGCTTACTATGTGCAGAGCACTGTACTAAGCGCTTGGGATGAACAAGTCGGCAACAGATAGAGACAGTCCCTGCCGTTTGACGGGCTTACAGTCTAGTCGGGGGAGACGGACAGACAAGAACAATGGCACTAAACAGCGTCAAGGGGAAGAACATCTCGTAAAAACAATGGCAAATAAATAGAATGAAGGCGATGTACAATTCATTAACAAAATAAATAGGGTAACGAAAATATATACAGTTGAGCGGACGAGTACAGTGCTGTGGGGATGGGAAGGGAGAGGTGGAGGAGCAGAGGGAAAAGGGGAAAATGAGCTTTAGCTGCGGAGAGGTAAAGGGGGGATGGCAGAGGGAGTAGAGGGGGAAGAGGAGCTCAGTCTGGGAACGCCTCTAGGAGGAGGTGATTTTTAAGTAAGGTTTTGAAGAGGGAAAGAGAATCAGTTTGGCGGAGGTGAGGAGGGAGGGCGTTCCAGGACCGCGGGAGGACGTGACCCAGGGGTCGACGGCGGGATAGGCGAGACCGAGGGACGGCGAGGAGGTGGGCGGCAGAGGAGCGGAGCGTGCGGGGTGGGCGGTAGAAAGAGAGAAGGGAGGAGAGGTAGGAAGGGGCAAGGTGATGGAGAGCCTTGAAGCCTAGAGTGAGGAGTTTTTGTTTGGAGCGGAGGTCGATAGGCAACCACTGGAGTTGTTTAAGAAGGGGAGTGACATGCCCAGATGGTTTCTGCAGGAAGATGAGCCGGGCAGCGGAGTGAAGAATAGACCGGAGCGGGGCAAGAGAGGAGGAAGGGAGGTCAGAGAGAAGGCTGACACAGTAGTCTAGCCGGGATATAACGAGAGCCCGTAATAGTAAGGTAGCCGTTTGGGTGGAGAGGAAAGGGCGGATCTTGGCGATATTGTAGAGATGAAACCGGCAGGTCTTGGTAACGGATAGGATGTGTGGGGTGAACGAGAGGGACGAGTCAAGGATGACACCGAGATTGCGGGCCTGCGGGACGGGAAAGATGGTCGTGCCATCCACGGTGATGGAGAAGTCTGGGAGCGGACCGGGCTTGGGAGGGAAGATGAGGAGCTCAGTCTTGCTCATGTTGAGTTTTAGGTGGCGGGCCGACATCCAGGTGGAGACGTCCCGGAGGCAGGAGGAGATGCGAGCCTGAAGGGAGGGGGAGAGGACGGGGCGGAGATGTAGATCTGCGTGTCATCTGCGTAGAGATGGTAGTCAAGGCCGTGAGAGCGGATGAGTTTACCGAGGGAGTGAGTGTAAATGGAGAACAGAAGAGGGCCAAGAACTGACCCTTGAGGAACTCCAACAGTTAAAGGATGGGAGGGGGAGGAGGCTCCAGCGTAGGAGACCGAGAATGATCGGCCAGAGAGGTAAGAGGAGAACCAGGCTCACTGTCTTACTCCCTATTATGAGAAGCAACTGGCTTAGTGGAAAGAGCACGGGCTTGGAAGTCAGTGGTCAGGGGTTCTAATCGCACCTCTCCACTTGTCAGCTGTATGACCTTGGCCAAGTCTCTTAACTTCTCTGTGCCTCACTTACCTCATCTGTAAAATGGGGATTGACTGTGAGCCCCTCATGATTATCTTGTATCTACCCTAGCACTTAGAACAATGCTTGACATACTAAATGCTTAATAAATACCATCATTATTGTTATTATTTTGCAGATGAGGTAACTGAGGCACAGAGCAGGCTAGTGATTTGCCCAAGATTACACAATGGGCAAGTGTCAGAACCAAGATCCTCTGACTCCCAGGTCCATACTCTTTCCACTATGCCTCACTGCTTGCACACTTATATAAACAGTCTTTTCTCTCTCTGTAATTTACTTCAGTGTTTGCCCTTCTAAACTGTAATCCCATTGTGCCTTTCAACTCTTTTATATTGTACTCTGAGTGATTGATAATCCTAACTCCCCCAGTTGCTTGCTTTGTGACTTTGAGTAAGTCACTTAACTTCTCTTTACTTCAGTTTCCTCATCTATATAATGGGAATTAAATGCCTTTTCTCTCTCCCTCTTACACAATGAGCTCCATATGGGACAGGGACTGTCCTTGGCTACTTCATCTTGTACTTATCCCAATGCTTGGTCTGGGGTTTGCCAAATAGCTCTTAACAAATATAATGATAATGATGATAATGATTGATTTTATTAAGAGAGTAGCCATTGGACTTTATTCAGATAATCGCATGAATCAGATTTGATTTTTCATTAAAACCAAGACTTGCTTTAGAAACATCTTTCACTTCTTAAACATTTCCAGAAATATATTTTCTATTTTGAAGGGGTTATCCTACTTGGTCAGCAAACTCTAGTTGAAGAAAATCCATCTACTGAAGACTTTATTTTAAATCTATTCTCTTACGAATGACTTTTGGGCCAGTTTTTGATTCAACGCAAACATATGAAACTTGCCTAGAATAATCATCATGAACCTGTTCAAGAGAAAATAGTAATGGCTTTTAACTACTTTAAAAAAATAGCATGTGAATGGAACGAGCTTGGACTAGTGGGTAGAGCATAGGCCTGGGAGTCAGAAGGACCTCGGTTCTAATCCTGCCTCTGCCACGTGTATGCTATGTGACATGGGGCAAGTCAGTTTGCTTCTTTGGACCTCTGTTGCTTCATCTGTAAAATGGGGATTAAGAGTGTAAGCCTCATGTGGGACATGTTTCCAACCTGATTGATTTATATCTAACCCACTGCTTTGAACAGTGTTTGGCACGCAGCAAGTGATTAACAAGTACCATAGTTATTATTATTAGATCAGGGGCCCCTCCTCATTGGATTTTAGTCAAGGCAGTGAAAAGAGCTGAAGAGAAATCGAGAAGTACATTCAACCATATAATTCACACACCATGGTTCTTGTTGGCTGTTAGCAGAACCTGATGCTACTGGGTTTTTTTTTCTCCACTTACTTTCCCCATGATTCTCCCAAAAGTTTCTACTGTAAAGAAAACAGTGGCACTCCATTATTGATTGCAATGCACTTGGCTGATCTGTCTACCATGTTCTGCATTGTCTAAGGCTGCACTTTGTTTCAACCTTGAAGTTTTTCTCCTGTCCCCTTAGCTATCAGTCACGCCATTTCATTTCAGCATTCAGCATGACTATGGGTATCCTAATTCAACCTAATTGCTGACATGGCAAGCCCTCTTACGCTATTTTGAGATGTGCTTAACTCTAGTATCAGTGGACTAACTTTCTTCCATGACTTGGTTGTTTAAGTTCCTGTTCTGACACTGATAGCATGCCTGGATGGAACTGCCAGATTGTTGGCTGTGCTTTTTGTGGTGGAACTGTGACTCACAAACATCAGTATAGCTCTGTAAACCTTAAATGTAGCTTGAAGCTTGTCGCCATGTTTGTGCTACAACTACCCAGAGGATATGTTGGCCTCTGTGATTTAGTTTCTCCATCCTTGTCTATCATTCCATTATGGAAGAGGATTCTGCCTGGGGTTATCAATCAGTCATTGGTATTTTTGAACACTGAGTACAGAGCACTGTACTAAGCATTTGGGAGAGTCCAAAATGGTAAGTTTGGTAGCCTATAAAATTGAATTACAATGTACATATAGAAACTCTTCGGCAACAGTCTCTTGGCTTTTCTATTGAGTTGGAAAAGTGTCCTGGAGAATCTGAAATCTATTCTGACTTCAGGTCCTTTGGGCATCCTACAGTGTGCCTGGATAGAATAAGTAGAATGAAATTGGGCTACACAGTTGTACTTAACCCCCATTGGCTATAGGAAATAGATCGGACAGGACACTGTTGTCTCTGATTCCATCAGCCATTCCATTTGGGACCAATTTCAGGTTACCAATGAACTTCCCAGGACAGTCAGTATACAAAATAATTGCTAGAGACCTGATCACTGATGGTGTCAAATCATTTTAAAAGGTCTAAGGAAATTGCATAGAGGTTTCAGTGTTGCTCCCTGCATATTTCATATTTTTTACAAGCTGTAATAATAATAATAATAATAATGTTGGTATTTGTTAAGCGCTTACTATGTGCCGAGCACTGTTCTAAGCGCTGGGGTAGACATAGGGGAATCAGGTTGTCCCACGTGGGGCTCACAGTCTTAATCCCCATTTTACAGATGAGGGAACTGAGGCACAGAGAAGTTAAGTGACTTGCCCACAGTCACACAGCCGACAAGTGGCAGAGCTGGGATTCGAACTCATGAGCCCTGACTCCAAAGCCCGTGCTCTTTCCACTGAGCCACGCTGCATGCTACTGTGCTTGGCTCTGGTATAAAAATACACTGTGATTCTGAAAGTGTGCAATCCAGGAGATATTTAGTTGCTGAGCCAGAATGATGTTGTCTGGGATTTTCTTGGCAATAGAGGAGAAAGATGTTCCTCCTATTCTGCATCTCTATTCTGAAGATATTAATGAGGGGGCATCTTTTTGACCTTCTAGGATTTTGTCAGTGAGGAAAAGCTTGTATAAGTTTTTTTTTAATGTTATGTCTCCTCTGTACTTGTAGAACTTGTCAGGTATGCCATCAAATCTAAACCTTTGACCATTTTTCCTAACTCAGTCAATTGTATTTATTGATGCTTACTGTGTACAGACCACTATAGGAAGCACTTGGGAGTTTTCAATATAACAGTTGCATTCCCTGCCCACAACAAGCTTACAATCTAGAGGGGGAGGCAGACATTAATATCAAGAAATAAATTACAAACATGTACATGAGTGCTATGGGGCTGGGAGAGGGGATGAATAAAGGGAACAGGTCAGAGTGACACAAAAGGGAATTGAAGAAAAGAAAATGAAGGCTTAATCAGGGAAGGCCTCTTGGAGGAGATGTGCCTTCAATAAGGCTATGAGAGGGACAGAGTAATTGTCTGTGGGAGATGAGGAGGAAGGGTGTTCCAGGCCAGGTGCACACAATGTAGGACAGGGGCTGTGTCCATCCTGATTAACTTGTATCTACCCAGCACTTAGTAAAGTGGCTGGCATATAGTAATTGCTTAACAAATACACAAAAGGAGCAAAGACCCCAAGCCCACTTTTTTCCTGAAGGAAAAACTTGAAAACCCCCTTAAAATAACATGGGTAGGTGAAAATGCAAGGTAGAAAGAGCATATCTGATAGAAGTGCAAATCTGTCATGGTGGAAATCTTGAAAACCCTCCAGGTTAATCAATATTCCTTTGGTTCCAAGCAGGTGTAAACTTGGAAAGGATGCTCAGATCTTTCAAAATTAAAGAGAAAACAATATGTACTTTTATTTTCCATCCCACCGGTTATTTCATCCAGATCTATTTGTGTTCCTTCCTTTATGTCCTTGTTCTTGCTCTGCTCCCGTTATGGCCCATATTTTTTTCTGACTGTCTCCCCCATTAAGCTCCAAGATGATCAAGGACAGGAAAAAGGTCTTTCACTTTTGTGGTACTTTCCCAAATGCTTAGTCAGAGAGCTTCGTGTTCAGTAGCCACACCAGCTCCAGGACTTGCTTATTTGAAGACACTAGCCTAAGATGTGACTTTGAATAATTGAGCAGTAGCACAGCCTATTAGATAGAGCCCAGGCCTGGGAGTTAGAAGGAGACGCGTTCTCATCCTGGTCCCCCACTTGTTTGCTCTGTGACCTTGGGGAAGTCACTTCACTTCTCTGTTTCTCAGTTATCTCATATCGGACAGGAGCTGTGTCTAACACGATTTACTTGTATCCACCACAGCACTTAGTACAGTGTCTGGCAATTAGTAAGTGCTTAACAAATACCACAAGTATCACAATCTCTTGTGACCAATAATGTTTTGCTTTTTAAGCAATGCCAGAAAGATTAATTTCCCTACGTTTACTGCTGTTTTGACTGCAAAAACCTCTAATCAGTGGTATTTACTTAGCACTTAAAGGAGTGCAGAACACTATGCTAATCGCTTAAATCTACATGATGACTGTTTTCAGACCTTTAATGGGGAAAGGGAGAGTAAATAATCCTGGATTCTTCAACCTGCTAATAGCCAAGTGTACTTTTTTTTCTATTTGTCTTACCCAAACAAGCTACTAGTCTTCACTCCTCCAAGAGCCTCCTGCAGAGCCTATTTAAAGAGGGGAAATTTATCTCAGCCAACTGAAAGCACTTTCTTCCTGGATGGGACTCAGGAGGTCCCCCTGCCTGCAGCTGAGGCAGAATGCTGTTGTCTGCCAACAGGTGAGAGCCGGGTAATTGAGGCTCATTACCCTGTTTCCTCTGTTTCTTGTTATGCCTATATAGGATCAAAATCATGCCTGATCCTTATCCAAGGCACATGTCTTCCAAGAGGCCTTCCTGGACTAAGCCCTCAATTTTCTCCCACTTCCCTGATTTGCTTCCTGCTCTGCTCAAAGTAAGCACTCAATAAATACGATTGAATGAATGAATTCACCTCCCCCCACCCCAGCACTTGTGAACATAGCCATAATTTATTTATATTAATATCTGTCTCACCCTCTAGACTGTAAGCTTGTTGCGGGCAGGGAACTATCTACCAACTGTCATGTACTCTCCCCAGTGCTTAGTACAATGAAGCTTAGTACAGAGAAGCAGCATGGCGTAGTGGATAGAGCAGGGGCCTGGGAGTCAGAAGGTCATGGGGTTTTAATCCTGGTTCTGCCACTTATCTGCAGTATGACCTTGGATTTATCATTTCACTTCATCTGTAAAATGGGGATTGAGACTGTGAGCCCCACTTGGGACTGAGACTGTGTCCAACCCGATTTGCTTGTATCCACCCCGGTGCTTAGTACAGTGCCTGGCTCAGAGTAAGCGCTTAACAAATACCACAGTTATTATGTTTGTTACAATGCTCTGCACACAGTAAGCACTCAACAAATATGACTGATTCTGAGATAGAAACACACCAGATGAATGTTCTCTTCTTAGTGCTTCGGAGAGAGCTCTGCACATAGTAGGCACTCGACTGACTGACCTGATCTCTGGAATGAAGTTAATATAACCGTCTAGTGGATGAAGAATTACCTGCCTCATAGCTTTAGTTCTGTCACTGACTGTGTAACCTTGGGCAAGTCACTAAATCTGTCTGCTTGTAGAGATTGAGATACTTAATGGAAAGGGCATGTGTCTGGGAGTCAGGGGACCTGGGTTCTAATCCTGGCTCCATCCCTTCCCTGCTGTGTCACCTTGGATAAGGCATTTAACTTCTCTAAAAATCAGTTTTCCCATTTGTAAAATGGGGATTCAAGACATGTTTTCTCTCCCTTTGAGACTGTGAGCCCTGTCTGTGAGGGACCATCCGACCTGATCATTTTATATCCGTAATTGCCCTTAGAGTGTTTGGTACTATAGTCAGTGCTGAATCATAGTAATAATGTTACATTGTTATTATCATCATTATTATGAAAGATCTATTCACAGACAATCACAGGTTGGGACAAGTGACTAATCCTTTTAAGGGAATGTCACTAAGAGAAGGAAAGCAAACTGTTTAAGTCCAGGGTGAAATATTCCTGGCTAACAGTTACACCAGTTACCTCAGATGTAAATGGAGATTAAGATGGTGAGCCCCATATCGGACAGGAACTGTGTCCAACACGATTTACTTGTATCCACCACAGCACTTAGTACAGTGTCTGGCCAGTAGTAAGTGCTTAACAAATACCACAAGTGTCACAATCTCTTATGACCAGTAATGTTTTGCTTTTTAAGTAATGCCAGAAAGATTAATTTCCCTACGTTTACTGACCTGAAGCCTGCTGTTTTGACTGCAAAAACCTCTAATCAGTGGTATTTACTTAGCACTTAAAGGAGTGCAGAACACTATGCTAATCGCTTAAATCTACATGGTGACTGTTTTCAGACCTTTAATGGGGAAAGGGAGAGTAAATAATCCTGGATTCTTCAACCTGCTAATAGCCAAGTGTACTTTTCTTTCTATTTGTCTTACCCAAACAAGCTACTAGTCTTCACTTCTCCAAGAGCCTCCCACAGAGCCTATTTAAAGAGGAAAATTTAGAAGTGGTGCAAAAGTCAGAGGTACAAAATTTTTAAAAATCCTGATGTCAAGTGTTAATGTGAATAGGACATAGAGAAAGACATCCTTTCCCTCAACTCAACATTGGCCATGTTCTTATGTGTACAATTTTATTGTTCTACATTTACAGATATGAATACATGGAGAGGGCCTGAACCACAGGGGAAATGAGAAGTTTGATTACAGGAGTATGGACAGCTTAGCAAAAAGAATCAAAGGATGAATAATTCTCTGTAAATATTTTCAAGGTTTACATTCTGTATCTACACTTGGGAATTCAGATGTATATTATACTAGGTCTGTGATGCATAAGGACCAATTTCTATGCAAGAAGAGTTGGATAGTCAAACCAAAGGAGGTTTCGCTACTCTGTAGTGGATAGAGCACAGACCTGTGAGTCAGAAGGTCATGAGTTCTAATCCCTGGTCCACCACTTGATTGAATGAAGTCCACCACTTCATTCAATCATATTTACTGAGTGCTTACTGTGTGCAGAGCACTGTACTATGTACTTGGAAGATACAATTCAGCAACAGAGACAATCCCAAGCCAATAATGAGCTCTCTTGTCTGCTGTGTGACCTTGGATAAATTCAAAACTGAATTAAGTG